>NW_006921607.1:19075705-19077837 GCF_000298275.1 Orycteropus afer afer
TTTCTTCCCAAATTCTTGTAAGGTTTTTTCTGTGTTTTCTTTGGTCTGTCTCTCAATCCTTTGAAGATACCTAAATATAATTCTTTCGAAATCCTTATCAGAGAGTTCCAATGCTGCTTCTTCCTCGGTGATGTGTTCTGGGCCTGTATCCTGCTCCCTTGTTTCTACCATTTTATCCTTGCTGCTGATATTTCTGATATTTAAGTAATCATACATAGTCTGTCCTTTGTCCTCTGACCCATGACCTACTCATGTAACATTTCTTCACTCTTTAGCCACCAATAAAAATGGAGGTCTGATGACATTTCTGTAGGTCATAGAATGTTTCCAAAGCTATATCCAATGATGGATGAAGATCTTTCCGTTATGTGCATAGACATCCTCTGTTCTAGAAACAAGACCTCACATACAGGAAGTGAGCTTGGCAGACACCAGCTGGTACTTCCACTGTTGAATATATATGATCATTTATAACTAGCCCTAAGACCATATGAAAATGGCCTTTGCCCACAGGGATCAATTGACACTAACCTCTAGTACTGTGGAAAGAGGTAAATGTATTATAGTGTCTGAACAAAATGTAATACCACTTCCTCTATGCTGGTCTCCATGTACCAAAAAGTGGTGGGAGTAGACAGAGGCAGTGTCCCTCTCATGCCTCAGGAGTCCCACAGAAGCAGATGACTTTTGGTTACCTTAGGTCAGGGAAGACCTCCCAAACTACAGGATATGGTGTTAGGGTCCCAGTGTTCTAAGAGAGGGAGAAATATCTCCTCTATTTTAAAATAGTGCAGTAGGGGACAGAGTATGTGGGAGTTCCCTGTTTCCAGGGGATTAGGAGACACTTTCTAGTCCTTCAATGTTTTCTAGTACTTCTACAGTGAGCAGTATTGTTCTATGGGGCCAGCACTGGTAGGTCTTCTACTCATTCTCATGAGGTACAATGGTGAGGTGGCTATCTGAGGTTAAGACTGTAAATACCCAGGCAATGGAAAACAATTTTGTTGTTTTCTCTGAGAGCTACCTAGCTATTATCAGGGCCACATCTAGAATCTTGGCTTCATTTTTCAGATTCAATCCACATTTGAATGGCCACTATGTACTAGGTTCTATGTTAGCATCTCTTTACAGTTCCTAACAATCCTAGGAAATGTATATTATTTCTATTTTACGTGTGTGGAAACTAAAGCTCAGGGAAGTTATGTCTGTTAACACAGAGCTAGAAAGTTACAGTTGGGGATCAGATCAAATCTGCCAAGACCAGTGGCATTAAGACTTTGTACCATTAAGGAGCCAATGCCTCTCCTAGTGCCAAAGTTTTGGGCCTTGGAATATTATTATATAGGCCAAAGTATGTATGGTTATCCTTGTTAAAATCAAGCTCTTCCTCTGCTCTTAAAAGAGAAAGGACAAATCATGTGGAATGGGACTATCAAAGGCAAAGTGTGTTAAGTGCTGCAATGAATGGACACAAGCAGCTTGGAGAGTAAGGTGAAGTCAGCTCTGACTAGAGTAGGGGACGGGAGAAGACTTCAGACAGGTGGGGCCATTTATTGGGAGCAAAGAGGAGAAAGGGACTCATGCAGGAAACATGTTGTTGTTGTTGTTATGTGCCAACGAGTCAGACTCAACTCATAACAACCCCTCCTTGGGTTTCCAAGGCAGTATCACTACGGGGTCTCTATGTGTCGGAAACGACTCGACAGCACCTAACAACAACAACAACGTCACTACGGAAGTAGACTGTCCACCTTCCTTCGGAGGAGTGGCTGGTGGGTTTGAACCGCTAGCCTTCTGGTTAGCAATCAAGAGCCTTAGGCACTACGCTATCAGAGCTCCTAGGAAACATCTTAGGTCAATGTTTCTAAACCTTGGCGGTATTTTTTTTTTTTTTTTAATTTTGTTGTATTTGTTGAGAAAACACACAGCAAAACATACACCAATTCAACTGTTTTTAGATGTACAATTCAGTGACACTGATTATATTCCTGAAGTTGCGCAACCATTCTCACCCTCCTTTTCGAATTATTTCCTCCTATTAACATAAGCTTACTGTCCACTAAGGTTCCTATTTAATTTTTCAAATCATTGTTGTCAATTTGATCCCACATAGTTCTTAAAATAACATAATA
>NW_006921607.1:19077937-19099087 GCF_000298275.1 Orycteropus afer afer
TGGCGGTATTTTTTTTTTTTTTTTAATTTTGTTGTATTTGTTGAGAAAACACACAGCAAAACATACACCAATTCAACTGTTTTTAGATGTACCATTCAGTGAAACCGATTATATTCTTGGAGTTGCGCAACCATTCTCACCCCCCTTTTTGAGTTATTCTCCTTCATTAACATAAGCTTACTGTCCACTAAGGTTCCTATTTAATTTTTCAAATCATTGTTGTCAATTTGATCCCACATAGTTCTTAAAATAACATAATATTCAAGTTAAAGGTACACTATTATTTGGTTTTAAGAAGACTTCAGGGAATATTTTTGGTTTAAGGTTTAAAGATTATCTCAGGGCAATAGTTTCAGGGGGTTCATTCAACCCCCTTGGCTCCAGAAAATCTAGAGTCCATGAGAATTTGAAATTGTTCTGCATTTTCCCTGTTCTGATCAGGATTCTTCTATGGAATCTTTGATCAAAATGTTCAGTAATGGTAGCCAGGCATCATCCAGTTCTCCTGGTCTCATAGCAAAGGGGCAGTGGTTCATGGAGGCAACGAGCCACTCATTCCTGATTCTCCTTCTTCTTCTGTTGCTCCAGGAAAACTGAGACCAACTGTCATGCCTTGGATGGCCGCTTACAAGTACTAAACATGTTATTAGGCCAGTTAACTGAGATACTGCACAAAACCATGACCCTAAATCTGTAAACCAAGGAACCAAATTCCATGAGGCTTTCAGTTGTGCATAAGCAGCCTTAGCAGTTACCCTTTCTATTTATTAATTTATTTTGTCATTGTCATAGATATATCAATCTTAGCATTTTCAACATTTCAGAACAGGTAAGTCTTTGTCATGATGGGATGTCCTGTTCAGTGTCTGATATTTAGCAATGTCTCTGTCTTTTACCCACTAGATATCAGTAGCACTGCCCGCCCCCCAAGCTATGAAATTCAGAAAAAGCCTCCAGATATTGCCAAATGTCCTCGAGGGTCATAATCACCCCTAGTTAAGTACCACAATTTGATGGCACTGGGTTTGGCTTTTGGTTTCTGTCTTAGACGAAGATGTGCCAGAGACTGGAACTAGCTGGATGAAAGGAATGAGAAAGAGTAGAGTAAGATGGGGAGGCCAAGAACTAGACAGCAAAGGGGACACATGTGTGCTTGGAGTGTCCTCTCAGCAACCTCCTCAGGGATGACCTCATTACATTAAGACAAAATGGAGCTAAACATGCCCCCACGATGGATTCCTTAGAAGAATGCTATGCAGGACTGGCGGCAGCGGGGCTTGGGGAGGGGGGGAGTAGAACACCTATAGGAACAGGGAAAGGATTCTAAATCTGGGCAACTTGGAAATGGTAAACCCTTACTCTTGCTTCTCCCCTCAGAAAGTTGAAGCAAGAGAATGCTACAGGGTACCAAGGAGTGTGGCATTCCCAAACCTATGTGGGAGAGGCTGAAGGGACTTGGATCAGGATGAGTCCTGATCTGTGAGATGTCTGTGACTGCAGTGCTGTGCCTCCCTTTTCAGTCCAACTCCCACTCCTGCCCCTCTAAGACTTGCTTGGGCTGCTGTTGCCCAGGAAGAGAGTAAAGGAGTGAGATAGATACTTATTCCTGAGAAACAGGAAGGAAAAAGTAGAAGATGAGAGAATTTTGAGCTTTAAGAGACTGACAGAGTTCACAAAGATGACCATGTTCTCTCTAAAGTAAAAACAAAGTGGAGCTGGGTCTGGGGATATGAGAAAAGGAAAAGGGGGGAAAAATTACAAAACACCCACTGAGTGCCAATTCTGGGCAAGGCACGTTGCATGAGTTACATTTGAGTCTCATAGCATCTGTAATACCTACACAGAGGGTGGGTATCATGGCCTCCTTTTTATAGACAAGGAAATATAAGGTCCAGGGAGGGAAGCAATCCCTCTTCATTCACAGAGCAAGGGGTTCCCAGTACGGTCAGAGACACCAATCTTTGTTGACTGGTTCCTCCAAGCTGTACCTCCTCCCAGCTCCAGTACCCACAGCCTCTTGCTCCTTGTGACTCTAGTTTGCTTATCTGTCAGCTTCACTAGACTAGACTGTCAGGGGCTATGTTGTTTTTGTCCTACATGTTCAGCATTTCCTTCTGTACCAGGCACTAACCCCCAAACCACCGTGGAAGCAAGCAAGAGTGAACAAAGGATCCGCTGAGGCCCAGCTATATGAATTTACAGCAGGACTAATGAGTACACCCAGTTACATAACCACTTCTCCCACTCTGCTCGGCAGTCACTTGAGAAAGCAGGGCCGTCTTTCTTTTCCTGTGCTATATATAATCCCAACTCTGTTCTGGCAGGGGATCACTGCTACAAGCAACACAGCTCAGTAACATTAGGTAGTAAGAGTTACTACTTAGAAATCCAGCAACTTTTCTTTCACCAGAGATGCTCCAGATAATAATACAGATACTTTCTCTACAGTGTCTGTCTCAAAAACTTTAATTATTTCTGGTTCCACTTTGAGAAGCACACAAAGGTAGGGTGAAAACAAAATGCTAAAGAGAGAGCCTACAACTTTCCATCATTACAGTCCTCAATGCTGGAGCCTCAGGGTTCCAATCCCAAATGGGGCAGTATGCCCTTCGTCAGCTAAATAGGAATTGATCCATTAAACAAAAATATATTTTTGATATAGAGTAGAGCAGGTTTGTTTTTGCTTCCTCCCATCACCCCTCCTAAGCCCTAACCCTGGAATCTATGACCTCATTCCTATAGAATGAACACATCACAGAAAGAACCATCCATTTGTCCTGGGACTTGATTGAGGATGACTTTTGCTTACAGTTACTTGAAAAAAAAAAATGCTTTCTAAGACCTTCAAGAGCTCCTATTTATTAAAAATCACTACATTAACTTCAAGTTAATCCTAAGAGGTTCTCTAATTTCTGAAGGCCATAGTTTGTTATTCTAACATCAATTGTTACACACATGCATTTGAACAAAAATAGTTACATTTTGTTAATTAAATTCAGTCATTTATACTTTTTTCCCCAATTTGATTGGGCCTTTCCCAAAACTGATGGTGAGATCTTAGGAAATAAAATCACGTATATGATGTTTTCAAGGGATAACAGGTGAAGAAGGCAAAGAAAAACAGGTTTTAAAAATATTAAAACTAGCATCTAAGTATTAATAGAGCTATTATTTATAAGCATCTTATAAATGCATACATTCTGTGACTTGCTTAACATTGGGCGGCTCAATTTTAAGAGACACTACTCCTCAGAAGGAAGGTTGGGCAATCTACTTCCGTAGTGGTGCTGGCTCGGAAACCCAAGGAGGGGTCGCTATGAGTCGGGTCCGATTTGACAGCACATAACAACAACTCAAGGGCATTATGTCACTGTGCTTGGAATTAGGTAAACCTGAGTCTGAACTTGGCCTCTTGGAATTGAGAATGGTCAGACTTATTCTCACCTACTTTGGTCATGTTGTCAGAAGGGACTGTTCCCTGGAGAAAGATATCATGCTTGGTTAAAAAAAAAAAAAAAAAAGGAAGACCCTCAATGAGATAGATTGACACAGTGGCTTAAATGATGGGCTCAAGTCTAGCAAGGACTGTGAGGATGGCACGTGACCAGGCAGTGTTTCATTCTTTGTACACAGGGTCGCTATGAGTCGGAGTCGACTCGATGGCGCCTAACAACACTAACAACATTTCCTAGTGCAGGTGACTTGGATCTTGGGCAAGGTATTCAACCTCTCAAGCCTCAGTTTTCTGTTTTGCAAAACGACAATCCTATCAGTGCATATATTATAGGTTTCTCCTTCTGAAAAGTCAGCCACTGAAAACCCTATGAAGCAGATTTTCTACTCTGACACACATAGGGTTGCCATGGAGCCAGAATTGACTGGAGGGCAACTGGTTTAGTTTTTGGTTTAATGAGGGTTAACTGAGACAGTATATGTGAAAGCCCCTTTGAAGGGCGCGTTGAGAGTAAAGTAGAAGCCTCAGGGTTCTTGCTGCCTTCTTCTCTCCTCTCCAGTCAGCAAGGTGGTCCCTGCATAAGGTTTCTGAGCAAGGCCCTTCCTCTCTGCTGCAGTGACTTCAGTGATCACCCGGCCTGCACCCTTCTCTCTCCCCCCATCTCACCTCTCCCAGGTCACTACTGCCCTGCTTCGCACTCTCACACAGCTCCCACAGCCTACCGTATAAATTCCAAACTGCTTCACTTCGCATCTGAGACACATGTTATCCATTTCCTATTGTTCTCCAGTTTCACCATTTACCGCTCTTTCCCCTCATACTTTATGCTCATAGTACCTGGAACTCCTGTGCTGTCCCATCACTCTTCAACTTTACATGTGCTCCCTTCCTGGCCAGGACACGCTTCTCTCATCTACTTGGCAAACTTCTGGACAGTCTCCAAATCTCATTCAAATTGCTCCATTTCTGTGACATAGTCAATTTTCGCTGGCCTTGTACATTTTTTCTACTTCTGCACCTCCTGAGTTTTAATGTAATTACTTTTTGTGTTTTTGTGTAATTCACTACAAATGTCTTCTTTGGGGGAGGAAGCTAGGACTCGGCATTGCACAGAGCAGTAGCTCAGGAAATGTCTGTTGAACACACGATTCTTCCAACCTAGTCAGAAGATCCATTGAACTGCAGGGGACACATGCTATGCAAATGACTGAGAGGACTGTGGAATGAGACAGAGGGGATGAAATCTACTCTCTTCCCATTTATAATGTTAAAATGCTGGTGACTTCTAGAGCTCAGAAGAAGAAACTCTTTAGAGAGTTGATTACATTTTTGCAAAAGCCTGTGAAGCTCAAAACTGTACTTCTCTCCCCAGAGCCTCATTCTTTTCTAAAGTTCCCTGCTCCGTGAAATGAACGTGGGCAATCGCTTGTGCAGTTCTTGGCGATGCCAGTTTATGGCTATGTTTTTCTGTTCATTGAACTGGCTCATTTCTTCAGGAGAACAAACTGTTCTGCAGTGAAACAGGAATTGGCTGGGTTCTAACAAAAAGATTCCCCCCCTCCCCACAGTGTTTTGCAAAAGGCTCAAGTCAATTTATAGCCAAGTAACAAAAGGTCAGAAAGGTTACTTAAGCAATGGGCGTAATTCCTGTGTGTCACAGCCAATAAAGGAAATGGGTGGGAATACATAGTATGTAATTTTCACCTGAAATTATTTGTGCAAAACTATTATTAAAAATTATACAAAAAAGTGACCCATAGCTTCCAACATAAAGTGTTTTCCACTCTGATTTTTCAAAGGCACATTTACTGAGGAAGAACTGAGGTGACCTCAAATTCCTCATTCACAAATGAAATATCTTGGAAAATCTCTTCACACTAATTTATGAAAGAACTTGGTAATTGTTTTGAAGCTCTGAAACAGATATTCACATAAAACATTAAATATCTCACAGTTAAGTCACAATTAAATAAAACCTGTGTGGCTAACTTGTAGTTAAAATCCTTGCCAAAAGGGAGACAACAGAAAGGACAGGCTAAGAAGAGGCCCAAATGTTTTAATTGTGTAGAAGGGTGACAAACTCGTACATCATTCAAGGAGCATAAGAACAACAAGAAAACGCGTGCTTCTAAAGCAGACATGAAAAACTGACATCACCAACCAAACAAACGGAAGACAGATGAGTAACAGCCTATACTGGGCTGCCAAACAGGCCTAGGCCCACGGGTCTGTGGAACAAGGAAGCCTTCAGATTTTAGGGCTGCTAGAAGGGTCTTCGCTATGGTATCTGTCTAAAGCATTCACCATTTAAAACAACTTAGTCATTTAAAGGACAAATGGTTAAATAGAACACTGTCATGGTCCAGACAAGATGGAGTAAACCCGTTTCTCCCTACACCTCCTTGCCAAGTACAACTATGACCCTTGGAAATAATGCAAGAGGCAGTTGAAGGAGAACTCTGAAAGTAGGCAAGGGGAAGGCTAACTGGTAGGGGCTCTAGGTCTGGACGAAAAACACAGAAACAGTGCATCTTATGGCCCCACTCAACAGATGAAGGTGATCCAGGCCTAATTTTTTCCAACTCCCAACCAACCCAGCAGCAGTAGGTGGCCCAAGTAGGCACATTATTCCCCAGGACTGAATGGGAATTCCACCGACATCACCAGGTCAGCTGGCAGCAACAGCAAGGGGGATTGATCAGAGCCCTGACGACAACGAAGCAGTCCAGGGAGGTGCCCTCCCTCCCTGTTGTGTCTCTGGGAAGCACTCTTCATTCCCCAAAAGATGAGCTCCCTTCCCCCCAGGAGAGGCACCAGGAAACCTATTCTAGGGAAACTCTTTTCCCCACTCCTCAGGCAGCTGGACCAGTGGGAGCCTCAGCAGCACCAGATAAACCAAGCAAACTAAAATAACACGAAAAAGGCTCTGAAAATTAAATTGTCATTGGAACTACAGTCCACAAAAAGAGGTCATAGCTCATGGACTAAACCAAAATAGGGTGACTGCCTACTAAATTAAAAGATTTAAATAGGTACCAGAACCTCCTAACATAAAAGACAAAATGTCCAAGACAGAATTCAAATTACCTGTTATACAAAGAACCAGAAGAAGAGTAACTGGAATGAGAAAGATAATCAGCTGATGACAGTATCAAGATGAATCTGATGTTGGAATTATCTTACAATGATTTTAATGGAATCATCATCAAGACGCTTCAAGCAATTACAAATTCTTTTGAAACAAATGAAGAACAGAAAATCTCAGCAAAGAAATAGAAGTTATAAAAAATAACCAAATGGAAATTATGGAAGTGAAAGATAACAATAACAAAAACTGACCAAACATCTTTCATGTATAAGTTATTTCCTTGTTTTATGTTGCGATGACAGTTAATAGTCAAAAGGAACATTTCAAAACTTCCCATGTTATCACTACTCCCAAAAAAGTTGCCATTTTTCCTAAGAACATAGAAAACCTATCTCTATAGCCACACAGGACAACTTAAAGCCAACTTTGTGATCTTAAGGCCCTTTGCAAAGACTGCAGGACTACTGAGTGTCTCCATCCTTGCTTTCTCCCACAGCTAAACTAAAAAACAAAACAAAACAAAACAAAAAAACAACTTAAGATTAAATTCAAGTTTACTAATTCCTCAGAAGGAAGATGGGGCAATCTACTTTCTTAGTGATACTGCTTCGGAAACCCATGGAGGGGTCGCTATGAGTTGGGTTGCTCGACAGCACATAACACACATAGCAACAAACTACCAACAAGATGAGATGATGCAATTTCAAAAATATTTGAGCACATACAATTTGAGACCATATTAATATTTAAAATTAGTTTTTATTTTACCTATTGTCTGCTTTTGGGGGCTAAAATGGAAAAAAACATGGACTTTGGAATCAAAGATTCCAAAATAATTGTTAGTGACACAATCTTATAGCTTTTCCATCTATAAAATGGAAGTAATTATGCATGTTGTTGTTGTTGTTATTTGCCGTCGAGTCGCCCCCGACTCATAGCGACCCCTCCTTGGGTTTCCAAGGCAGTATCACTATGGAAGTAGGATTGCCCAACCTTCCATACTTCTTGTGAAGTTTAAGTAATAAATTACTTATAAAAAGTGCCTTGCATAATACAGGTGCTCTCCTGGCTCCTTTTAATATTCTTCTCTGAGTTTCTTTTTTCTCACCCACTTTTCACTTATGTTTTCTTGCTGTATTTTATGGACCTGAGTGACTCACCTCACATTTTTTTTGGAACAAGACAGCACATAAATAAACAATATAAAAATAGTAGGCACTCCTCTGGGAAGTAGGGGTGGGGATTGACCTGGAAGGGGCATGAGGCAACTTTCTGGATAATGATAATGTCTTGGTAGGAGTCTGGATTACACACGTGTATACATTTGTCAAAACCAAGTCAAAAAGTACATGTGAAATTTATCTACAATGATATGCCAAATCTAACTTGAAAAGAAAAAAAAAAAGTACTATAAACAAATAAGGAAATGCCACTTCGTGATATACATGCTGAAGTACTGAGGAGGAAGTGTAATAGTGTCTGCAATTGACTTTGAAATGCATCAGAAAATATGACAGACGGGTGGCTTTCTAGAGGAGTAGGCAGCCTACAGAGGAAAATGTTAATACTCTAAACCAGATGGTGGGTATACGGCTGCTCACTGTAAAATTCTACCAACTAACTCTATGTTGTTGTTGTTATGTGCCGTCAAGTCATACCCGACTCATAGCAACCCCTCCTTGGGTTTCTGAGGCAGTATCACTACGGAAGTAGAATGCCCCATCTTCCTTCCAAAACTTAACTCTACAGCATGTTTGAAAGTTTTCATAATAAAATGTTGGAAAAGACTTTCCTATGGAAAAAAGGAAGATACTCAACACATGTTAGTCAGTCCTCTTCCAGAACTCTGTCTCTACTCAGAGGCAATTATTCACTCATTTGTCCATCTACCCTAACACCAAGGCACACGCGATAGTACCACCTAGTACAAGTTGCTTAGCCCCCAGCTCTCTGAATCTCAGTTTCTTCATCTATGGAATAATAACTGCATGTGCCTCATAAAATGTGTGTCGAGACTGAGACAAAAAACATATAACACTTAATCCAGTGCCCACACATAGCTGGTGTCTGATAAATGTTAAGTGTTATTATGCCAGTATAATTATGCTGGTGAAGAGTGTGGGCATTATAGCATACTATTCCAGTATGAAATAGTGATTGGGAAGCCTGAACCCCTAATTGACTGCTTAGGTTCAAATCCCAACTCTACTACTTACTACCTTTGAGCAAATTCCTTTACTTTTCTGTGCCCAAATTTCCTCATCTGCAAAATGAGAATAAGTATCACTTTCATAGGGTTATTGTGACAAATATGGTTATATATATTTTGATATATGTATATATGTATGTGGATGGGAGCTCTGGTAGTATAGTGTCTAAGGCATTTGACTGCTAACCAGAAGGCTGGTGGTTCAAACCCACCAGCCATTCCTCGGAAGGAAGGTTGGGCAATCTACTTTCGTAGTGATACCGCCTCAGAAACCCAAAGAGGGGTCACTATGAGTCAGGTCCGATTCAACAACACATAACAACAACATTTGTATGTGGATAGATAGATATGCTTAGATAGTGGCTGGCACACTGTAATCACTCAATGCTCACAAATCCATTATGCTACATACCAAAGGACAAACAGATGAATGCACGAGTCCCTGACACCTCAAGGAGTTGATAATCCAGGACAGGAGAAAGCTGTGTCAACAGAAGCATCATGAAGCAGCATGTGATTTATGCCAAAGGAGAGGTGTTACAAAGGACTTGGGACACCTGAGAGAGAAATACTGACACTAATGACTGAGGGAGACTCAAGAAGGCTTCAAGGGAAAGGTACCTTTGATGAACTGGGACTTGAAAGTAGAGAAGGGGAAGACAAAACTCAGTAATGAGAAAGTACATGGTATAAAGAGCCTACTAGAGCTTAACAAAAGGTAGATAGAGGTGGGTTGGAAGATTCATGGCTGGAAAGGGTGTTTTAGGATCAAAAGGTGGAAAGCTATCCTGATGAGTTTGGATGTTATTCTGCCGAAGAGCTTTGAATTAATTCATATACTTCATTGATAGCAGAAGTGAATCTTGCAAGTTAATTTTGTCACCAATAACTTACCCTTGATTTTGCTATCTGGTAAACACTGCTCATCACTTATATACTACATTCCTTATAAACAAAACAAAACACCCCAAATTCAATGCCATTGAGTCAATTCTGACTCATAGCTACCTCCACTGGGTTTTCAAGGCTATCAATCTTTACAGAAGCAGACTGCCTCACCTTTTTTCCACAGAGCAGCTAGTGAATTTGAATCACCAACTTTCTGGTTAGCCTAAATGCCTTAACCATTATACTACAAGAACTCCTTACTCCTTATATAAAATAACTGAAAATTGATGACTATAATCATTTTAGGAGCTCTGGTAGCATAGTGCCCAAGGCACTTGACTACTAACCAGAAGGCCGGTGGTTCAAATCCACCAGCCACTCCTCGGAAAGAAGGTTGAGTAATCTACTTCCATAGTGATACCACCTCGGAAACCCAAGGAGGGGTCGCTATGAGTTGAGTCCAACTCGATGGCACATAACAACAATAACATAATTATTTTATCAATCAAGGCATGAAGCCATTTGAAAAATGTTATCTCTTCTAAAAACAAAGGCCTATACCTTGTGGAGAGAGGGCCAGGCAAGAGGTTACTAACAGAGTTTTAGAAATGAGTGAGTTAGTACCACTCTGGTTGGTTCATTACTTTGAAGTTACAACTTGGCATGTGACCCTAGAGATTAAATTCAGGAAAGGAGAAATGTCCAGCCAGGAGCAGAGAAGGGTTGGTTCCTGCTGGACGTTGCCAGCTGGCTACACTACACCTCTCAGAGTTTGCTATGCCTTGGTAAACACATGTTTTACTGCCATAGGCATGGAGCAAACTCATAAGGCTTACCAAAGTGATTATGCCATCATAGCTTGCAGGAAGCCAACAGGAAGAGCGTCAGGTTTTATGATTAAAGGAAGCAAGGCACACCAAAGGGTTCTATCACCAAAGTGAAAAGACAAGCTACAGAGTGAAAGAAAATTGTCAGTACCATATATCAGATAAGGGTAGAAACGCAACGCAACACACTGCTGTTGAGTCGGATCTGACTCATAGTGACCCCTCCTTGGGTTTCCGAGGCAGTATCACTATGAAAGTAGATTGGCCAATCTTTCTTCCAAGGAGTGGCTGGTGGGTTTGAACTGCCAGCCTTCTAGTTAGCAGTCAAATGCCTTAGGCACTATGCCATAGCATCCAAAATATAACTTGAACAACTTAACAACAAAAAGGCAACCAAATTGGGAAAAAAAAAAAAAATTAGCAAAAGACTTGGACATTCACCAAAGAGGATATTCAAATGGTCAACAAGCTCATAGAAAGATGTTCAACATTATTACCCATTGTTGTTTTATGCCACTGAGTTGATTTTGACTCATGGAGACCCTTTAGGACAGAAGTGCTCGAAAGGGTTTCCAAGGCTGTAATCTTCATGGAGGCAGATTGGTACATCCTTCTCACACAGAATGGCTGGTGGGTTTCAACTGCTGACCTTTCAATTAGCAGCCAAGTGTTTGATCATTGCACCACTAGGGCTCCTTCAATTGTTGTTGTTGTTATGTGCTATCGAGTCAGACCCGACTCATAGCAACCCCTCCTTGGGTTTCTGTGGTGGTATCTCTGCAGAAGCAGATCGCCCAATCTTCCTTCTGAGGAGTAGCTGGTGGGTTTGAACCTCCAGCCTTCTGGCAAGCAGTCAAATGCTTTAGGCACTATGCCACCAGAGCTCCTTCGCTAGCCATTGTTGTTGTTATGTGCCATCGAGTCATAACCGACTCATAGCGACCCCTCCTTGGGTTTCTGAGGCAGTATCATTATGGAAGTAGATTGCCCCATTTTCCTTCCAAGCAGTGGCTGGTGGGTTTGAACCGCCACCTTCTGGTTAGCAGTCAAGTGCCTTAGGTACTACACTAGCCATTGGGGGGATCCAAATCAAAACCATAATGAGATATCACCTCACTCCCATCAGAATGGCAATGATAAAAAACAAAACAAAAATCAAGTGTTGGTAAAGTTGCAGAGAAACTAAAACCCTCATCCACGGCTGGTGGGACTGTGAAATGATGCAGCCACTGTTGAAAACAGTTTAGCAGTTCCTCAAAAAGTTGAACGTAGAATTACCATATGACGCAGCCAATTCCAATCCTAGTTGTATGCTCAGAAAAAGTAAGGCAGAAACGAAAACAGAAGCATGTACACCAGTATTTGTTGCAGCATTTTTTATAATAATCGCATGGTGGAAAACAGCTGAAATGTCCAACGACAGATGAATGGATAAATAAAATGTGGTATATACATGTGGCTGTAAAAAAAAATGAAGTCCTGATGCATGCCACAGCATGGATGAACCTTGGAAACATTAGGCAGACTGAAGTAAGTTGCAAAAGGACAAATACTGTATGATCTCACTTATATGAAATAAGCAAATATATGGAAACCAAAGATTAGTGGTACCAGAGTTGTGAGGGAGGGAAGGGAGAAGGGGGAGTTTTTGTTTTTGGGGCACTGAGTTTATAATAATGGTGGTGGGATGTTTTGGATGAAAGGAAAGAAGGACAAATGCAAACAGGGAACAAAGGGAGGAAGAAGGAAGAGTGCTAATGTCCTGAAACAAAATTTATATAAATTGTTGAATGGAAAACTAATTTGCTCTGCAAACTTTCACCCAAATCACAATAAAAAGTTTAAAACATATATGTAAATTAAGCATGTGATGTACACAGGAAAACATCTTTTCCTTTCAGCACTGTTGGGAGAAAATTAACTTATTATAAAACATATATGTAATGTTGTAAAATTCTACTATTATACACAGGCAACCTCGGTGCAAACTAAGCCTTTTTAGCCAAAGCACCACTGAGTGAGGTAGGTGAACTGGCTGGCTGGCTGTTTCTGGGTCAGAGGAACAAATATCCTGGCCTGTGAGCTCCACAAGGGCAAGGACATGACCGTCTTGCTCACTATTCTCAGGGTCTAATAGGGTACCTGTCTTATAATGGGTGCTTGTTGATGAATAAATAAATGGTTTGTTCTTGAGTTTTGAGTTCAGAAATAGGATTTTTTTCTTTTCAGTTCACTAAGAGGTTATTTAGCATAGTGCCTAAGGCACTTGACTGCTAACCAGAAGGCTGGCAGTTCAAACCCACCAGCCACTCCTCGGAAGGAAGATGGGGCAATCTACTTCCGTAGTGATACTGCCTTGGAAACCCAAGGGGGGTCGCTATGAGTTGGGTATGACTCAACGGCACATAACAACAAGAGGTTATTAAATTATCAACTAGATGGGGTAGAATTCATTTAATACCAACTGAACTCAATGGAAACAAATTAGATTTCTTCCCTCATTTTTAGAAGAGCTATTTAGCTTTCCCAACAACCAGACCAATAAGCAACATCATGATAAATGGAGAGAATATTGCAGTTGTCAAGGATTTCATTTTACTTGGATCCACAATCAGCACCAATGGTGGCAAGTCAAGAAAATGAAGAAGAACTGATGCCTTTCATATGGTGTTGGTGAAGAATACTGAATATACTACAGGCTGACAGAAGAATGAACAAGTCTGTCTTGAAAGAAGTACAGCCAGAACGATCCTTAGAAGCAAGGATGGTGAGACTTCATCTCATGTACTTTGGACATGTTATTAGAAGTGAACAGTTCCTGGAGGACATCATGCTTGGTAAAGTAGAGGGTTAGTTTGAAAAAAAAAAAAAAAGCAAGGCTCTCAATAAGACACACTGACACAGTGACTGTAACAATGGGCTCAAGCACTGATTCTGAGGATGATGCAAGACTGGGCAGTATCTTGCTCTGTTGTACATAGGATGCTGTGAGTCAGAACCAATTCGATGGTACCTGAAAACAACAAGAAATATACCAGTATTTGCACAGGGAGATAACTCAGAGGATGGGAATACATAGGAAAGGAGGACACAGGGAAAAGGTAACTATGGGGAGGAAGTAGGAAGACAGCTGTTACGTTACGGGGATTGCAATCAATGTCATGAAACAAATTGTGTATGAACTGTTGTATGGAAAATGAATTTGCTCTGTAAACCTTCACCCAAACCACAATTAATATAGCATTCCAGGAGAGAGCCCTGGTGGGGCAATGGTTAAGTGGTTGGCTGTTAACTGAAAGGATGTCGGTTGGAACCTAACCAGCAGCTCTGCAAGAGAAAAGATCTGGTGGTCTGCTCCTGTAAAGATTTCAGCCTAGGAAATTCTATGGGATAGTTCTACTCTGTCCAAAAGAGTCACTATGCATTGGAATCAACTTGATGGCACACCACAACAACATAGCTTTCTAGGAGCATCACTGCTCCTGTCATTTACTCAGGGCTATCATTTCCTGTCATCCGGGCATCTGCGAAACAGAATCCCTAACCAGCAAGCTGCCTGAGGAACAAATTTAGAGCTCTTTAGATGGTTTGCAACGTGTATATCTAGCGTGCCCAGCTTTGCAGCAACCAGAGTCTTCCCCAGACCAATGTGCATCTCCCCTCCTGGAAACAGTCCTTCCCTCCAACCCCTCAGGACTCCATGCACTCATCCTACTGTCCTTCCGCAACCTTTTTCATCTGAATGTCTTATATACCCAGAGTTTTAAAGATCTGTCTGCTATGGTAGCATAGTGCCTAAGGCACTTGACTGTTAACCAGAAGGCTGGCGGTTCAAACCCACCAGCCACTCCTCAGAAGGAAGAGGGGCAATCTACTTCCTTAGTGATACTACCTCAGAAACCCAAGGAGGGATCATTATGAGTCGGGGCCGACTCGATGGCAAACAACAACAACAACAACAACTTAATAACAAAGGAAGGGCCTTCATCTACATATGGCTCCAGAGGACTAATTCACTGTGGTCATCTCCTCATGGATATGCACCAATCTTCAGGTCACACTGGCCACAGCAGCAAACAGTGAGGTGATATCTTCAGAGAACTTTAGGGTACTAAGTGGTCTTGGGACACAGGAGTCTAGGTTGGAGTTTTTTTCCTCTTAAATGTAGTACTTTGTATTGACTATTTTCTGTCCCTTGGCCTCATAAAATTTTCAGAAAAATCTCCCATTAGCTTGGCTTTTCACTACTGTATCAAGGAGTACAGGGTTTCCATATATCCCTAACCCCAGCTTCCCATTAATATCTTACATAATCGTAGCATATCTAACAGTACCAGGATATTAGCATTGTCACAATACCATTAACTAAGGAACTTAACTCTCATAGAGACCCCTCCTTGGGTTTCTGAAGTAATATCACTATGAAAGTAGATTGCCCAATCTTCCTTCTGAGGAACGGCTGGTGGGTTTGAACTACCAACCTTCTGGTTAGCAGTCAAATGCCTTAGGAACTATGCCACAAGAGCTCCTAAAGAACTTACTCAAATTTCACTAGTTTTTTTATATTAATGTCCTCTTTCAATTTCATGTTCTATCCAGGATCCCCATTGCATTAGTTGTTATTTTTCCTTACTCTCCCAAAGTCTGTAACAGTTCCTCATTCTTTTCTTGTCATCTATGCCCTAGACACTTTTTTTTTTTTTTTAAAGCATTGATCAGTTATTCTGTAGAATATCCCTCAATTTGGGATTGCCTGATGTTTTCTCACGATTCGACTGAAGTTATACATACTGGTAAAAACATCACAGAAATGATATTATGCCCTTGTTGTTGTGGTTATGTGCCATCAAGTCATCTCCAACTCAAAGGGACCCCTCCTTGGGTTTCTAAGGCAGTATCACTATGGAAGTAGATTGCCTTCCAAGGAGTGGCTGGTGGGTTTGAACCACCAACCTTCTGGTTAGCAGTTAAGTTCCTTAGGCACTATGCCACCAGAGCTCCCATGCCCTTCTTAGTGTATCATATTAAGGGGTTCATGATGCTGATGTCTCATTGTTGGCGATGTTGATCTCGATCATCTGGTCAAGGTGGTTTCTGCTGGATTTCTCATCAGTAAAGTTCATAAACATCTGGAGGGAGGTTTTTGTTTTTTTTTGAGATTATACAAATTCTGCAAAAGGTTTCTCAAAAGACTGTGCTCCTTTGTTCACAAGGCTCCTTGCTCTCCTTAAAAACCCCAAGAGATAAGTTCAACAATTTGTCATGTAAGCAATTACTTTTTTGTTGTTTTACTTTCTTCTGCTTATAAAACTAACACATCTTCATTGCCAAAAAGAGAAAAAAGTCTACATAGCTCATTTGATATGTATCTCACCTCAACCTTTTTTCCTCTTTTAATAACACAGGGGTCAGATATCCTGCGTTTAAATCCCAGCCCCACCATGAACTTCAGGCAAGTTTCTTAATTTTGTGTGCTGATAATTCTTTCCTTTTTAGGGCTAGTAACCTTTTTGTAAAAAGCCTTGTTGTGGTACAGTGGTTAAAGTACGCAGCTGCCAACCAAAGGTCAGCAATTCAAAAGATCAAAGATGTAGCTGTCTGCTCCCATAAAGCTCTATCACCTTGCAGTATACAATAAGGAGGAGACCAGCCTATTATCATTAAGGCACAGACTGAGAGATGTATAAGTTATAGAAAAACCCACTGACATTAAGTTGGATCCGACTCATAGAGAGCCCTTCTTGGGTTTCTGAGGCAGTATCACTACGCAAGTAGATTGTCCAACCTTCCTTCTCAGGAGTGGCTGGTGGATTTGAACCACCAACCTTCTGGTTAGCAGTTAAATGCCTTAGGCCTACGCTACAAGAGATCCCTCCTATAAGAGTTATAGATGATAAAAGCATACTTTTACACACACAATCCTGTAATATCAGTAATAACAAACAATAATCCACACGTGGATAAGCAGGCAGACAAGCAAGCTGAACAGGTATGGGCAGGTGAATGGGACTATGTCCACGACCATATTTGTTTGTGCTGTAAGTGCATCCATGTATATAGTAGAGCAAGGCATTTGACTACTAACCAGAAGGCTGGCAGTTCAAACCCACCTGCCACTGCTCAGAAGGAAGGTTGGACAACCTACTTCCATAGTGATATGGCCTCGGAAACCCGAGGGGTCACTGTAAGTCAGATCTGACTCGACAGCAGTGAGTTTGGTTTTCTGGTTATAGTAAAGCAAAGTTATGAAAACTTCTTAGCTATAACAAACACCTGAATGGAATGAGTCACCGGGTTTGGGGGCTTAGGTCCACAATCTTGAGGGACAGCTCAGTCAACTGACATAATACAGTTTACAAAGACAGTGTTCTCCTCCTACTGTGGTGAGTAGTGACGAGGTTCTTAAAAGCTAGTGAACAGCCATCTAAGATGTAACTATTGGTCCTGTCCCAAGAAAAGAAGAGTTATGAAAATAAAAGACTCAAGGAAACAGTCCAAAGGACTGGCAGACCATGTGAACCACGGCCTCCGCTACCATGAGACCAGAAGAACAAGACAGTGCCCAGCTATCATTACTGATTACTCTGATCAGGACCACAGAAGATCCTGGACAGAATGGGACAAAAATGTAGGACAAAATTCAAAATCATAAAAAAGATAAGACTTCTTGGTCTGACAGATACTGAGTGGAACCTCTAAGTCTATGGACTTTAGACACCCTTCAAACCTGGACCTGAACCCATCCCTGGGGATCACCTTGCAACTAAAACACAGACAGGCCTATAAAGGGAAAATAAACTCATGAGGAAGGTACTCCTCAGAACAATTAACAATGGTAAGTCCCAAAGGGTAGCATCTGCCCTAAAGTCAAGCTTAGAAGCAGGAAGGGGCAAGAAAGAAGGACAAATGGACATGAGGAAAAACCAGGGAGAAAGTGGGAAGAGTGCTGTTATACTGAGATAACTGCAACTAATGTTATGAAACAGAATGTATGAAAATTACTGAATGTACAGTCAATGTCATGAGACAAAATGTGTATGAACTGCTGTATGGAGAATGAATTTTCTCTGTAAACTTTCACCCAAATCACAATTAAAAAAAAATTACAACCCTGGAAACCCTGTGGGCCAGTTCTACTCTGTCCTATAACGTTGTTATTGAGTCACAATAGACTTTAAGTCAGCAGTGCTTTGGCTGGATCTCTTTGTAAATCTGATCTATGGACTCTCATTCTCAGAAAATGCATATATATACATCTCCTTTTGCATACAATTATAGTGTCTCACAAATTAGGCTAAGAACCCTTGTCCCATTCATCATCCTTTGATCAACAAGTCTAGTGCCTAAGGTACTACCAACCAGGAGGCCGGCGGTTCAAACCCGCCAGCCACTCCTCTGAAGGAAGGTTAGGCAATCTACTTCCGTAGTGATACCGCCTCTAAAACCCAAGGAGGGGTCACTGTTAGTCAGATCTGACTCGACGGCAGTGAGTTTAGTTTTTGGTTTTGAATCCTACGGAATCTATGTACATACAAAAATATGCACTAGGATATTTTCTTTTTTTCCTTTAAATAATTTATTTCAGTTGTTGTTGAGAATGTACAGAACGCACCAATTTCTACAGGTACAATTCAGCGACACTGATTTTATCCTTCAAGTTGTGCAACCGTTCTCACCCTCCTTTTCCAAACTATTAGGCCCCCGTTAACAGAAACTCACTGCTCCCCAAGCTTCCTACCTAGCTTTTCCAGCTGTTGTTGTCAATTTGATCCCATATAAACAGTTCTCAAAAGAGCACAGTGCTCAAGGCAGGCATTCTTTACTGGTTAAGTCGAAGTACAGTTGGATTTTAAGAAGACTTCAGGGATGTTTTTAGTTTAACTTTTAAAGATTAGAGTGCACCAGGATATTTTCTAGAGTGTTATTAAAAACTGGAAATACTAAAAGATCCACCAAAAGGGGACTGGCTAAATAAATTTTGATCACTCCACACTATGGAATACCTTGCAGCTGTTAAAAAGAACACAGTACATATACGTGCATGGACATAGAAAGATGCCCACAATATAACGCTAAGTTGAAAACAAAGTTACAGGACTATACAGAGAGTATGATTCCATTTTGTAAAAAAGAAAAAAGAGGGAGAGGCAAAAAAAAAAAAAAAAGGAGAAAGAAAAAGAAACTTATACATATGTAAATGCATAGAAAAATTCTGGAAAGATCACAACAGATCCACATTCATTACTCTGTGGAAAACAGGAAAATAGGATCATCAGAAAGTGGAGGTGGGTTTTATTTTTTATTTAGTCTATAAATACTGTATTATTTGAACTTTATACAAAGGGCATATGTTACTTTTAAAAATCCCAATACGATCAAGAAAGAACCTTGCTATAATTAACATCTCTGAATAAATATAAATTTAAAACTTTTAAATTACCTGCAAAAAATTAAATAAAATAATAATCTAATTTGATTAAAGATTGGACCCAGAGTGGAATGATAGTTCAAGAAAAAGAAGTTCAATAATGTGACACAAAATAGAAAAGTTAAATGAGGAAAATCTAACCAATCTTTCAATGGATACAAGGAAGTCATTTGATAACATTTGTTCCTAATTGAAAATACTAAGATCAAGAGAAAAAACAAAGGAACTTAGACAAGATGATAGGGTACATCTCTTGTAAGCCAAATGTAAAAAAAGAGGATGTAAACTAGTATTTTCAGCTTGAATATTTCTGAATTCTGACCAATGCAATAAGACAACTGAAGTAAGACTGGCACATACAATAAAACCTGCAAAAGCTGGCAGCTGGGTAAGGCAGAAACCTGTCAGAGAATGAAAACTTAAATATTTGCCACCAAATAGAGAGTGACAGAAAAGTGGTGACTGCATCCTATCAAATGAGGAAAACTTTTGAGACCCAGAAAAGCAAGGCATTTCCATTGAGTTCTGGCTCTCACAGGTCTCACTGTATTGCACAGCAAGTTGGAAGTGTTATTTGCAGATGGGAGAACTGGATGGTTAAAAAATAAATAAAAATTTTTGGAAGAGCTATTCAGTAAGATAGAAATAAAAATTTTCAGGCTTGGTTTTTCAGGGACACAGACTAAACACTTCCATGGGGAGAGTGCAATTACACACTTGCTACCTGCAACTCCAGGTCACACGTCTGGACCAAGGTTAAAATTGTTCACTGCTGAACTCCTTAAAAACTTGAGGGTATGGTGTCTGATTCCCAGGGTTTGTCTATTGCTGGTTCATTCAATAAGGCTCCGACAATCTGTACATTTACCATTTATTTGTATGGTCCAAATGACAATCAGGAGATGGTAAACTCATCTACTATTTTTCCCAGTACACTAACAACAACAGCAGCTAACTATGGTTGAATACAAGCACACACTGCACACTGTTCCTTCTAAACACTTTCCATGCAATATCTCATTTAACCCTCACCACAATCCTTGGTAGAAGCTACTATTATTATTTCTAGTTCACAGATAGGAAACTGAGGCACAGATAAGCTAAGTATTCACTCAAAGCCATTCAGCTAGTAGTTGGTTGGAGGCAGAATTTGAGCCCAGGCAGCCTGGTTTCAGAGACCATGCTTTTAGCCACCACCCTCTCCTACTGTCAAAGAATGCAAGGAAAGAAAAAAGATCATTTGGAAGAGAGAAACAGTCTGTGAATTAAGAGTTCTGGAGGAAGCTGAATTGGACAAAAGATTCAAATGATAGAAGAACACTTCCAGAAAGGAAAGACCTGAGAGAAGAAATAAAGAGGAGCTTCCAGGGTCTCACACAGAATTGGCAGTCAGAGATGGTCACTAAGACAGAACCTGGCAACATCTGAAAACAATATGTAGAAGGAAAAAGAAAAACAGAAATCCAAGTAAACAAGCTCAAGAACCAGATTACGTATGTGAAAGGGAATCCAGCACAGCTACTTTTGTTTTTTTTTTTTTTTTAGTAACATGACAAGTCTGAGACAAGATACTCTATGATATTAAACCTCTAGAAAAAATAGGTGAGTGTGACCATTAGCCATTAGAGAGATGCAAATCAAAACTGCAACGAAGACATTCTCTCACTCTGGCTCAAATGGAACTGATTAAAATACAAAAACAAAAACCTGGATAACAAAAAATGTTGGTGAGGATGCAGGAGTATTAGAACTCTTGTCCATTGCTGTTAAGACGCTCTAGTGGTGTAGTGTCTAAGGCATTTGACTGCTAACCATGGAAGTTAGAGGAGACGATCTACTTCTGTAAAGATTTATTGCCTCGGAAACCCGATGGGGTTGTTAGGGCTGTAAAACAGTACAACCACTATGGAAAACAGTATGGCGCTTCCTAAAAAAACTAGAAATAGAACTACCCTGTCATTCAGCAATCCCACTCCTAGGTATTTACCCTAGAGAACTAAAAAAAATAATAATAAAAAAATAGTAACACCAACAGACATATGCACACCTATATTCAATGCAGCTATATTCACAATAGCAAAAAATGGACAAAACCAAAGTGCTCATTAGCAGATATGTGGTGCATAATATCTCCATACAATGGGATATTACCTAAACGATGGGTCTCTCCTCGTCAAGAGCAAAGAAGAAAGAAGAAAACCAAAATTAATGGAAACAATCAGTCCTTGCGACTGGTACACCATCCGATCTGCAACC
>NW_006921607.1:19099612-19108237 GCF_000298275.1 Orycteropus afer afer
AATAAAAAGCAAAAAAAAAAAGGGATATTACCTAATGATAAAGAACAATGAGTCCAGGGGAACACATTACAACATGGATGGACCTGGAAGGCATAATGCTAAGTGATATAAGTCAACTCGGAAGGAAGGTTGGGCAATCTACTTCTGTAGTGATACGTGATACCGTCTCGGAAACCCAAGGAGGGGTCGCTATGAGTCGGGGCCGACTCGATGGCACATAACAACAACCTAAGTCAACTACATTAGGACAGATATTGTATGATCCCTCTTTTATAAGAAGAAAGAAGCACACATAAAAAGACCAATGTTCATTGGTGGTTATCAGGGGGAGGAAGAGAAAGAGGGGGAAGCACGCTCTAGATCGTAAGTTATTTTTTTGGTGATGGGAAAAGTGGTACCAAATGTGGGTGTCATAAGCATAGTATGCTTACTACTTATATAAATTGACATAGTATGACCAAAGCACTGACAAGTGCTCATGAGAAAAGGATGCCTGTATGAAAGAATTTGACATACATAAGAGGGCAACAACTCCAACAAAGAACAAAAAAAAAGATTCTAGGATCACATATGGATGGTTACAGGTCATATCTACCCATAAAACACCGCACTGCCATCAAATCCATTCTGACTAATAGTGACCTTCAAGATTCCCAAGGCTATAAATCTTTACAGAAGTAGATTGCCTCATCGTTCTCCTGTGCAGCAGCTAATAGGTTTGAACTGCTGACCTTCTGGTTAGCAGCCAATGTCTTACCCACTAGCCACCAGAGTTCACTCTGTGTGTGTGTGTGTGTGTGTGTGTGTGTGAGAGAGAGAGAGAGAGAGAGAGAAGTATCTACATGTATGTCTAAATAAAAACGTGTGGGCAAGCATATCTCTTCATTGAAGATACAACCACAGATACTCCTCAGACATAACCAAACACCTTCCAAGATCAGTTTTCTAGGCTAGAACCAAAGTCTCATGGGACAACTCAGTCAACTGGCATAATACAGTTGACAAAGTTCACCTTCTTCATCCTAATGAAGTGAGTAGTATCTGGGGTCTTTAAAGCTTGTGAGCAGCCACCTAAGATAAAACTATTGGTCTCTACTTGTCAGGAATAAAAGAGTAAGAAGGTAACCAAAATCTCAGAGAAGAAACAAGTCTACAAGGTTGATAGTCTACATGAACCACAACCTCAACTACCCCAAGACCAGAAGAACTAGATGGTACCCAGCTACCATGACTGACTGATACAAACAGGAACACAATAGATGAACCTGGTTAGAATGGGAGAAAACACAAAACTCAAATTCTTTTAAAAAGAAAAAAGAGGCCACATTAATTGGACACTCCTGGGCCCAGAGGACTCCTCGAGAATATTGCCCGGAGACACTTTAAACTTTGAACCAAAACTATTCTCTGAAGTCAGACAATAGACACACAAAATAAAGGCTATAACCTGTCAGATCCGTGTTCTATTAAAAAAATCTGTATGAGTCCAAAAGCTCAACATTTAATCTAAAGTAAAGATGACAAAATAAGGGGACAGGGAAACTAGAGTACTGGAAATAAACGAGAACACAATTAAAGACTATATTGACATAATATGAAAAATGTAATGTCAGTGATCAATTTTTGTGGAATTGTCCAACGGGAACCTAAGTTTCTGTGCAAACTTTCACCAAAAACACAATAAAATTATATATATATATATATATACTGAGAAAATCAAGCTGTCATCTGTTTTAAAAAAAAGATGTTACTTTCCTCTACCCCACCCTCTCATCCCAAAGACTATGGTACCCTTGTCATTAGGAGGTCTGGTAGCTTAGTGCCTAAGGCACTTGACTGCTAACCAGAAGGCTGGTGGTTCAAACCCACCAGCCACTCCTCAGAAGGAAGATGGGGTAATCTACTTCCACAGTGATACTGCCCTCGGAAACCCAAGGAGGGGTCACTATGAGTCGGATCCGACTTGATGGCACTTAACCACAACAACAACCCTTGTCATTTCTCTGCCACCAAATTGTTTCCAAGAGCTGCAGTCCATGACTGCTGTCTGCATTTCCTCACCTTTCTAGGGCAAACTAACCTCGATACTCCATGGGCACTGAACATGCTCTGGTCACTATCAGTTTTCTCATTGAGAAAACCAGTGACTTGGCTTCCAATTACCCTGCTTGACCTCTGGGCGATGTGTGCCACTGCTGGCCACTGATGTAATACCTCATCTCTTCCCCATCACTGTTTTCTGCTTTTCTCCTACCTCTTCTCTAGCATGGGCTTGGCATTCCAGCCTTGTTTGCAGCTCCACTTACTAGCTTATTACTGCCTTGAGTCTTAGTTTCCAGACCCAACAAGTAGGGTAGTAATAATTTCCATACACAATACTGTTGACAAGACAAAGTAAGCCATCTGAAAATGTCTACGCTGGACACCTATTATAGTGCTCCATTATGTTTCCATTTCCTGCACATAAAGACTATTGTTGGCCAAAAGCTTATCCTCAGCTCTTTTCTTGTCTGTCCACATGTTCTACCTGGGGAGATTTTGTATCTGTTCTTAGGGCCTCAACACTCTCTTTCAAGCAAGTGAGTCTCACCTTTATCTCCAGACCCTACATTTCACTTGAGTTTCACATTCCCATTCCCAACTGCTATTAGACATTCTTGCCCAAGTATCTTGCAGGTTTCTCAAATTCAACAAGTCGCAAAACATACCCTCCTCTGCCTCTCGCCAAATTAGTCACTTTATCCCCTCACTTCACACAGCATTAGTTGGTCAATAGTGCCACCATCTAGCATCATCTTCCCTGAGATAAACAAAGAAAAACCCCACCAAGTCATCTAATTCCCAATCCTCCCAAGTCGGTCACTGTTGTTTTTAGGTTTTGCCTCAAACACTTTGTCTTCTTTTTTCCGTTGTCACCACTACTGCCTTGTTCATACTGTCATCAACTCGCACCTGGATGACTGCCAGGGCCACTGACTGATTCTCTCCCTGTAGTCTGTGTTCACATAACAGCCAGAGTTATCTCCCTAAATCATAAACTTGAGTATGTTACCTCCCTGCTGTAAAATCTTTGTGGGGTGGCCCATACATATATTCCAAAATGGAGCTTGGTGGTCAGGCATCCACCATCTGGCCCCACGTCCCTTTGTCCAGTCTTTCTCTATCCACTCTCCTGAAAATAAGAGAGGCACACTTGTGTACCCTTACACTTTTGCCCTTTGGATCCACCCCCTATCTCACAAAGCCTTATGGGTGCAGTAGTAATCAGCTCCAACGTCCCTGCTCCAGATGCGTTCTCTGGCTCCCCAAATGTCACTCCCTCTTTCCTCTGTGTCTCCAGTACACCAGACACACTCATCCTTTGACACTGTTGGTCTGCATGTCATGCTGCCTCCTCAGCCAGAAAGGGGACTTTGAAGACAGAGACAGAATTACCTTTATCTTTCTATCGTCTCTTCCTAGCTCAGAGTCCCCCAGGGTCAGGGTGAGACCTCAGTGTTTGTTAACAGACTGCCTGAATCGAGAACAGCATGAGTACCAGACTAAAACTCAGAACACTTCATAGAACAAATGTAAAATGCAAAAGGAAAAAACAGCTCAGGGTAAGGATAGATAAATAGGAAGAGGGGATGCCAAAAGGGGAGAAATTCTATTTCCTTATAGGCAAAGAAAGGAAAGCTCCTGCTTCTACTTTGATAGTAGTAAATAAATACAGAAACAAATGTTATTTTCAGCACTAAGAAAACTGAAAAGATTGGTCACCTTTAAAATTTGTTTAAAAGCTAACAGGAAATAATACTCCACAAAATAGACATATAATGAAAAAGAGATATTTAAGAGAGAGAACAATTAAGAAGAAAATAATATACAGAAAACAGAACAAACAGAGAAAGAGCTCTGGTGGTGCAGTGTTTACAACATTCGGCTACTAAGCAAAAGGTCAGTGGTTCAAACCCACCAGCCACTTTGTAGGAGAAAGATGAGGCAGTCTGCTTCCATAAAGATTTATAGTCTTGAAAACCCTATAGGACAGTTCTACTCTGCCATACAGGGTTGCTATGAGTTGGAATCAACTCGAAGGCAGTGGATGGGTTATAAGACAGAGAAGAACTGCCCCCCACAGGTAAATCTTTATGGAAACAGACTGCCACACATTCCTCTTGTGGAGCTGCTGGTGGGTTCAAACCACTGACCTTTTCATTAGTAGCGCTGTACCACCAGGGCTCCTAAAAACAATAATAGAGCCATAAAATAAAGAATATAAATTACCATATAAGCTGTAGACTCCCCAAGATTGGTTGTACCCAAAACAAGAATTGAACAACATTCTGCTTAAAAGAAAAAGCTCTCAAAGAACAAGAAAATGTAACAAAAACTCTACGCAAGGAATCTAGAGACTGAAAAAAAGTATTTAGAGGGCAAGCACTTTATAAAAAAACAAAAACATAATTTTTTAAAAAAAAAAAAAAAAAATTTTTAAAAAAAAAAAAGAAAAAAAAAAAAAAAAACAAAAAATTTTTGAAAACAGGGAAAAAAGTATTTAGAGGGCAAGCACTATATTTTAAGTGTTATAAAAAAACAAAAACCAAAAAACTAAACACGTAACTAATAATATTGAGGAAAAATAAGAAACAAACAAACAAAAAATACCTAGTGAAAACTAAAAAAAGAAAAAGAAACTAGATTTTGAAAGTGAAAAACAAAATACTTTGGAAGGATTCGTAAGAAACTGGCAAGAGTTGCTGCCTCGCAGAAGGAACTAGTTGGCCTGGAAATAAGAGTGAATGGAAAACTGACTTTTCATTATATCCTTTTAGACTTTTAAAATTTCACATTTCAAGTAAAAGTTTCTGTAAATAGACTGAAGGTTATCAATTTAATTATGAAAAAATTTAAAAACGAAATGCACGATTGGAAAAGTAGGACATAAAAAAGAGGTAATAAACTATATATATGTTAATAAATTTAGATAAAGCTAAATAGCATCTATTAAAAAGGTAAAATTGAAATTCTATTGAAACTGGTAAAATCTAATACTGTCAAAAATAAAATCCCTAACTAGACTGCCATCTTTTGGGGGAGGGGAGGACCAAATGCCTACACTGAAAGGCAGCTACTTTCTGATGGTTTATTAGCGGATTCTTTCAAACTCTCCAGAAACAAGTAATTCAGATAAAGAAATTATATCTAAATTCAGGTCAAGATGTAGGTTATCTAGTTTATTACCCTGATCCTGAAACTTGCTAAAGATAATGAAAAGAGAGAAACTGTAGGCAATGCTCACTCAGAATTCAAGCTCAAAAATTTAAAGGAAAGACAGAATTTTTGAATAGATTAAAATGTTTAATTTTGTCATGTCAACAGACACCAAAATGTCATGTTAAAATCCCATATCTATTCTTAATTTAAAAATTTTGAAAATCCTAATAAAGGTAAACTTTCTTACCCTGATTAGAGTATATATTTAAAACCAAATGCCAATATTATATTCTAAGGGGAAAAACGATCCATGCAGTCATTAAAAGTAGGCACAAAATGAGGAAGCATTCTATCATCACTGTTATTTAATACAGTACCAGAAATTCCTTCTAATACTAAGCAATATGAAAAGAAATGACAGACACAAATAAAGTGAAAGGTAGGGATAAATACTATTTTTATATATAATACCACTGTATACTTTAAATTGTTGTTGTTGTTGTGTGCCATCGAGTCGGACCCGACTCATAACGACCCCTCCTTGGGTTTCCGAGGCAGTATCACTACGGAAGTAGATTGCCCCATGTATACTTTAAAAGCCCCCCAAAAATCACTTAAATGGTTATGATACGTTTTAGGTGACCAGTCATCCCCAATATAGAAAAATCAATAGCATTGCTGGCACTCAAACTCCAACCACACATGAAAATCACTTGGGCAGCTTTTAAGCATGACAATGCCTACACCTCACCCCAGACAAATCGACTCAGAACTTATGGGGTAGGACCAGGATCAGATTTTTTTAAGTTCCTGAGGTAATTCCAACATGCAGCCAAGTAAAACCACCATTCCTATATACTTAATGATGTAAATATCTTAAACAATGCAGTGGAAGAAGTGTAATTACTCATAGTATTCTGAAAAAGAAAGAGACAGACTGTTGGAACAGGAGTTCAAAGAAGAAACCTGAGAGGAGATGTAGTTAATGGCCATGCAAATGTCTCCAGCCCATTGCAAGTTAGGCTAAGGGGCAGGCAGTTAACACCTGAGCAAGTGGAGGGGGACATGACTCATGGTCAAAACAAAATGGTAGCAGTTAAAGATATATATTCTCTATGTGTTGTTGATATAGGAAGCAGAAATAGGATTTAATAGAGATTGAGGTGGTACAGGATTACCTACATATACCCATGCATTTATTGACATTATATGACAACGCATTTATTAAAGACCATGCCTTTATTGCAAAAATTGGTGTTATGTGAAAAAGGAAGATGACATCAAATCATAAAATGGAAGATGATTACACCACTACATAACTGCCAAATTTTGTCACTACATAACTTACAAATTGCATTACAAAACTGCCAAATTACATCATTACGTAATTGCCAAGTTACATCACTAAGTAACTGCAAAATTACATTATATAACTACCAAATTACATCATTGCCAAACAACTGAGAATCATGGTCTAGTCAACTTGACACATAACCTTAACTATCATAATGAGCATTACACCTTGCACCTTGGGGTTCATTACTGCCAAACATATGTTATTAATGTGCAAAATAGATTGATTTTTACTGTTGTCATAAATGCAAAATGTCAGGTAATGAGACAGTCAATAAGTGATGAATAGGTATACATGTATGAGTTATGTTATTGTTATTGTTAAGTGCTGTCGAGTCGGACCGACTCATAGCGACCCCTCCTTGGGTTTCCGAGGCAGTATCACTACAGAAGTAGATTGCCCCATCTTCCTTCCGAGGAGTGGCTGGTGGGTTTGAACCTCCAGCCTTCTGGTTAGCAGTCAAGTGCCTTAGGCACTATGCTACCAGAGCTCCTGTGTGAGGTAAATTCCTAGAAATGAAATTTCTTAGTCAAATGATATGAGCCTTCAAAAGTGGGAGATTCATTTTAGAAGACTTCAAAGGTAAAATTTTAAAAAGCACAATATGTAGAACAAATGAAACATCGTACTTGATAGACAGGAGTGCAGTGGGAGAAATGAGGTAAACTGGAGCTAGGCAAGATTCTCAGCGTCACCAGGCACAGAGACTAACAGAAAATTCCTGGTGATCCCCACCACTTGGCTTTGCCTTTCCTATTAAGTTTCCCCTCTGCAATCTCCAATCATTATCCATAATGGCCCATCCTATCAGTCCCCTACAACAACCACTGAGGCTAAAATCCATCTGTTGTCCTCTATTCTGACCACTAACTGCCTCTTTCAAGTCACCCTCCATTGAACCTCTCATCTTTTTTCCTACTTCTCAATCTCACATCACCCAAAGCTTTCCTAGACATTTCTGTTTAATATTTTATGTCTGGTTCTTTAGTATCAATATCTGATCTGCTACTTACACTCCTGGACTGATTCTAAACTACCTTCTAGATCAAACTGCTATTTTTGACAAGGGTTTTTAAGTGTTTCTGCTTATGAGACTTTTAATACGCACTTTAAGACACCTCTTCCACAGTTTTCCCTGATTAACTCCATTTATTTCAGTCTAATCACATGATCCCAAAATCTTCATCTTCCTAACACAAGCACACTTTATTCATTCATTATGAGCTCTTTAGCTCTGTTCTAGTTCCAGGAGATACAGTGGTGAAGATGAAGTTCTTGCCTTTATGAAGTTTATGTGCTGGGAATGTGTGTAGGAGTGGAGGGAGGGCAGGGAGACAGCCAATCAAGCAAATATAAATGCAGTAGTCAGACGGTGATAAGTGCTATGGAGAAAATAAATCCGGATCTAGAGACAAGAAATTCCAGGGTATAGTAAGTTGTCACTTTTGATGGTCGTGGAAAGCATCACTGACAAGGTCACTTTGTAATAGAAACCTGAAGGAGAATGAGGCAGAAGGCACATAGCTGCCTGGGAGGAGCATATTCCAGGTAGAGGGAACTGGCAGCTTCGAGGCAGAGGCATTTCTGGGCTGACCGAAGAACACCAAGGAGCCCAGCGTGGCTGAAGGTAAGTCAGTGTGAGGGTGAGGACTAGAAAATATGTGTTCAAGTTTATATGCAAATAAACCTGTCTTATCCCATTTTTAGTTTAGAGGAATGATAAAGTCACTAAATAATTTTTGAAATGTTTACTAAACCTTCAGACTCAAAGTTGAAGAATGAAGGTGGAATACAGTAGATACCCAACAGCAACCCCACTGCAATCCATCATTGAAGTAAAAGGAAGACCCTCACCTAATGCAGGAAGTTCTACAATTGTGGGAAAATTCCTCAGGCTGGGTGATCCCCAGGTTTATGGAGAACAAGTGGGGCTGCCATAAACCAAAAACCAAACTCACTGCCATCGAGTCGATCCTGACTCATACTGACCCCTCCTAGGGTTTCGGAGGCAGTATCACTACGGAAGTAGATTGCCCAACCTTCCTTCCGAGGAGTGGCTGGTGGATTTGAAC
>NW_006921607.1:19108847-19143354 GCF_000298275.1 Orycteropus afer afer
CTAACCAGAAGGCTGGCGGTTCAAACCCACCAGCCACTCCTCGGAAGGAAGGTTGGGCAATCCTACTTCCGTAGTGATGCTGCCTCGGAAACCCAAGGAGGGGTCGCTACGAGTTGGGGCCGACTCAACGGCAAATAACAACAACACCAACAACCAGATATAATATCAAACAATCTAAGAAATTGCCTAAATTGTATATTTAATATTGATTTTTAGATTAACAAAGAACTTTCTAAAATTCAGAAGCACATTATTTACTCAGGAAGTTTTTTTTCTTACTTCATTATTTTCTCCAGTTTTCCTCTCACTTTATTCAGCCTCATAGGCATCTTTACAGGGTCCCTTGTTGCTTCTGCAGTTGCAATTCAGCCCTATAAAAGCAGAAGGGCATTGTCACATCATGAGAAGACATAAAATACATTCCAGAAAGCCTAATTATCCAACCTCTTATCAATCTCCTTTTCTAACTCATTTTTATCAGAACTATATACCAACAAAACTGTACGTGAGGGTGGGGAAAAAGAATAAAAAGACATAATCGAAATATGAACTAGCAATTTAAACCTATTAAAAACGCTAGCACAAGCTAGAAAATATGAATGGAAGTAAGGCAAACCCAATTGTCTCTGATAAAAGATCAGAACATAATGATTCACTACAATCTTTCATTTTAACAACTTTTTTCACCAGTGGGTTTCCAATCCTCTCTCCCACCTAAGTTTGATACGGCTGTGCAGAAATAATAAAATTACAACTATTTTCTGATGTCCTTCACACAAAACCCTGAGAGTTTCCTAGCATAGAGTCTAGAGTACAAATAAGGTGACTCAGGCCAGAGAACGCTGTCTTCATCCTCATCACTGTGTCAGTCTCTTTTGCCCAGTGCCCATGGTGGATACAATAACTCTTGTAAACGAAGGTTTTCAACAAACCACTAGAGATGCTTCATGAGATCTTACAATTACACGGGAAGTAGTTGAAAAATCACTGCCATTGAGTTCATCATCTCTCTTCCCTAAGCATTCTTTTGGGTTGAGACACCTAGTAATAGTCAAATGACACTAAAGTGAGCACACCAGAAGGTCTCTGAATTTCAAACTTGTACATAAGTGCCAAAGACAAAGACGATGTCCAGGTACCAGCATGCTAGAAATGGTCAGGGAAATTCGCACCCATGAATATGAACAGGTTTGCCATTCAAAAAAGCATCCCTCACAAAAATAGCTCCAAGTTATGTTATCACAAACATTTTTGTGTTCAACATTCATCTATATAGCTTTAATTACACTAGCTAATCCAATCTTTGTAACAATCCTATGAGGTAGATTTTATTGTTTTAATTGCTAAAATAAGGCACAGAAAGGTTAAGTAAATTGCCCAAGGAAATGCACTATGTGTTACGTTGCTTTCCACAGGCAGCAGTCTCTGGACAAATATAATTTTGTAGTAAATTGTAATCTCATGCAAGATTTTACTTTCTTCTACTGCTTTGCTCATATAGTGGTTCAATATCTAATTGAATTCTCTTTCGTTGGAAATTTTTCCCAATTAATGATTTGTTGAAAAATATGACTTCTAATTCTCCACAATATATTTTTATTGAAAAAAAAAAAAAACCTGATGTTTTCTTATTTTTTAAAAAAGTTATCCTGTGAACCTAACAAAAAGAAACTCTTTCTAATTTTATGGAAATCAGACACAATAATTATTTTAAGCTGAACATTCACATTTACCCACTACTTCAGTTTATTACCTTTATTCCAGACATTTGGTTATGCTTACCAGACCCCTCTAACTTTAACATTGCAAAGCCCTTGGTCAAGCACTTTTCCTCTTACTCTCTAGTTCAGTTGATAGGGACATAATGCTAATGATGTTGAAAGCTCTGGGTTCAGTCTGTACAAGACCAGTTAGTTTTGTTTGTTCCACATCTACAGCCTGGATAGCATATTTGGGGTCATAAGGTGAACTGGGTAGGAGTGTCATGACAACTAGCATAAATTCATCTGCCAGAGAACCAATTCCACATTTAACACAGCACTGACTGTGGGGCAGAGAAACCAACCTCATTTACAAAGGAAAGGTTCACGATCACTACTGAAGCATTTCTACCTTTCTGACTAAGAAGCTCAATCTCAGATCTTTTGCCAGATTATAACCTAAGGTTCCTTCCTTAAAAAATAAAACAGGTATATGATAAAATTGAGAAACAGAAGATTTTAGTTTCTGTACAAATTCTGCTTGATTAATCTGAAAATACAATTTTCTTATTCCTGACACCAATTTCACTGACAATAAAGACACACAATGGTCTTAGAAAATGTCACAAAAAAAATCTCTAGCAGGGCAGCATACAAAACCTTTAGAAAATCTAATTGGAATCCTGTAATATTTCTTAATTAGATTCTTCAAATCTTAATTTTCATAAAACCAAAAGTTGTTCTACATTCAAATAATATCAAGTTATCATAACCATACTTTTCCAAATTAAACATAGAGACTAACCAATTTCAATCCAAATTATATTTAAAAACAACCCAGGGCCCATTCAAGGTAGACATTTCATTAGTTTCAACAAATGAAAATGAAAAAGCAAAATTATATTACTGTTATTGTTACTTTAGGAAGAAACCCACTTGGGATCATCCATCTCTGAGTTTTCTTGCCCACAGCTGGAAAGAACTTTCCCACTGTACCAGTGCTACTGAAGCATGTGGATTCCAACAGTCACAAGGTAACTATGACAGCAAAGCCACGGTTATTGTGAGATCACAAAAACTCTAAGATGTAATTCTGCTTTAGACATAAAGTTCATATAATATAAAATTAACCATTTTAAAGTATACAGTTCAGTGATATTTAGTACATTTACTATGCTAAACAACCATTTCTCTATTTAGTTCCAAAACATAGTCATCACCCTAAAAGGACACTTTGTACCCAGTAAGCAATAACTCCCTTCCCCTCTCTCTCCAGCTCCTGGCAACCACTAATCTGCTTTCCATTGGTATGGACTTTTCTATTCTGGATATTTCATATAAATGGGATCATGCAGTATGTGACCTTTGGTGTCTGGCTTCTTTCACTTAGCATAGTGTTTTCAAGGTTCGCCCACATTGTAGCACTCATCAGTACTTCGCTCCTTTTTATGGCTGGATAATATTCCATTTACGAATATACCACATTGTTTATCATTCAACCGTTGATGGACATTCATTTTTTTCTCCACATTTTGGCTGTTATTGTGAACGCTGCTGCTTTGAACGTTCATATTCAAGAATGTGGATATCTGGATTTGGATTTCTAATACTAGACTCTTATCAGATATAAACCCAACCAAACTCACTACCGTCGAGTTGGTTCCAACTCATAGCGACCTCTCCTTGGGTTTCTGAGGCAGTATCTCCATGGAAGTAGATTGCCCAGTCTTCCTTCTGAGGAATGGCTGGTGGGTTTGAACTGCCAGCCTTCTGGTTAGCAGTCAAATGCTTAGGCACTATGTCACCAGAGCCACCAGAGCTTCTAGTTATACAATTTGCAAATGTTCTCTCCTATTCTGTGGATTATTTTTTCACTCTCTTGATAGTGTTCTTTTATGCACAAGAATGTTTTATTCTGATAAAGTCTATCTTTTTTTTTTTTTTTTTGCTTTTGCTTTTGGTTGTGCTTTTGGTGGCATTTCTAAGAATCTACTGCAAATCTGAGGACATAGCATTTACTTCTCTATTTTATTCTAAGAGTTTTATTGCTCTATTAGATCTGTGATCCATTTTGAGTTACTTTTGTACCGGAAGTAAGGTCCAACTTAATTCTTTTGTATGTGGAGATCCACTTGTCCCAGCACCATTTGTTGAAGAGACTATTCTTTCCTGATTGAATGGCATTGCCATCCTTCTTGAAAAGCAATAGACTATACGTGTATGGGTTTATTTCTGAACTCTCGTTTCCATTTCACTGATCTATACATATCTAGCCTTATGTCAGTACCACACAGTTTTGACTACTGTAGCTTTGCATAAGTTTTGAAATTGTGAAGTGTGACTCCAACTTTTTCTTTTTCAAGATTGTTTTGACTATTCAAGATCTCTTAGAGTTCCATATGAATTTTAGGATCGGCTTTTCCATTTCTGAAAAAGGTCACTAGGATTTTGATAGGGATTATTATGCTGATTCTCAGGATCCCTTTGGTAGCAGTATCATCTTAACAATATTTCATCTTCCAGTCCATGAACATGGGAGATCTTTCCACTCTACAATGTAATTTTAATCTGTTACCTCAAAGCATCCTTCATTGAGTAACAAACTAACCTTCTTTAGTGTATTTCTATGATAATCTAATAATACTCTGAAGTAACTCACAGATAGGAGTTTTACACTGGTCATGGAGAATTTCAACATCCACATCACAGGTTAAAAGAAAAATCCTAACCACCATCGAGTCAATTCCGACTCACAGCGACCCCTTTGAGTTTCTGAGGAGGTAAATCTTTACGGAAGAAGATTGCCTAGTCTTCCTTCCATGGAATGGCTGGTGGGTTTGAACTGCCAACCTTCTGGTTGGCAGTCAGATGCTTAAGGCACTATGCCACTAGAGCACCTTACGTCACAGATAAGGAGTGTCAATTATTCAAGGTCTTACTGTTTGCTTTTGTTTATGGAAAATGTTAGGACTCAAGGATTTTCAACTCCCCGATTTATAGTTAAGTTTCATCATCTTCACTTGTGAGTAGAGTTTATACACATGAACCTTATATGTTCACGTTAAGAGTAACAGACTTCACAGAATGGTATCAGAGATTTTTTTTTCATATAGTTCAAATCCCAAAAAGCTGATTATGAAACATTAGCTACTTTGCAAAAGAGTTTACTCAAAGGAGCTTTAAAGTGTCAACTTTAACCAAAAGGGGCACAGGAATACTTTAAACGTCTTCTCTGAAAATTCCAGCCAAAATCTGTTCAACGAGACAATCACTTGAAGTTGTAAATGACAAAAAAAAAAAAAAAAACCCTGGGCTGGACAGGATCTGTTCTTTTCTCACACATCAAAATTAGAATTGAAGATGATGTAATAATCCAGGAAAGATAACTTTAGATTTTTTTTTGAGACTAGCAATTTCAAGGAAATTATATATTCCCTAAAAGTCATCTTAAGACCAGCAGATTCTTAGTATGAGGGGCAGTGATTACTTGGCTTCCCATAACTGGTGTCAATTTTTCAAAGTTTCAGTTTATACTTCCTGTTAGCATATGTAGACTCATGGTCCAAGGTGATTTGGCAATATCAGAAAAGGTTTTAAGATCAAAGAGCTTATAAATTCAATCAGAAAATACTATCTGGTGTTGAAAGAAACAACTACCAACCAAATCCCAAGGGTAAAAAAATCTAACCCCACATATTGTGTTATCCATAAGGAAACCAAAGACAATAAAAATATTTTCTGGCAGATGATCAGGGTCTGTGCCTAGACAGTGAATGTCAGCAAACGCAGAGTTAGAAATTCTGAGTCTAGGTTTTTAAAGCAGAATGTTTAAGTTGAAGAGGATAAGAAAAAAGTTGTCAAGGAGAAAAAGTGGGCCTGAGTAAGAAGTGGGGGCCGGAAGGTAACCAGACAAGAATCTGATATGGTGAAGCAGATGAACAACAGTTGAGGGGACAGTGAAAGGGATGACTGGGCTAGGGTACGATGTATGTAGACTGCTTCTGGCTGAGTCCAATGTCAAGTAGCCAGAGATCCTTCTGCACAGCTATCAGCAAGGATGTCAGTATAACGTAGACTCATGCTCATGGCATGATTTTTGTTATAAACTGTTCTAGAATTGGAAAGCCCCCAAAATGCAGGTAGAGAGGGTTCCCTCTTCTTTGGCTTTGCCACTGCCTAATGAGGGTCCTGTCTTTAGGGGCCACATAATTTCCCATCCTCTCAGAGTGCTTTCTCAGCAAACTAATTGAATAATTACACTTCTCTCTCCACATTTCCTCAGCTCTGGCAGTGGGTGGGTGGGTGAGCTATATTTAGTTGATCTGAATTCTGTGTCAAGATGCAGGGGACAGGCAGAAAGAGGGCACTGCCCAAGGAAGTAGGAGAAAGGCCACATTCTCTGTGGTCACAGAGGGATCTCTCTATAAGGAGTCAAATGAGAGAGAGGTGCTGTCCCCCATTCTGTCACACAGAGAGATATCCTGGTCCTCTCAAACCCGGAACTCAGGATTCCTGCTCTTGGGTAACACAGTGAACACTGAATGGATGCTAGCTAGCCACCTGTATTGAGAGAGCAGTTAGGGGCCACAAGTGCTTCAAGTGCCTTCTGGTGCTCCTCACCCCAGCAGCTCAGCAAAGGCATCCGGGCAACACTTATTGCAGGGCTGGGGTGAGGCAGCCACCCACACCATTCAGTGCAGTCAGCTCCCAGCATTCCTAGCATGACCTCCCTAACTCTCCACCTCCAAACAACTGCTGTGATTTGATCTTAATACGACAGGGACTCTCTGGATCCCTGATTGGGTACCCTAAGCACTTTGTTTTTCTTTTTAAACAAGGAAATAGTGTTTTATTTTAGCATTTGCATTTGTATGCTATTAAAAACTACTTTGGCATTTTAAGATTTTCACATAGTTTAAACATATCTTTAAAAGAGTTGTTACTCTAGGTGCATTTACACAGAATTGTTTCTCATGTAAGAACATCCACAAATGAGAGAGAGAGCTGTCAGACTAGGCTGTTAGCAGGCCATGGAACACTCTGTGTTTTCTGGTTTATGAGATAACATTTCTTGTGTAAGTGAAGCCACTGTAAAGAATGTTCATTCCCATCACATCTGCTTGTTAATGTCTTCTAGCCTCAAGTCTTATTTTAGGCTTTCTGGCAATGTACTCCGTAACTTCTTAAAGTTCTCTACGAGAGCGGCAGGGTAGCAGTGGGTCCCATGGCCAACAGGACTCCTCTTCAGAGGTACATTTCCTCACTAGCAGAGGGGTCCCCATGTGGGGCCTTCATACTGATGGGACCTTCCCCATTCTGGGGCTAGGGTTTTGGAAAAGGGTCTACTAGGTTGATTATCTCTTGGCTGGTGGGGTGTCCCCTTGTAGCTAGAGTTGGGAGGAGAGTCCCTCTGAATTCTTTCAGCACTAGTTGACAAATGTGGTAGTTAAGGTTATGTGTCAACTTGGCTGGGCCTGGTTGAGTAGCTGGGCAGCTGGATGTACTTATTCCCCATGATGAGACTGGCAATCAATCCCATGGCGGAATCTGCTCTGAGTAGCTACCTGAGGGATGTGGCCTGCTTCCAGTACATAAGGGGAAGCTTGCAGAAAGGTCGCGGAGTTTTTGGCACACTGGGATCCTGCATTTAGGCTGAGTCTGCATTCAGCAGCCTGCTATGTTGCTTGCTGATCTTGGGACTGTTTCTGGACTTGAACTAGTGGCCTGTTGTGTTCCTTGAGAATCTTGAGGCTGTGCCATTTTACTTGTTGACCTTGGGTTTGTGAGTCTCACAATCAGCAGCTGCCTGAGTTAAGAGATGCCTCCAGTTCCAGTGGGCCAGAAGCAAGAGGCAGAGCTGACGTCCAAGGTTGAGGGGCCTTCAAGCAACCCCCTAAAGCTGGCACTCGGAACTCAGACTTCTAGCCTCGTAAACTATAAGAGAATAAATCCCTGTTTGTTAAAGTCATCCACTTGTGGGATGTCTGTTGCAGCAGCACTAGAGAACCCATACAATAAGTTAGCGGCGTTTTGCTGGATATTTTTCCCTCTTTTTTCTTGGGCTGAACTTGCTCTCTTCCTGGTTCCTGCTGAACGCTTTTACACCGGTCTCCGTCGGAACTTCCTCCATTAGTGCTGTCATCAACTCTTTGTGCCTTAGTGGACATTTGAGATCCCTCAGCATTGCCACTGCCCCCAGATGCTCCAGCTCCTGAGGTTACTTCCTGTGGCTGATGCTGTGACAGCCTGAGTCCTGGAAAGGGAAGCTACCACCTCTGTGAGTCACCCTAACCCAGAGCTCTTTCACTTTTTCTTTTTTTCCCTTTCTGTAAAGGGAGCTTGCAGGCCTGCCATTGCATGCCCAAGAGCTGAACTCCGTGTCATTTGCAGGTCCACTTTAGTTTTATTCTTTCTTATGAGTGGTCTTATTTACAAGCCCCTGAAAACAAATCTGTAAGGAGCTCTGGTGGTACAGTAGTTAAAGCATTTGGTTGCAAACCAAAAGGTTGGCAGTTCAAATCCAGCAGACGCTCTGTGGGAGAAAGATGAGGCAGTCTGTTTGTGCAAGGATTTACAGCTTTGCAAACACTATGGGGCAGTTCTACTCTGTCCTTTAGGGTCGCTGTGAGTCTGAATTGACTCAATGGCAGTGGTTATTTTATTTGGGGGGGGGCGGGGAGGGACAACCTTAATTTGCAAGTGCTAATTCCAAAAAGAGAAAGCGAGACAGGAAAAGCAAAGCAGGATGGCAGGCAGGGTTAATGACACATTGTAGATTTTAAAATGGCACAAAGGTGTGTAAGAGCCAAAGTCTGGATACAGCCTACAAGTCTGTCAATATGAGAGTGGATAAACAAACTGTAGTATAGTCAAAAGGTAAGTACTATTCAGCAATAAAAAGAGAAAGAATAAATTCCTGGTACACACAACATGGATGAATCATGTTGAGCAAATGAAGCCAAACCAAAAATTAAAAAGAGAGAGAATATATTATGTGATATATTACATAATTCTGTTTATAGGAAGTTCTAGAAAAACTAAAATTAATCAATGGGTAAAAATCAGAATAGTGACTACCTCTAGATGGTGAAGATTGATAGGAAGGGAGCATGCGGCAACCTTTCTGGGGCAATAAAATGTTCTATATAATTGGAGTAGTGTTAACATGGGTATAAACTCATTGAACTATGCACTTAAAATCTGTGCACTTTACTTTATGGAAGTTATACCTCAATTTTTTTAAAATTAAAACCTTCAAAATATAAAAAATATAAAGGCACAAAGTCAATTTTCCAGCATAATGCTCTTTGTGGTTAACATTTTGAGAAAGAGATCAATCAATTATTTGAAGTACTCTAAAAAGGCATTTGTTTTAGACAAAACTAAGATAAATCTCTTTAAAGTGATATAAAATTTTTTAAAATTTTTATTAATGAATTCATTTAATATTCAGCCTACAGTCTTTTAGCTTCAGTGATTCAAAACATTTCAATGACTATTTTTAATACTCTTTGGTAATTAATGAATTCATTTAATTCTTAAGACTGACTTACAGAGACAATTCCCTCCAATTTCTCTCTTTTCCTTTAACCTCCATTTAAGGCACATTATCAAGCAGAAAAAAGAAGCATACTGTAGAGGATAGAAAGACTAATTTGATATTTTTAACGCTTTAACCCCCAAATTTCCCTATTATAAAAATAATATACATTCAATGTAGGAAAATTAGAAAATACAGGACTATATATGATTTTATTTATATATATGTATACACACACACACACACGTGTGTGTGTATATATATATATACATATATATATATATACACACACACACAAACCCACTGCCATCTAGTCGGATCGACTCATAGCAACCCCTCCTTGGGTTTCCGAGGCAGTATCACTACAGAAGTAGATTGCCCAACCTTCCTTCTGAGGAGTGGCTGGTGGCTGGTGGGTTTGAACCACCAGCCTCTGGTTTCAATCACCTCATATCCATGTAAAAGCTGGACAATGAATAGGGAAGAGTAAAGAAGAGTTGATGCCTTTGAATTGTACTGTTGGCAAAGAATATGGTAAATTCCATGAACTGCCAGAAGAATGAACAAATCTATCCTGGAAGAAGTGCAGGCAGAATGCCCCTTAGAAGCAAGAATGGCCAGACTTTGTCTCATCTACTTTGGTCATATGGTCAGAATGGACCATTCCCTGGAGAAGGATATCATGCTTGGTAAAGTGGAGGGTCAGAGAAAAAAGGGAAGACCCTCAATGATGGATTGACACAGTGGCTGAAATGATGGGCTCAAGCATAGCAGGGATTGTGAGGATGATGTAGTGTTTTGTCTGTTGTACAGAAGATCGCTATGAGCCGGAATTGACTCAATAGCTGAACAACAACAAATACAAGAACCGTAGCGGCACAATTATTAAGTGCTTGACTGCTAACTGAAAGGCTGGAAGTTAGAACCTACCAGTGGCTCCCATAAAGATTAAGACCAAACCCAACCCACTGTTGTGGAGTCAATTTCTATGCATAGTGACCCTATGGGGCAGTGTAAAACTGCGCCATAAGGTTTCCAAGGCTTTATGCAAGCAGACTGCCTCATGTATCTTCTGTGGAGTGGTTGCTGGGTTTGAACTGCCAATCTTTTGGTTAATGGCCAAATGGCTTAACCACTGCACCACCAGAGCACCTTAGGGCTAGATTACAGACTAGGAAACCCTATGGGGCAGTTCTACTCTGTCATGTAGGGTTGTTATGAATCGGAGTCAACTCAAAGGCATACAATAACAACATAAGACTATAAAATGGACAAAACCTCACGTAACCTAAATCATAAGAACAATCACTACTGCTAATTTTTTGCTTTTCTTTAAACATACATTTTTCTTATATAATTGATACACTGGACAAAATTATTTTAGAGTACATTTTTAATTTCCAAGTAGCATTGTTTCATGACCATTATGCTATTAAAATCTTTCTAAACATTTATTTTTGTTAGCAGTGTTTTGTTTGATGAATTTTGTTAGCTGCATAGATGCATCATAATTTAATAATTACCAAGTGCCAAGTGCTTTAACATGGTTGGTTGTTTTGTTTTTGTTCCTTTAAATGTGGAAATAAACATATACAAATTATTGTATTATTATGATTATTTCCATGGAATGAACTGCCAGAATTTGAATTTCAGGGTCAAAGAGTATGAATATTTTCAAGGCCCTTATTGCCAAACTGCACTGAGAGTTGTATCACTTTGCATTTCACAAGGAGTATTTAAGAATGTCTGTACCTCTACACCCCGGCTGGTATCTATTCTGTCTCTCACACATAAACTCACACTCCCTACACCTCACACATGCCACATCACATTTCCCACCACTTCTCCTCCCCCATAAAACAAACAAAATAAAACAAAACACACTGCTAATCTAATATGTGAGAAATGGTATTTTATAACTTTAAGTGCATTTTTTACTAATGGAATGAAACAGTTTTTCATTTGCCTAAATCATCTATAAAGTTCTTCTAGGAATAATCTGCTAAATTCCTTGGATGTCTGGTACTTCATAAGTAATCAGAAAGTGTATGGGGACTCCTGGTTCATGGTAAATAATGGAGCATCAGAACATACCTCTCTCCCTCCCTTGAAACAACAAATACAAAAGGAAGGCCATACTTAATCACTTTAACATTAAGAATATATGTATTATAAAAATATAAAAGAAAGAATAAATCCAAAACGCACAGGATAAATAGGAATGATGCCATCAGGAAGAATTTGGAATTTTTTTGGGGGGGAAAAAAACATCATCAGGACTGAATGATGGCAGCACTAACCACGTAGAGGAACCTTCAGCTCAAACCAAGTGAAAGAAGGGCCTGCTAAAATTTTAGGAGTGTGCCCAACATGATACTAGGGGAAAACCACCCCAAAGTCAGAGACAGTGGAAGTTAGATGTGGTATTAGAAGTGGGCCAGGGATTGTCAAAATAATGAAAGGTCTATGGAATGGCTATTATCCTCCAATCTGTCAGAAAGGCTCAACTGTGAGACCACCTTTCTGTGAAATAAGGTAGGATATCAGCTGTAGGGGACCACCCATGTAGCTGCTAGGACTAGAGAAGAAAAAATCTCATCAGACAACTCTGAACCCTGAAGGGATTTCCTTCCCACTGAGCAAGCCCAGGGCTTCCAGACTGTGAACTTACTTTACTCCTGGAAGAACAGCAAGCTCCACTAGTGCTGAGGGAACTCACTGCTGATACCACTCTGATCATAAACCAGGATTCTCAACACTAGTTGCACATCAGCATCACCTGAAGTTTTTTTGTGTGTGTGTGATTTGAGTGAAAGTTTACAGAGCAAATTCACTTTCCATACAGCAGTTCACACTTTGTCTCATGACACTGACTACAATTTATCACAATGTAACAGTTCCCCTCCCACTTCCTCCCCAGTTACCTCTTTCCTGTGTCCTTCCCTCCCATGCACTCCTGCCCCTGAGCTATATCCACACACAGCCCTTCTATTCTCCAATGATTGTTCTCTCCAAGGAGTGTATTTACCAAGTGTAAATGTTCACCTCATGTGCCTGTCTCTTGTTTGGCTGAAAGCCACAGGTGTGGGTTCAATTCCAGACCTGAAGGGCAGCGAGGGGCCATAGTCTCAGGGGTTCCACCAGGCTGTATCAGACCAGCAAACATGGTCTTTTTTTTTTTTTTTTTAAATGATTATATGAGCTTTGTTCCACATTGTTCTATCCAGGATCTCCTGAATAGATCCCACTCTGAATGGTTGACAGTGGTAGCGGGCACCATCTAGTTCTTCTGGTCTCATAGTCATAAAGGCTGAGGATCACATGGTGTACTAGTCACCTGGCCTAATGGTTTCCATGAATCTTTGGTTTTCTTCATTCTTTGCTCTGGATGAGGAGAGACCCATTGTTGCATCCAAATAGCTACCTGCAAGCTTTTAAGATCCCAGTTGCTACTCGCCAAAGTAGGAGGTGGAACAATGTTTTGTGTAGTATGTTATGCCAGTTGAGCTTGATATCCCCTGCGACTATGGTCCCGAGCCCACAGGCCCAACTATTCGCTCCCTCTGGGTAGCTGGCTGTGTCCAAGAAGTGAGTACAACCTTGTTCCTTGTCAGCTCTACTATACACTTGGTAATTCTTATAGAACACAGTAATGCATTCATAAAAACATTGTCTACCAACCCTATACATGGTCTTGGGCACACTCCCCCGTGGTTAGACATACCTAATAGCCTGTCCACCCATCTATCCACCCATATATCCATGTTTACCTTCACTGACAATGCAGTACTGTACATGCAAAGGGGTTCGTTCATCTTTGTTGTCTATATCTCCCATGTACCTCTCAATATCTTCCTCTTCCTCAATGCCACCATGTTGATCACTCACATTTGGTACATTGCCCTTCTCTTTACCCAAATCAATACTTGTCTCTACCTATCTAACAGTGTTCTCTCCCCTCCCCTTCCACCCCTGATAACTAACAAAGAAAATTTCCTTCCATATATAAACGTATCCTAGAGAGGTTTTTTAAAACAAAAAATCCAATTCATTCGGCATTTTTAGACGGAATGGAAGGCCAGACATTTGTATTTAAACACACTCTAGGTGATTTAATATACATTTAGGATTGAACTGGGCAGACAAGGAATTAGTACTCTCCTAAAATAAGACTTTAGCAATCTTATCACTAACAGATTACAACTAGCACATGGAACATGTGAATCATTAAGGGGAGAAGTTTTAAAAATTTTATTACAACACAAGCAAAAATTGAAAACAAAAGACATAATAAAAAGAAAACAAAATCAGATAACAGAAAGACCAAACATATCAGTGCATCAGCAATTACAAGTAGGAAGGGGTTAAGTTCTCCCTGAGAGCTCACAATCTAATGTAGGAAGACATACAAAAACAAAAACAAGTGAAATCATTTGTGACTAACATTTCACTCAGCATGTTTTCCAGGTTCATCCATGTTGTAGCATGTATCAGAACTTCATTCCTTTTTATGGCAGAGCATGCATGTATATACTATATTTTGTTTATCCATTCATCTACTGATGGATATTTCCAACCCAAACTGTTCAGAACACAGCTTCTCTTTGGAATAGTATGTACAAAATCACAGAAAAAGGGCTTAGGTGGGGAAAGAGTGAGATGAAAAGTAAAAGGGACACTATTTTTACTCTCTATACTTCTGTATTTTTTTTAAATGTAAGTATACATGTGTCCATGTATTACTTATTATTGAAACAAAAGAAATGCTATTGTATAAAACTTCTACTTCATAAACCTTTGCAATAGAAGAGATAAGCTTCCCCAGAGTGATGACACAATTTGCTTCAAAATGCTATGATTAATGAATAATGATTATTAAATAATTACGTTAAAAGGGATACATCTATTGATCAAATAAATGAAATCATAAATATATGACAGTGTTGAGCATCATGCTATTTTAGATGCTGACTCTCACACTACTCAGTTCCCCTTACTGATTTTATCTGTTCCAATTGCTTCAAGTCCCACTTACATGCCTGCTCTGGTTACCTAGTGCCACTCTGACAGGAATATACCACAAATGGGATGGCCTTAACAAATAGGAATTTATTCTCTTACAATTTGGAGGCTTTAAGTCCAAGTTCAAAGTGCCAGGCTCTAGGGGCTGGGTGAAAGCTGCTCAACCTTAGGCTTCAGCTCTGCCTCCTGTTCCTGACCTACTGAAGCTAGAGGCTTTTCTTCACTCAGACAGCTGCTGGCTGCTGAGACTGATAAGCCCAAGGTTGACAAGTAAAAAGGCACAGTCCTGATGCTACCAACCACACAGCAGGCCATTAATTCAAGTCTATTGTAAGTCTCAAGGGTCGGCAGAGTATGGCAGCCTGCTGAACAATGACACGACTAAATGCAGGGTTCAAGCATGCCATAAGCTAGAGACCATTCCCAAAGCTGTTTCTTACATATGGGAAGCAGAACACATACCCAAAGCAGTTACTCAGCTGCTCCAATAGATTCCACCATGGAGTTAATTGGGAGCTCTGGTAGCATAGTGCCTAAGGCACTTGACTGCTAACCAGAAGCTGGTGGTTCAAACCCACCAGCCACTCCTCGGAAGGAAAGTTGGGCAATCTACTTCAGTAGTGATAGTGCCTCTGAAACCTAAGGAGGGGTCACTATGAGTTGGGTCCAACTCGATGGCACATAACAACAACAACAATGGAGTTAAATACCAATCTCACCATGGGGAATAACTACGTTCAGCTGCCCAGCCAGTCAACTAGGCCCAGCCAAGTTGACACACAAACTTAACCACCACAGTGCCAACTTTCTCCAAAGCCAGCTTTCTCTCAGCCACAGAGCCAGCTGCCCAGTGGACATCTACTCTTGGGTGGCCCACTGGCCCTTCAAGCTCAACATGTCCAAAAACAGATCAGTGTCACCCTCAGCTAATTCATCTCCTACTTTTCCCATCTACCATATATCCAACTGCCTAACTCCTCTCCCCACCCCTACCTTGACCTCCAACCAGTATCCAAGACTTGCCAGTTCTCCAGCTCCTAAAACGTTCTTCATTGGTCTGCTGCTCCCCACCACTATAACTTTGTTCAAAGGACCATTCCAACTCACCAAAACTACATCCTCCAAACTCTCTCTAATACATCCTCAATACTGCTCTAGACTCAGTCTTTCTCACTGCAAATGTGGTTGGTCACTTCCATGTTGGAAAGTTGTTGGGAGTCTTTCATCAACCTCAATATCATGTTATAAGCTGGGTGTAGGCTGTGCTCACTTCTGCAGCCTTGTCTTCCATCACCACCCCCAGGCTCCATCCCATTCCCAACATTTCAAGCTCTTGCCATACTAAATCATTTCAGGTCCTGGATGTAAACATTCTCTTGCCCCATTTCCCCCCCCCCCTTTACTGACTTGGTACACTCATCCTCTTCCATATACCCCACCCACCTTTTCCTTACTGAGACCCTTATTATTAGTCCTTTAGGTCTCAGCTTAGACATTTTCTCCAGGAATATTCTCTTAGCCTCCCTTGCTTTTCCCCTTCCAAATATTGGGCTGGTTGCCCTTTGCTGATCATCTTGTTCTTAGCACTCTTACAGAACTTAACATGCTGAACTGTAATTTCTTTCTACTCCTCTGCATCCTCAGTAGACTGTGAGTTACTCACCACTCACTCTCCAGCACATAGAAAGCATTTCCATCAATAAATATTGATTATATGAATACCAGTTTACAAAATGAGCATGTATTTTCTTAAGCTATCCCAACAGAATTCTGACCTTTTGGAAACTAAATGCTTGGATTCTAGAGGAGGAAATACTAAAGCTGGTGTCAGGAGGCCTATCTTCTAGATGCTGTTTTCACCATCTGCATAACATCGGACAAGTCAATTAACCTCACTAAGCTTCAGTTTTCTTGTTTATAAAACGAGGGACGCAAACTACCTCACTAAGATCCCATCTATTTATAACATTTCATAATTCTAAATGCAGTAAAGCACCATGAATTTAAATTATTTCCAACTGAATCTAAGTTTAAATTAGTGTTTTAATAATCGATACGGTTTAACTGAAATAAAGTAATTGTAACTAGGTAGAAGGAGAGAGAGAATAGCACAGTAGTAAAAGCATGAGCTCTAGGGTCAGATCATCCTGGTTTCTTATTCTGGCCATGCTACTCACTAGCTGGTGTTATCCTGGCCGTGCTACTTACAAAGTAGTGTGATACTGAATAAGCAATGTTATTGTCAACTTCTATAGCCTCAATCTTTTCATTTGTAAAATAGAAATAATAATAGTGCTATCTCAAAAAAGCTGATGATTAAATAATACTTATAAAATGTTTAGTATAGTATGCCTACTACAGAATAAATGCTCAATAAATATTACATTTTAAACCATCAGCTAATAGAAATTTATAATACAGCAGGGTAATAGCCATTGGTTACAATGTAGTTTCTTTGCATATGTGTAAAATTCCTTCTTAAAATTAAAACTGCAGAAAACATAAATACAAATATAAATTACTCAATATTCCTGTTACCCCAAATTAATCACTTTTCATTGGAAACACTTTAAACATTTAGAAAAATGTCTATTGTTGAACTTAAAGATTTTATCCTGGCTTCTTACATCCTATTCCTTCCTTCTGCATTCATTTTTCCATTTCCTTAATTGTTCTTTAAGCAACGGTTAGTAGACAGTAAACTTCTCAGACCTTGAGAAAACTATTTTGCCCCACTCTAAAACAATAGTTTAGCATGATGTTCTCAAGTGGCAGTTTTTCTTCACAACACTTTATTCCATCATCTTTCAGCCTCTATTGTTGCTGTTGAGAAGACTACTGTCAGTGAAAATGATGGCCTTTTCTCTTTGATTGCTTTTAGGAAGTTCTTTGTCACTGGGATTCTGCAGTTTTACTGCAGTGCATCTAGGTAAGGGTTTGTTTTTATTTATTATACTCAAGACTCCTTATAACTTTGAAATGTGAGAATTCATGTCTTTCATCAACTCTGAAAAGTTATCAACCATTAACTCTTTGACTGTTGCTACTCTTTCTCTTTATTCTCTTCTTGTCTCTAGTCAAAAACTTCTAGTAGCTACCCATTTCATAGTAAAAACCAAATTCCTTTCCATGGTCTTCAAAGCCCTGCAAAATCTGGCCCCTGTTACTCTCTGACCTCACTTCTACTACCATCTTTCCCACTGACTATTCCACACCTGGACTTTATTCTATTCTTCAAGTGTATCAAATACATTCCTGCCTCAAGGTCTTTCACTTACTACTCATTCTACCCTTAATTAATTCTCCAAGAATCTACACTTGCTCCTTCACCTCCCTTAGATCTCTGTTCAAATGTCACAGAGAAGCCTTCTGACTATCCCATCCAAAATAGCACTCAAACTCCCATCTCATCACTCTTTATTCTCCTATTCTGCTTTATTTTTCTTCATAGCACTTAGTAGCATCTGACATATTACATTTGCTTATGATATGTCTTTTTTTTTAATTTAATTTTATTTATTGTGATTTGGGTGAAGATTTACAGAGCAAATTCACTTTCCATACAGCAGCTCACATATACTTTGTCTCATGTCACTGACCACAGTTTACAGTGCAACAGCTCCCCTCCCACTTCCTCCCCATAGTTACCTCTTCCCAGTGACCATCCCTCCATACTCTCCTGTGCCCTGAGCTGTCTCCCTATGCATAAGCAGCCCTTCCTTCTCCCATGATTGTTCTCTCCAGGGCGTGTGTCTACTTGAGGTAAATGTTTAACTCACATGCCTGTACATTGTTTGGCTGGAAACCACAGGTGTGGGTTCAATTCCAGACCTGAAGGGCAGCTAGGGGCCATAGTCTCAGTGGTTCCATCAGGCTCTATTGGACCAGCAAACCTGGTCCTCACCTTCTTTTTTTTCCTCCAAATGATTTTGAGTTTTGTTCCACATTGTTTTCCCTCTCTATGCAGGATCTCCTACATCCCTTCCAAGTGGATGACAGTGGTAGCCGGGCACCATCTAGTTCTTCTGGTCTCATAGTTGTATAGGCTGCAGATCGGATGCTGTACCAGTCACTAGGACTGATTGTTTCCATGAATTTTGGTTTTCTTCTTTCTGATGAGGAGAGACCCATCGTTGCATCTAGATGGCAGCTTGCTAGCTTTTAAGATCCCAGTCGCTACTCACCAAAGTAGGAGGTGAAACAATGTTTTGTATAGTATGTTATGCCAATTGATCTTGATGTCCCCTGCGACTATGGTCCCAAGCCTGCAGGTTCAACTACTGCTTATGATATGTCTTATCTCCTTTGTTAGGCAGCCTGTAAGATGGCCTCCAACCATCTCCACCTCTGGGTATTCATGAGCTTGTGAAACTCCCTCCTCCCTTGACTGTGGGCATGATTTATTAACTCACTTCTAATCAACAGACTACAGCAGATGTGATGGAAAGTCACTTCCAAGGTTAAATTATAAAAAGGACTGTGGCTTTCATCTTGGGTACTTGCTCTCACTCTCTCTTGGATCATGCATCCTAAGGGAAGCAAGCTGCCAAGTCATGAGGCAACCTTGTGGACAGACCCAAGTGGTAAGGAATTGAAGCCTGGTAACAGCCATACATGTGAGCTTGAAAGTGGATCTTTCCTTCCCCACCCACTACTCAATCCTTCATATAAGACTGTAGCCCCAATCTACAGCTTGACTGCCATCTCATGAGAGACCTTCAGCCAGAGGCACCAAGTTAAGCCATGCCCAAATTCCAGACCCATTCCTGTTAGGTAATAAGTGTTTGTTATTTTAAGCTGTTATCTTCTTGGGCCATTTATTGCATAGCAATAGATAACTAATATATCTTGATATATTAAAATAAAATATAATGAAATGCTCTAAGGGAGACACCACCCTATATGCAGTACTCCAAATTTGAGTATAGAAGGCTGGTTATATCATCTAGCCCTTTAAACTCAATTTGGAGTGAAAAACAAGGACCTCCTTTACTTTGTATTTGACTGTAATTTAAAGCCAGTCATGTATGAACTTGAATTCTTCATGATGGTAGTGCCATTTTATTCAGCTATAAAACCTTTATCAACACCCATGGAAGCAGCATTCAAGAAATCAGACATCATGCTGCACTGGGAAAATCTGCTGCAAAAGACCTCTTAAAGTGTTAAGAAGCAAAGATGTCACCTTGAAGACTAAGGTGTGGCTAACCCAAGCCATGATATTTTCAGTCACCTCAAATGCATATGAAAGCAAGGCAATGACTAAGGAAGACTGAAGAAGAGTTGATGCCTTTGAATTATGGTGTTGGCAAAGAATACTGAAAATAGCACGGACTGCCAGAAGAATAAAGAAATCTGCCCTGGAAGAAGTGCAGCTGGAATGTTCCCTAGAAGCTTGAATGGCCAGACTTTGTCTCACCTACTTTGGTCATACTGTCAAAAGGGACCATTCCCTGGAGAAGGATTACATGCTTGGTAAAGTAGAGAGCCAAAAAGGGGAAGACCCTCAACAAGATATTTTGACATTGTGGCTGCAACAATGGGCTCAAGTATAGCACGGATTGTGAAGATGGTGCACAACTAGGCAATGTTTTGTTCTGTTGTGCATAGGGTCACTATGAGACGGAGTTGACTTGATTGCTCCCAACAACAACGTAATCCCTCTTCAAAGTTATTCATAAAGTTTTCCAGTAATATATCAGACAGTGTTTCACGCTATTTATAAGGTTTTCAGTGCCCAGTTTTTGCAGAAACAGATGGCCCCGTCCTTCTTCCCAGTCTGAGTCTGGAAGTTCTGCTGAACCCTGTCCACCATGGGTGATGCTCCTGGGATTTGAAATACCAGTAGCATAGCCTCCAGACTCACAGCAACATGCAAGCCACCACAGTATGGCAAACTGACAGACAAAAGGAGTGGTGGAAGGGGAAGATACTCAGAGAGACAGATGGACACAATGGCTGCAACAATGGGTGCAAGCATAGCAAGGATTCTGAGGATGGTGCAGAACCAGGCAGGGTTTCATTCTGCTGTACACAGGGCTGCTATGTGTCAGAGCCAACTCGACAGCACCTAACAACAGCATAATCCCTTTTACCTAGAACAGTGACTGGTACCCTATAGTCACTTACTAAATATTTGCTAAATGAATAAATAGTTCAAATTATGTACTCTAATGCTAGTTACAAATTTAAAAAACTGGTAAGATCTTGCCAATGCCAAAGTTTACTTGAATGGTGACAACCTGGAGGTCCACAGGCAAAAATCTGCTTGTTGAAGATAATCTTAGCTGGCCAGATATTTGGGGATAAGAAAAAAAAACTGAACTGATAGAGCCCCAAAGTTTGCCACATATAACTACCACTCCTATCTTACAACAGGCATATCCCCACATTTATATTATATGCCTGTAACAGCTGGTCTATGGTTAGACATTCTCCATCATCAGAGGTGTCAGCATAGGCTGAGGGCATTTTCACACCCCAGTGGTAGTGTGGTAGTTAAGGCTGTGTGTCAGCTTGGCTGAGCTGTGATTTTGAGTGGCTGGGCAGCTGTGATGCAGTTATTCCTCATGAGGAGATGGGATGTGGTGTAATTACCTCCATGGTAAAATCTGCTGCAAGCAGCTAATCAGTTGAAGGAGAGTTGCCTTCACAATGTAGCCTGCTTCCAGGATACATGGAAAAGCTTTTTACTTCTTGCTCATTTTAGATCTCACATTTGGCCTGTCATCATCTCCAGTTCCTGGCTCTGAACCAGTAGCCTGCTGTGTTGCCTGCTGATTTTGGGATTGTTACCTTCAAAGCCTGTGAGCCAATAAGGATTCCTCAGCCTTAGCACCCAGTGGCCTGCTATACTGCCTGCCAATCTTGAGTTTATCAGCCCTGAAGCTGTATGAATCAGGAGGAGCTTCCAGCCTGCTCCAGTGGGCCTGGAAGGCAAAGCTGAAGGCCAAGGTTGATGGGCCTTCACCCAGCCCTTAGAGTTGGCACTCTGAACTCAGACTTCTTGTCTAGTGTTCCCCTAGAGCCAGTACTCTGTATTCCAACTTCTGGCTTCCTAAACTGCAAGAGAATAAATTTTTGTTTGTTATAGCCATCCACTTGTGGTATTTCTGTTACAGCAACACTAGAGAACTAAGACAGGCAGCTACTGTCAATTATTGGAAGGTTTTAAAAAAGCAAGCAGCACCCTTTTGGGGTATGCTAGTTAAGGGAACCTAACAAATATCCTTTCATGTATAGCCATGTTCTGCCTTGACTCTCTCAATAATCACTGGGCCATTGGTGAATGATAACTAACATTGCAATTGTGTTGTTTAACATAATTATGCCTCCAGTTTCAAGTTCATGAATGAGTAGCTCCAAAGTCACAGAGCACATAAAGGAGCTCTTTGTTTTAAATGGGATTTAAAGGGCTGATCACATCATCACACTAGATATAGAGCGGTATCTATCTCAGTACATTTTATTTTATTGATAAAGAAGGCACCTGTCTTCCTCTTCAGCAACATGTCAAGGATGTGAGTGTGTACCAATAAAAGGTTTGGACATCTCACAAAACACTCCAAAATTTTCAATTTTCCTTTTAGCAGTTTTACTACTCATACTCACTGCCACTGAGTCAGACCTGACTCACAGCGACTCCTCCTTGGGTTTCCAAGGTGGTATCCCTACGGAAGTAGATTGCCCAACCTTCCTTCCAAGGAGTGGCTGGTGGGTTTGAACCACCAGCCTTCTGGTTAGCAGTCAAATGCCTTAGGCACTACACCACCAGAGCAGTTTTAGCAATGTTATTTAGGGTTGTCACATTTTTTACACAATCCAAGGTGGTAGTGAAAGTTTTCTGCCCCCTAAATTGTAAATGCTACAGTCAAATGAGCCTGTCTTGCTTGTTCACTGCTATATTCCTAGTGCCTACAGCAAGCTTGACACATAGTAGGTGCTCAGTAAGTTTGTTGAATAAATGGATAATTTTAATTATCTTGGTTATAATTTTAACAAAAAGACATCAATAGACTGAAAATAAATAAAAAAGTCCAAACACATTTTGAGCAAGCACAACATCAGAGTAAGTAAGAAGTTTTCAAGATGACTACGTTGAGAGGAAAGTACTCATAGGTTTGACAAAGTTCTGTTATGATTGCTGGAAAATCAGCTTGATCCAAAGTTACAAGATTGGATGTTATTAAGCTACTAAAACTCTCTAGCCTTCCTTAAATATGACTTTCAGCCTAAAAAGAAGGACAAATAACAGTTTGCTTTGTTGAATACACATTATGTACCATGCACTGTACTGGGCACCTTACAAACATCCTATGGTGTTACCGCCATGCTACGGAGGAGGAAAAAACCCAGAGAGGTAAAGGGACTTGCCTTAGGTTACACAGCTACCAGTACTCAGTAGCAGGGCAGGAATTTCAACCCAGGCTATTGAGCTCTTAACCACTGGGCTACACTGGAAAAGCTAAAATTTTTCAGATCCATAAACTCGCCAGGGCAGCTGTGAGGACTTAATGAGTATGTGGACAAGTGCCTAGAGACGCTGAGTAAATATTAGTTACCATCTGCCCTCCTCTGTTTCATCTCCCACTGTCTTCATCTAGGAGCCTTCCATGCTGGCCCCATAGGAAATGCTAAGTTGTAGTTTGGAGAGATAGGCAGGGAGTTTTCTTCCTCCTGCCTACAAATTTGAGCAGTTTTAGGGTATTTTAAACAATTACTGATACTGTCTGATGCAGACCACTAAAAAGGATTAAACTCAAGTTCAAAATAACTAAACCCAAAACCCACTGCCAACAAGTCGATTCTGACTCATAGTGTGACCCACCAAGGGATTCTAAGGCTGTAAAAATCTTTACCGAAGCAGACTGACTCATCTTTCTCCTGTGGAGTGGCTGATGGGTTTGAACTGCCAACCTTTTGGTTAGCAGCCCAATGCCTCAACCACAGTGCCACCAGAGTAAGTAGAGAAGTTAAATATATTGCCTCAGGCACACAGCAAGTAAGTGGTGTAGCTGCAATTTGAATGCAGGCCTTTTGTTCCATGCAGTGCTTCTGCCACTGCTGATAGGAAAAGCAAATAATCCAAGGTCAATAACACATGGAAAAGGGAAGATCACATAATGGAATTCACATATAATTTTAAGAATATATGGAAATAGATGAGTAGGGCTGACAGAGCAAGGCAAAGCAAGAACTATACAGAAAAAACTTTGTAGAAGTCGAGTTACAGCAGAGTCGGCAAGTAGGTGTTCTACTAAACCAAATTAGCACAGGCTAAGAAATGGTGGCTGGATCAATTTTTAAAATACCTTCTCTTATAACTGAAGAACAGTAATTATGATGAAATCTACTACATTTTTCTGTGTTAATAACTTAGCAAGAATACAGCATAAATATGATATGAAAGCTGTGGTTATATAAAAGCAATGAAAGATTGACAGCTTAAAAAAAAAACCTTCTAAACCTACAATTTTTATACAAGCCTTCAATAAAAAGAAAAGCATGATTTGAAAAAAAAAGATATATTTGAGCAACTGGGAAAATTTGAATATTAGATTATATTAAAGATCTATTGCTCTAATACAGTGACATGAACAGATGTATGCACACTTATGTTCACTGCAGCACTATTCACAATAGCAAAAAGATGGAAACAACCTAAGTGTCATCAATGGATGGATGAATACACGAAATGTGGTACATACACTCAATGGAATACTATGCAGCCATTAAGATGAGTCCTTGAAACATAATGTGGATGAAACTGGAGGACATTATGCTGCATAAAATAAGTCAATCAAAAAAGGACAAATATTATCTCATTTTATAAAAAGACAAACATAGCTATACATACATAAACCAACATGCACTGGTAGTTACCAGGGAGTGGCGTTGTGGAGGGCATACAGGAAGCACTCTTTAGAAAGCAGACACTTTATTTTTGGTGATAGGAAATGTAACACTGAATTTGGGTGAAGTGTAGCACAATTTGACCAGGATAAATGATCTTACTAAGAGGTAGCCAAGAAAAAAGGATGTTTTTGGTAAATGCTAGGACATGTATAATTTTGCAACAACAACAAAAAAATACATATGTGGCTACATATGTATGCATGTATATGTGTATATGTGTACATATACACATTCATCTTAGGTACTTGACTGCTAATCAGAAGGCTGGCAGTTCAAACCCACAAGCCACTCCTCGGAAGGAAGATGGGGCAATCTACTTCCGTAGTGATACTGCCTCAGAAACCCTATGAGTCGGGTCCAACTCAACGGCACATAACAACAACAACAACATTACATGTGTGTGAACATGTACATATATTCACATTTATAATAAAGCATGTTATTGTTGTTGTTAGTATGTGCCTGTTATGGATTGAATTGTGTCATCCAAAAATATATGTCAATGTGGCCAAACCATGATTCTCAGTATTCTGTAATTTTGTGATCTGATGTAATTATCCTATGTGTTGTGAATCCTAACCTCATGTTAATGAGGCAGATGTAATATACAAGATTTGGTTGTATGTTGAGTCAATCTCTTTTGAGGCATAAAAGAGATTAAATAAGCAAGCAGAGATCAGAGGGACCTATACCAAGAAAGACGAGCAGGAGCGGAGCATGTCCTTTGGACCTACGGTGCCTGTGCTGGGATCCTCCTAGACCTAAAGGAAGACTGATGCCAAGACACATGGAAATAAGCAAGGAACGCCAGGCCCACAGATGTTGAAAGGAAACAAGGACGTTCCTCTAGAGCCAATAAAAAAGCCTTCCCCTGGAGATGGCACCCTGAACTCGGACTTCTAGCCTCCTAAACCATGACAGAATAAATTTCTGTTCATTAAAGCCATCATTTGTAAGATTTCTGCTATAGCAGATCTAGATAACTGAGCTATTGCTCTCAAGTTGGTTCTGACTCATAGTGGCCCCACAGAAAACAGAATGAAACAGTGCCTGGTCCTGTGCCATCCTCACAATCATTGCTACGGTTGAGCCCATCGTTGCAGCCACTGTGTCAATACATCTGGTGGAGAGTCTTACTCTTTTTCACTCTACTTTACCACACATACTGGGGTCCCCTATGGACATAACCAAACACCTTGTGGGATTGGCTTTCTGGGTTTGAAGCCTTACGGCCACAGTCTTGTGGGACAATCAGGTCAATGGGCATATATAGTTCATAGTTTATGTTCTACATCCTCATTTGGTGCCTTAAAAGCTTGTGAGCAACTACCTATGTGCCCATCAACAGAAGAATGGATAACCAAACTATGGTACATACACACAATGGAATACTAGGCAACAATAAAAAATAATGTAGAATCTGCAAAACACCACATAACATGGATGAACTTGGAGGACACTATGCTGAATGAAATAAGTCAACCACAGAAAGACAAATATACTGTTAGTTCATTATTGTAAAAAGTCAAGGAAAGGCTTATATATGGAAGGAAACTTTCTTTGTTGGTTACCAGGGGTGGGTGGGGAGGGAATACTGCCAAAAAAAAAAAAAAAAACCATTGACCCATGTCACTTTAGTTTTGCATAGTTTCACTGTACATAAATTATATTTCAATTAAAAAAAAAAAAAAGCTTGTGAGCAGCCATCTAAGATATAACTATTGGTCTCTTCTCATATGGAGCAAAAGAAAGAAAGAAACCAAAGATCCAGAGAAGAAACTAGTCTACAAGACTGTCTACACTGAGACCAGAAGAACTAGATGGTGCCAGGCTACCACTAATGACCATTCTGATCAGGGCCACAACAGATGGATCTCAACAAAAGGGGAGAAAAATGTAGAACAGAATCCAAATTCTTAAAAGATCCATACTTACTGGACCGGTTGAGACTAAAGGACTCCCCAAGACTACTGCCCTGAGATACTTCATAAACCTGAACCAAAACTACTTGAGGTCACCTTTTAGCTAAATAACAGACTGGCTCATATAATAAAGAATATTACCTATGAGTATTACACATCTTTAAAAAAAAAATCATCTACATGAAACCAAATGGTCAACAATTACTTTACAGCAAAGATGAAAGGATAAGGGGACAGGGAAACCAGATTATGTGAAATGAACATACTGAACAGAAAGATAATGTCAACACGTTGTAAACAATGTAACTAATGACATTGAACAAATTATGTAGTAATTGTTGAATGGGATTTGCGGTATAAACTTTCACCAAAAAAAATATTATCTTTTGGAAAAAAGAACTTTTTTTTTTAAAGGAACTACTGCTAGTTTTAGGCATGGCAGTTGTTTAAAATTTCTATTATTCAATTATTATTAATATATCTAAGTCATTAATTTTCAACCTGGATTGAATATAGACATTTTTGCTTATTTCTTATGGAAAATAGAACAGCCGAGTTATTGTCCATGTTGAGGCTTTGTTTTTGTCTTTCTCCTCTGATTGGGATTTCACTTTTGTGGCAAAAAGTTATCTTTATTATTTAGATAACTCTGACTCCGAAATATATTAATCAGCAGTGGTGGAGTAATCAATTCACTGAAACAATAATATTTTTGTATTTAAGAGTTAGAATCAAATAGTTTTTATTTTTTTTTTGGAAAAAAAAAAATCTTCCTTATATTCTGATTAAATTGTATACATACCATAAAAGTTTCAATTATCTACCAGAGTAGTTTCAATATTCAGTAAAGGAGGAGCTGGAGATTGACACTGAGTTCATGCAGGGAAGTCCACCACTTGGTGCTGACAATGTTCTGTTTCTTCATCTGAGCACTGGTTACACAGGTGCATTCAGTTTATGAAAATTCACCGAGCTCTACATTTATGATATATTCAATTTTTATGTATATACTTCATTCACCTCATATACTTTGTACATAGTATCAGGAAAGACCAGTCCTTGGAGAAGGACACTATGCATAGCAGAGGGCCAGCAAAAAGATGAAAACCCTCAATGAGCTGGACTGATACAGAGGCTGCAACAATGGGCTCAAACATCACAGTGATTGTGAGGGCACTGCAGGACTGCACAGTGTCACTCTGTTGTACATGAGGTCACTATGAGTTGGAGCCAAACCAATGGCACCTAACAATATGTTGTTGCTGTTATGTGCCGTCGAGTCAGATCTGACTCATAGCAACCCCTCCTTGGGTTTCTGAGGCGGTATCACTACGGAAGTAGACTGCCCAACCTTCCTTCCGAGGAATGGCTGGTAGGTTTGAACTTCCAGCCTTCTGGTTAGCAGTGAAGTGCCTTAGGCATTATACTACCAGAGCTCCTAATGACAATATACTTCATTAAAAAAGTTTTTGAAAGTCTGTCTCTTAAGTTGCACACTGAACTATTACAGATTAAATGATAAGATATCTGGCATTTTCTTTAAAAGATTCCAGCAGACAGGGGGGAAAAAGTATATGTGTGGTGGCTAGTAGGGAAGCTGAGTGGGAAATAAGTGAAACAAGACTAGCAAGATATTAGTATTATTGAAGTTATGTGATGAGTTCATGGGAACTCAAAATACATACTTGACAATTACTATAATTAAAAAAACCTGTTAAAGGGAAGGTGTGATTACTGCTGTGGCTATGTTTACATGTGAACAGCTGACAGAACAGGGGACACACGTGAACAACCCGCATTGGTTGTGGAAGGCCACCATCATGGAAAGGAGGAAATGAAGGAGTGAACCACAGCAGTAACGTATCCCTCTCACTTCTCTGCCATGTGCTCTCACGGATGAAGTTGGGTTTACAGTCTGCAAGAGAAGACAATTTCTTGCCACCAAGAGCGCAGAATAGCTGTCAGGGTTGTGTCCACAACCTACTTTTCTCAAAATAAAAAGGAAAGGTAGCCTACAGAGGTAAAATGTAAGAGACTGTATGACTGTGTGTCTGCGTGTATGTGTTGTGGTCAATGCAAGAATCCAGGCTATAAACTGCTATGATGACATGGGCATGGGGTGGAGTATATTTTGAAAGTGACTCAGATATCCATCCCAGCCCCCATCTTGAGCACTAGGGCTGAGGAAAGGCAAGCAGGAGTAGGAAAGGCAAGCGGGAGGACCTGGGTACCACACAGAGAAGCCCCTTCTGGCCAGAGAGCTCCACTTTTGTAAAGGGCTGAACAGACAAAATGGCCCTGGCTTCCCAGGGCTGGGCAGAATGCATTAGGGGTAGTCACCTCCCAACAAGTAGCCCAGGGGACCCTCTAGCCAACGCTACTAACCTATGATTGGAGGGTAATTAGGGTCAATATCACTAAACAAATGAAAGATTTATTCCAAATTACATTATATTCAATTTTGCCTCAGAACAAAGTTTTTAAATTTTAACTATAACTTAGGATATCAGCTACATTTTGTATATAAATGCAAATGATGTATAATTTCTCTTTTACCAATATTTTAAAACTTAGAATTTAATAAAAACCCTGATTAACATTTTAAGTGAAAACTGCTTAATGACTCATTTAATTTTAATCCTGCTTCTATCATCTATCCCTAAACCTACTGCATTTTATGTTCCTTGATATAGTTTCAGAATTGCTCATCCCATTCCTGAGAAATTATTCTAAAGAAATAGTAACTCCTTCCCTCTGCCCCCTGAAAGGACAAAAGGAGGAGGTAAGGAAACCAGATAGACACAAAAGAACAAATTTATAAAGAAAAAAAAAAAATGTAAATGTTCAACAAAACTGCCAGTTCTCTTTACGGAATGGGGGAGAATATAAATAACAAATAATAATATTCATTAAGTAGGAGAATGTTTAAGGAAAATTATGATATACTCTTGATAAACTATAATAAATGATTATGAAGGTTATGTAGCAACATGGAAAAATACTTATAATGAAAAATTAAGAAAACAACATAAACATGTTCAATTCTGGCAATATAAAAATTATATTTGTGAACAAGAACTAGAATGAGACATTTCAAGTTATTTGCTAGGCTGTCAGGATTCTTTTTTTCCCCCTTTACTTTAAAATTACTATGCACTGTGTGAAATTTTAAATGAAAAATCTAATTTAATTCAAATTAAGTTAGCTTAATTTAATTTAAAATTCCTCTTTTACTATTGAATAAATAGTTTTACAATGAATCTATCAGGAACCAAAATAATTGTAACTCATTGTAAGTGTAAGAATTTGCACATTAGCAAGAAATGAAATAACAAAGGTGACAAGCAGTTTGATTTTAATGTTCAGTTGGGTCTTTGTCCTTTATAAAAGATATTTAAGTTCTGAAAAATTAAAAGTAAAAGATAATGAGATGCATGTTATGAAAAGCACTTAACGTTTGTGGAAAGTAAAAAGGACTTTGTACAGCAGCTACCCAAGAACTTTGAGTGAAAACAAAACTAAATTTCTGGATTCTATTTTGTTTTTCACCTTATTTGATCTCGCTTAGCATCACTCATGCCAAGCTGAGTTTTTTCCTCTTTTCCCTTCTCAAGTTCATAGATGTGAAGGAAAAAAAAACAAAACCCCACAGCAGCTCTGTTCCAGCCCTCCCCCATCCTCCCAGCAATGCCATGAAATGTGGCTTTCTGGAAAGGGCTTCAGAGTCAGACATGAGGAATATCTGGTTACTATCTGTCACCACAAGGATCAGCAGGACTGAGCTGACTTAAGGCCAAGAGATCTAGGTTCAACCTGTCGGCTCGGGATCATAATCGCAGGGGACATCGAGCTCAATTGGCATAACATACTACACAAAACACTGTTCCACCTCCTACTTTGGTGAGTAGTGACTGGGATCTTAAAGCTTGCGAGCAGCCATCTAGATGAAACGATGGGTCTCTCCTCGTCCAGAGCAAAGAAGAATGAAGAAAACCAAAGATTCATGGAAACAATTAGTCCTCGTGACTGGTACACCATGCGATCCTCAGTGCATACAACTATGACACCAGAAGAACTACATGGTGCCTGGCTACCACTGTCAACCCCTCAGTGGGGGATCTATGTAGGAGATCCTAGATAGAGAAGAAGAGCAATGGGAACAAACCTCAAAATCATTTTGGGGAAAAAAAAAAGTGGACCAGATTTGCTGGTCTGATAGAGCCTGGTGGAATCCCTGAGACTATGGCCCCTAGCTGCCCTTCAGGTCTGGAATTGAAGCCACACCTGTGGCTTCCAGCCAAATAAAAGATAGGCATTATGAGTTGAACATGTACCTAATGTAGATACACTCCTTGGAAAGAACAATCATGGGAGAAAGAAGGGCTGTTTATGCACAGGGAGACAGTTCAGGGGGCAGGAGTGCATGGAGGGATGGACACAGGGAAGAGGTAACTATCAGGAGGAAGTGGAAGGAGAGCTGTTGCTTTGGGGTAAATTGTAGTCAATGTAATGAGAAAAAGTGTATGGGAATTGCTGTATAGAAAGTGAATTTGCTCTGTAAACTTTCACCCAAATCACAGTAAAAATAAATAAATAAACAAAGAGATCTAGGTTCAAGTTTTCCACATGTCCAATATGGAAGTGGAGCTCTGGTGGCACAGTGGTTAACAGCATTCTGCTGCTAACCTAAAGGTCAGCAATTGGAGCACACCAGCCACTCCATGGGAGAAAGATGAGGCAGTGTGCTTCCACAGATTTACAGCCCTGGAAACCCTGTGAGGCAGTTCCACCCTGTCCTATATATAGTGTTGCTAGGAGCTGGAATTGACTTGATGGCAGTGAGCTGACATTTGACTGCTAACCAGAAGGCTGGAGGTTCAAACCCACAAGCCACTCCTCAGAAGGAAGTTTGGGCTATATAATTCTGTAGTGGTACCACCTCGGAAACCCAAAGAGGGGTCACTGTGAGTCAGATCTGACTCAACGGCAATGAATTTGGTTTGGTTCGGTTATGAAATTGCATGGGTCCTTACATCTAATACCTTCTCATTGCCTCTCCAGATTCTCCACCCTGATTGCTTTCCTGGTAGGCTGATCCTTACAGACCACAAGTAACAAGCCACCTATGCTCTTTGACTTCTGGTTGGTTTTGGTCAATCCTGGGACCCAGAAAGAGATCAGAGGGAGAAAGGGGTGAGGGGGCTGAGGTCAGGGAATTCATTTGGACTGGCTCCATCTCTCGACCAAAAGTCACTGCTCCTCTCGTGGTGGCCTCATCATGATGAGAACTTCCTTCTGACAATCACTTTATGCGTTTGTCCCTCGGGCACTAGGAGCAGAATAGCTTCACCACCTCTAATCCTGGGTTACTGTGCTGTCCCTTAGGGTTTCTACTACATCATGCCCACACTTCTGTAATAAGTAAACTCTCCTGAAATTATCCTAAATTGAGAACAACCTTCCCTGTTAAGACTCTGACTGATAAAGACCTATCTATTAGCAATCCAGATTCATGCATAACTTGAATCAACAAAGGGAGAATGAGTAGTTCTGGGGTTCATCTCAGACTGAGATGCACCATTAGGCAGGACTTGATGATTCTAACACTACTAGGCTCCCAAGGCTAGCCTGTGCTTCACTAATAGGCCTGAAGTAGTCTCACAACTGAGCCATATTCCCCGGACCATGACCAAAAACAAACAAACAAACTCACTGCCATCGGGTCATTTCCAACTCATAGCAACCCCCAGTGGGTTTCTGAGGCTGTAAATCTTTATGGAAATAGATCGCCCAGTCTTCCTTCCGTGGAGCAGCTGGTGGGTTTGAACCATTGACCGTCCAGTTAACAGTCAAGTCCCTTATCTACTACACCATCTGGACCAAGGGGACACTTAATATCACTTTCTAAACCTTTGGTGATCTGCGAATTAGGGTCAACATTCTAGCCCCATATTTGAAATCTTCAGTCTAGGCTCAATCCATGAGTCCCAGTTTTTTCCCAAGTTGTTAATGGTATCCAACACCCTCTTAGGGACTGGAGAAAGGGGAAAGAGCAGCCTCTCAAACCTCCCAGCCTCCCAATTATGTCACTGTTTCAAGTGTGGAGTTGGGAAATAGGGCATAAGAAATGATGCTCTAAGACCAGCAGGGCTATTTTAACTTCTGAAAGAAGGTTCAGAAAAGAATGTGGAGCAGACAATGCCCCTTCCCCTCTTATCCCTTCCCTTTCAATTCCCTGAGGTAGTGAGGAAACTGAGATGCACAGAGGTTAAGTGTGCAAGGCAGAGGTAGGACTGAATTCAGAATCTGGCTGCTAGTCAGATTTTAACTACAACACCTATACTCTTTCCCATTTGGTCTGTGCTAGCCAGCTGCCCAAAGGCAAATCAAAGGGAGTGCTCTCCCCAGTTTAGTCCTGGCTCGCTATGATGGCATCAGACTTTGAGTGTTTAAGAGGGACATATGAGCTCTGGAGTGACCCTAGCTATCCCAAGACTGAAGAACCCACAGAAATCTAATTTCTTTTATTGGGTTCTAGAGACTTAAAACTAAGGGTTTCATTTCTTAACTACCAGCACCCATGTACCAAGAAATCTTCTAGGTGCACTGGTGAGTAGCAAAAAAATCATTAAATTCTTCTTTTAAAAATTTACATTTTAATTAAGACCAGAGAGCTGAACATGAAACACAAGAGAGGGGAGTTGTATCAGAGCTTTACCCATAGAAAGGTATTAAACAGAGAAGCAGCATGGTGGCATATTACGAGCTTCAGCTCTGGGTCACACTACCTGCTTCAAATGCTGGCTCCTCAATTTGCAGTGAAAAATGGGGCAAGTCCCTATCTTTCTAAGCCTCAGTTTCTTCATCATTAAAATGGGGTCAAAAACAGTATCAACTATAATGATATAATTTTTGACACAGGATTGTTTGTTGCATTAAACCAAATAATAGTAGTCTTCGGCATAGTTAGGCTGAGAGGGCACAATCTAGCTCTTATCATCAGACCCCACTGAGGTTATAATTCCTCTGGCAGGAAATAAAATTCTATGGTATTACTGGCAGTTTACTGTACCCCAGGACTTAAAACCCTTTGTTTTCTTTGGAGGGAAGTATATTACCTTATATAAAGAAAACAAAGATCCTCACAACGGGACCAATAAACAGCATCAAAATAAATGGAGAAAAGATTGAAGTTGTCAAAGACTTCACATTACTTGGTTCTACAATCAACACCAATGGAAGCAGCAGTCAAGACATCAGAAGACTTACCGCACTGGGCACATCTGCTGCAAAAAACATCTTTCAAATGCTGAAGAGCAAAGATATCTCCTTGGAGACTAAGATGCGCATAACCCAAGCCATGGTAATTTCAATCACCTCAAATGCACATGACAGCTGGACAATGAATAACGAAGACTGAAGAAGAGTTGATGCTTTTGAGTTGTGTTGGCAAAGAATACTGAGAGTACCATGGACTGCTAAAAGAACTAACAACTCTGTTCTGGAGGAAGTGCAGCTGAAATGCTCCTTGGAAGCGAGAATGGCCATATTTCATCTCACCTACTTTGGTCATGTTGTCAGAAGGGACCATTCCTTGGGGAAGGACATCATGCTTGGTAATACAGCAGAGAGTCGATGAAAAGGGGGAAGGCCCTCAATGAGATGGATTGACACAGTGGCTGCAATGATGGGCTCAGGTATAGCAAGGATAGTGAGGCTGTCACAGGACTGAGCCGTGTTTCTGTTGTGCATAGGGTCGCTATGAGTGGGAGGTGACTTGATGGCACCTAACAACAACAACATATTGCATCTTTGTTTTGGTTACCTAGTGCCACTCTGAAATATACCACAAGTGGGATGGCTTGAACAAACGAGAGTTTATTCTCTTACAATTTGGAGGATTTAAGTCCGAGTTCAAAGTGCTGCACTCTAGGGTCTGGGTGAAAGCCCCTCAAACTTTGGCTTTAGCTCTGCCTCCTGCTCCCAGCTCACTGAACCTGGAGGCTTTTCTTCACTCAGACAGCTGCCGAGGCTGACACCCAAGGTAGACAAGTACAAAGGCACAGTCCCAATGTCACCAAACAACATAGAAGGGCACTAATTCTAGTTCAGAAGAAGTTCCAAGATTGGCAGGGCATGGCAGGCTGTTGAACAATGGCTTGGCTACATACAGGGTTCAAGCATGCAAGAAAGCTGGCGACCTTCCTCAAAGTTGTTTCTTATATAATGGAAGCAGCCCACATCTCTAAAGCAGCTACTCAGATGCTCCAGTAGATTCCACTATGGAGTTAATTACCAATCTCACCATGCAGAATAACTACATCCAACTGCTCAGCCACTCAACCAGGCCCAGCCAAATTGCTATACAACCTTAACTACCACAATTATTACTGGCTGTGGTGGCATAA
>NW_006921607.1:19144050-19145575 GCF_000298275.1 Orycteropus afer afer
GTTCAAACCCACCAGCCCTCCTCTGAAGGAAGGTTGGGCAATCTACTTCCATAGTGATAGCACCTCGGAAACCCAAGGAGGGGTCGCCATGAGTCAGATCTGACTCGATGGCACATAACAACAACAACAACATGCCAGGAATGACAAATTGAACAGGAACAGTGCTGCATTCATTGTCAAAAAGAACACTTCAAGATCTATCCTGAAGTACAATGCTGTCAGTGAATAATATCCACATGTCCACAAGAAAGACCAATTAATATGACTATTTTTTCAAATTTACTCACCAACCACTAAAGCCAAAAGTAAAGAAATTGAAGATTTTCTTCCCCACCAACTTCTGCAATCTGAAATTGATCAAACATGCAATCAAGATGTATTGATATCAGAACGTAAAAGTTGGAAACAAACAAGAATCATTGGTAGTTGGAAAATATGGCCCCAGTGATAGAAATGATGCTAGAGATAACAAGAAAGAATTTTGCAAGACCAGTAACTAATTCACTGCAAATACATTTTTTCTACAACATAAACAGTGGCTATACACATGGACCTCGCAAGATCAATTGTATCTAAGGAAAGAGATGATGGAGAAGCCAAGTATCTTCAGTTAAAACAAGACCAGGAGCTGACTGTAGAACAGACTGTCAACTGCTGATATGCAAGTTCAAGATGAAGCTGAATAAAAATTAAAACAAGTCCATGAGAACCAAAATATTACCTTGATTATATCCCACCATACTTTAGAGACCACTTGAAGAATATATTTGATGCATTGAACATCAATGACCAAAAGCCAGACGAGCTGCGGGGTGATATCAAGAACATCATACGTGAAGAAAGCAAAAGGTCATTAAAAACTGTGAAGGAAGAAAAGTCCAAAATGGATGGCAGAAGAGTCCCTGGAACTCACTCTTGAACAGAGAGTAGCAAATGGAAGAAACGATGAAGTAAAGAGCTAAACAGAAGATTTCAAATGGTGGCTCAAGAAGACAAAACAAAGTATTATAATGAAATGTGCAAACACTTGGAGTTACAGAAAAAGAGAAGGGAAGAAAATGCTTGGGATTTCTCAATGTGAAAGAAATGAAGGAAAAAGTCCAGCCTCACGATGCAATGTGTAAGGATTCAATATTGCAGGAAGCATTGAAAGTATACAAAGAAGTACTGTAGCAAAAAGAATTGGCTGACATTCAACCATTTCAGGAGGTAGCATGTGATAAAGAACCAAGGGTATTGAAAGAAGTTGTCCAAGCTGCTGAAGTAATTGGTGAAAAACAAGGCTTCAGGAATTGAATACCCAATGAGATGTTTTATTAAACACATGCAATGTTGGAAGCACTCACTTCTATATGCCAAGAAATTTGGAAGACAACCTGTTTAACCTACTGAGAAAAAAAGACAAACTCACTGCCATTGAGTTGATTAGACTCATAGTGACCCCTCCTTGGGTTTCCAAGGCATTATCTCTATGGAAGTAGATTACTCAATCTTCTTTCCAAGGAGTGGCTGGTGGGTTTGAACC
>NW_006921607.1:19145970-19147268 GCF_000298275.1 Orycteropus afer afer
ATAATAATTCATGAATAACACTGCACAGAATGGGAATTCCAGAACACTTAGTTGTGCTCATGCTGAACCTGTATATAGTCATTCGAACAGAACAAGGGGATAGATACTGCATGGTTTAAAACCAGGAAAGGTATATATCAGAGTTGTATCCTTTCACCATACTTATCTAATTTGTATGCTGAGCAAATAATCTGAGAAGCTGGACTATATGAAGAATGCAGCATCAGGATTGGAGGAGGGCTAATTAACAACCCGTGGTATGCAGATGACACAACCTTGCTTGCTGAAAGTGAAAATGACTTGAAGCACCTACTGAGGAAGATCAAATATTACAGCCTTCAGTATGTATTACACCTCAACATAAAAACAAAACAAAACAAAACAAAACAAAGCCCTCACAATTGGACCAATAAGCTATATCATGATAAATAAGAGAAAAGATTGAAGTTGTCTAGACTTTCATTTTACTTGGATCCATAATCCATGCCCATGGAAGCAGCAGTCAAGAAATCAAATGACATACTGCATTGAATAAATATGCTGCAAAAGGCCTCTTTAAAGTGTTAAAAAGCAAAGATATCACCTTTTGGACAAAGGTGCTCCTGACTCCAACTGTGGGTGTTTGCAGTCACCTCATACACATGCAGAAGCTGGACAATGAACAAGGAAGACAACTGATACATCTGAATTATGATGTTAGTGAAGAGTATTGACTATACCACTGACTGTCAGAAGAATGAACCAATCTGTCTTGGAAGATGTACAGCCAGAATGCTCCTTAGAAGCAAGGATGGTAAGATTTTGTCTCAGGTACTTTGGACATGTTATCAGGAGGGACCTGTCCTTGGAGAAGGACATCATGCTTGGTAAGTAGAGGGTCAGTGAAAAAGAGGAAGACCCTCAATAAGATGGACTGACACAGTGGGTGCAACCCTAGGCTTAAACATAGCAATGACTGTGAGGATGGCACAGGACATGGCGGTGTCTCGTTTTGTTATAAACAGGGTTGCTAAGAGATGGAAGTCATACCTAACACAACAAATAGTACCTAACAACAACAACGCTTTTGCTCATGGGGGGTGTTCCATGAAGGTGGTTTTCTCCAAGCATAAATTCAACATGGGACTGAGCCACTAGTAAAAAGCTAAGAAAACCTTGGGTTGATCTATTAGAATAAGGAAGAAGGTTAAATATGAACAGCTAAAGAAACCAAGGATCAAACACCGCATAACGTGGATGAACTTGGAGGACATTATGCTGAGCGAAATAAGTCAGTCACAAAAGGACAAATATTGTAT
>NW_006921607.1:19148663-19179576 GCF_000298275.1 Orycteropus afer afer
TACCCGAGAGTCTACAATCCTCATGTCATGTTTGAACACCAGAGATAAACATAAGTGGGAATCAACAGAGTATAAGTCATGTGGGCCAGCATTTCTCATCCTGATAACGATAAATTCTTGAGAGAATAAGATGAGGGTTCACATTTAGTCCATTACTACACACAGTGTCAGATAATCAAACAACCAAGGTAAGTACAGGCTTACTTGTGCTTACTTACTTACTAATCTGTAGTCAACAATTTCACCAAATCAAAGATTTTGCTTCTAGGTATGGCTGGCATCGGTCTCACTCCCAACCCCACAGCTTTCCTATAGAATCAAAGCCTTTTTTCAAATTTACACTCCCCGACAAAGATGAAGTATACTCTAAGGAAGGTAAGCACAGGCTTACTTGCGCTTACTTACTAATCATTATTTATTAATTTGCATAATTCACTACAGATGAGTAAATAACACAAGTAAGCCCCGTGCCTACCTTGCTTGCTGGGTAGTCTGCCCTGAGTGCATCTAGTTAGGGACTTTCACTTCATTTGAGAAGTACCTGCCCTGCTCAGCCTGCAGCACTGCGTTGAGTAATTGCTAATAGTTTACTGTAAACAAAGCCATCGTTGCTTTTGCTCTTTGGCTTAGAAAATAAAATGTTGAAAAACAATTAACAAAAAGTGTGAAAATTAGAGCCACTGGGAAAAAAGTGATTCAATATAATATTTTCTTTGTTCCATCTGCCAACAAAGATAAGGCAGGTTTGGAAAGGGGAAAGAAACAAAAAGATTTAAAAAAAAAAAAAAAAAAAAGTAGAAAAAGGCATTTGAAACATGAGGATTTAGTGACATTAACTGCCCAGAATCTTCCTGAAATTCTAGATGTGTGACTTGTACACCTAAGTATGTACCGTACTGTCTACTCATCCCTCCTTTTTTACTTACCACTATGAGCTGGTTTGCAAGAGACGAGGATATGAAGGCAGAAGCTCATCTATCATTTGGCTGATTTGTTGCCTTTGATGGCTCTCACAATTAAGCACAGAACATTAGTGATTGTCACCATGGAGGCATTGTGGAATCACAAAATATGAGACACATGTAATAGGACTGGGGGTGGGAGCAAGGAAGTGGAGAATATAATCACTAAGCAAGAAATGCAGGTCTTTGGAAGCTCTTTGAAAGCAATTCAGATTCTTAAGTCATTTTTTTCCTTACAGAAGATGGAGACAATTACAGATTTTTTTGAGTTAGATTAATTCCTTATATTCACAGAAGATATTATACCAGAATTCACAGCCTTCAGACCCAGTGATCAATGAATGCCTTTAAAAGGACATACAATCAGGTGTAGATGTCTTCATTATAAAGTGTGGCTTTCACCTGATTCGAAGAAAGTAATCTTTGACCTAGATCACACAGTATTTCTTGTAATTGTATCCCTCAAGCACTATTAGATTCAGGAGACAACTAAGTAAACAGAGTTTTAAATGCTATCAGAGAGATATGTACCTTATGCTCTAGGAGAAATGAAAAAGGAGAAGGGGTCTCAGAGTGAGGGAAGGCTTCCTGGAGGGGGGCACCACAAATAAACTTGGAAAGGCAAATAGATGTTGATCTGATGAAGGTGGGGGAGTGTGTTCTATGCAAAGGCAGCACAGAAGAGAGCCATGATGACCAAGGTCAGACTCCTGGAGAATGCTGGCATTTCAGGGCTGCCCTGAAGATGCAGGGGCAGTGTCAGATCACCCAATATGCAAGGTAAGCATGGGCTTTCTTGTGCTTACTTTCTAATCTGTCGTGAACAATTTCACATTTTTTTCACTACATCAAATACCCTGCTTCTACATATGGCTGGCACCTGTCTCTCCCATAGCACCTTTCTCCAGAATCAAAGCCTCTTTTCAAATTTACAATCCTTCACAGGGATGGAGTACCCAGTAAGCAAGGTAAGCACAGGCTTACTTATGCTTACTAATCTATAGGGGACAATTTCCCACGGGTTGTGAAAGCTGGTGCCTACTTTGCTTATTGAATAATCTGCCCCTGTGCAGGAACCACAAAGGAGCCAAGGGGTGAGGGGCTGGAGAGACAAAAGAACCCAGAAAGAGAGCAGTTCAAAGCACGTGAATGGATGCAAGTCAAGTCAGGCAAGGGCAACAGTCCTGGACTCAGCTAACCATGAAGACCCGTGGGCACCCTTTGCCAGAGCCATTTCAAGGAAGTGGTGGCGACAAAGCCAGAGCACAGAGGGTTGAGCTGCAGGAGGTAAGGCAATGAAACCATGGGTGCGGCTCCCTGCAGAAGCTTGGCTAAGAACAGTGAGAGAGCTAAGAGGGAACACAGTATGAGACTTTATTTTCCAGCCTGAACTCTGGGCTCTGGGCTCTAGATTCTCATCTCCGCTTGATTGCCATCTTTTCCCTCATCCACTACATTCAACTTACACTTTAGTCTCCCCTTCACTCATTCTCCATATGACAGTTGGGGTGGTATTTTAAAATGATAAATGAGACCTCTTACCCCTCCCTCCCCACTCAAATGTACGATGGCTTCCCATTCCACATTTTTAACTCCTTCCCATGGCTTATAAGTTTTTGTGTGACCAGGGCCCTGCTTCCCTCTCCAGCATCTTCTCACGTACCGTTACTTCCTGCTCACCACACATCAACCTAACCTCCTTTCCTGGAAGCCTACAGGCTTGTTACTGTCTTAGGCTCTTTGCTCAGGCTGCTCTCCCTGCCTGGAAGGCTCCTCTCTTGCCCACCCATCTCCAACAAAAGCAACCAAAGGGTGAGTCACCTATAAAGGAACAGCTGCCACACAGGTCCTTCTCTACCCTACACCCAGGGGCTTACCTCACTCCAACTCCTCACAGTGTAGGTTTTCCAGCCCTCTGATGGGATACGTCCTGGTTCTCACCATCAGAGGTCTTCACATCAAAAGACCTAGGCTCTGTCTAGCTCATTTCTCTGCTGCTTAGCATTTGCATCGCCTTTGTCAAGATACCACCTCACCAGTTTTCTTTAAAAAGGTAAATAGCACCCGTCCCCCCAGCTGTTAGGAAGTTCACCACAGAAGGTGTGTAAATACCCCAACCCTGGGACCTCTCTCCCACCTTTGTAGCACTTGCCTCTACCAGGAACCAGTCCTAGGCCCCTTGGTCCCTCAAAAGCTCTGCACATTGAGGCAAGAGGAGCATCCCCTCCATTCTGTCCTGGGACTGCACAGGTGCTTGCTCTTCTCAAAGCCCTCTCCGCCATACTGTGCAAGCAAATAAACACCTATAACACCCCAAATTCATCCCTTATCCAGTAAACATCTCCTCCCAACCATCTCTCCTATGGCCTTAGTCACCCACTCCCATTCCAAGAGAACTTTCTTTTTCTCCTGGGCACCCACATCATGGGTGCTAGCCACTACACAGCCTCTCTGATTCCAGATTATAATGAACATGTGCCTCTGATGTAGTGCAGTGAAGTATGTAATATGGCTCTTCCAGCCATGGTTCTTTGTGACTCCCACCAGATGACTGGGCAGAACTATGCAAATGCAATCCCACCACCAGGACTGGGTAACTTTCTAATAATGTAAATAAGGCACATGACACCCTTGTGGGGGTGGGAGCATGTAAGTAAGGTGTATGGAACCCTACCACAGGGATTGGTCAGTTTTGCCATTCCACTAGGCTTAAAATGAGCCACCCCAGAGGTGGAAAAAGGGGGACCTCACTGCCATCAACAGAGAAGAGCCAGTAGTGGAATGCATCCTTAGACCCTGTGCTGAGACAAGAGAGAAACAGAGAGATTGGCAGCAGAACCAAGACATTGGTATGAGACAGAGTAGTTGGTTTCCCAGCCCATGAAGTGAGAAAGCTGAGTGCTGGCAGAGTGGGGTGCCTCTCTGGGCACCTATCAGCAAAGTTAAAAGAGCTTTGTAACACTTGCCCAAACCAGGCAGAGGCCAAGGCCAGAAAGAAGCACACCTGTAGCACAGCTGAGAAGCAGCTGTCCTGATCTAAGAATTGTATACTGAGTGTTCCTGAACTTGAATTGTAACCTGGTACTTCCCTAATAAACCCCATAATCATGAGTATTGTGTGTGAGTTCTGTGTGGCCATTGCAATGAATTACAGAACTCAGCAGAGAAGTAGTGAGTTTTGTGGGAGGGATGGTTGGTGTCAGAACTGGTAAAAAGGTTGAAGAGCGGCATCATGTCTGATCTCTGCCTCACAGGAATCAGCCTTGGACTGTTGATGTACATCTTGATTCTCTCTCCCCCTTGTGAAGATAGAGGAGATCAGAAGCTACTCCCACATCCTTTTTGCACTGAAATTAACTTGTGGGCTCCTCAACAGCAGAGAGCCTGCTCTATGAAGAAATGAATACAGTGAACGACATCTATTGAGGGGTGGGGGCCAGGCTCCCATTTAGCCTTCACAGCAGCCCTTGAGGACTCCTGTTCTTACAGATGAGGAACTGAAACTCAGAGAGGTGGACTTGCCCAAAGTCACACACAGAAACGCCAGTAGGGCGTTTGGGACTCACATAGGTTAAAAACACATAGGTTGACTCAACTCTATCGTGTCCCCAGCACAAGGCACATGTACAAGCATGTCCTAAGGTCTCACAGATAATTTACAAATAAATAAATGGGAACTCTCTGCTCCAAGAGCAATTTTTCACTGAAAAAATATTCCTGAATACCTACATCAAAAGCCTCCCATACAGGAACACCTCTTTATTTTACCTTAAAAGTAAATACCAAAGGAACCTGAGAAACCATGTCTCAGAAATGCACACACCTACAATAAACGAACCAAACATAATGCCGTCGGGTCGGATGCGACTAATAGCGACCCTTCCTTGGGTTTCTGAGGCAGTATCACTATGGAAGTAGATTGCCCAACTTTCCTTACACAATTAAAAAAAAAAAAAACCACCAAACTTACTGCCTTTGAGCTGGATCTGACTCACAGCAATTCCTCAGGTTTTGAACTGCCAGCCTTATGGTTAGCAGTCAAATGCCTTAGGCACTATACCACCAGAGCTCCCACAATACACAATAGACAAATACTTAATTCTTTAAATGGCCATTAGGAGAAATTTGATGACTTAAGACAGGAGATTTCATACACAAGAAAAGAAGCATTAAAGCCTTTAAAAGATCATTATAGAGAAATTTCAAATCTCTACATCCAGCTGGTCAGCTTGTACAATGAACCATCACAAAACATCTAAAATCTCTGTCAGGTTGGAAGGAAGACTTTGTAGAGGAGCGAGTCAAAATTTCTTTTCCTCAGAACAGATTTTTCTCATTAGAATTCTTAGCAAAGGATGTTAAACCCTTCAAGGGAGAGAGGTAAGGCCAAATTTGTTAATATTTTTCCCAAAACACAGGAAACATCTTGATTCAAAAAACTGACATCGGTGTCTGTTCTGCTTAAATGACTGGTTGACATAGAACAAAAACTTTCTTTCTCTGATAGGGGAAAAAAAGAACCCAGATTCAAACAGGTTCAATAGAGACCTTTTTATTAAGCCTTAGACAAGACAAAAACAAAATAAAGACAATCATCCGGCATGAGGGAAACCATCAGCATGTACCTAGTACAGAAAGCCAAATGTAATCCACTAGGTTACAGCCATGGAGTTCATTATGTATGATTGAAAACAAAGGAAATCATCACAAAATCATGTTTGGTGACAGATGGATTCATTACAGGACAGGCAGGACAACAGAATCCGGCAAAGGACCATGACTGAGATACGTACATAACTGAAGACTTAAAGGGGATACAGGATCGGTCGGGGCCGTCTGGCCAGTAGTGGTCCAAATGTGACTCATGACCACGCTGCCTGAGTCAGAGCCACTAGGTGGCTACAAGGCAATAAGAAGACTTGAACCTTAATTTAAATTAGAAAAGAACACAGGCAAACTCCCTAGTTCTTTGTGTGAGCATAATCCACTTCCAACCATACTTTTCCTGAGGGCCAACTGTCCCTTCCCAGCTGTCCTGGACTTGTCTACCATACCTACAATGTTGGTTTAAAGAACTCACATGGCATCTGAACTAATGTCACGACTCAAAGTGGAGTTAAGAGCTCCCACTGTGGACTGCAGCCTTCCACAAACCAAGTACTTTAGAATTTAAACTCTATGCCACTCCTCGGAAGGAAGGTTGGGCAATCCTACTTCCAGAGTGATACTGCCTCGGAAACCCAAGGAGGGGTCGCTATGAGTCGGGGCCGACTCGACGGCAAACAACAACAACAACAACAACACTCCCAGATGCTTATGAGTTGTGGTGCTGGAGAAGAATACTGAAAGTACCATGGACTGCCAGAACAAACAAATCTCTCCGAGGAGAAGTACAACCAGAATGCTCCTTGGAAGCGAGAATGGCCAGACTCTGTCTCACCTACTTCAGTCATATTCTCAGAAGTGACCATTCCCTGGAGGAAGATATCATGTTTGGTAAGGTGGAGGGTCAGCAAAAAAGGGGAAGACCCTCAATGAGGTAGACTGACACAGTGGCTGCAACAATGGGCTCAGGTATAGCAAGGATGGTGAGGAGGGTGCACGACAGGGTAGTGTTTCATTCTGCTGCACACAGGGTTGCTGTAAGCTGGAGCCAAGTCAATGACACCTAACAACAACACACTCTTGGAACAATTAAGCCACCATAATACAGACTGTACTCTTCCATTTTAGAACTCAGAAAAGTGACTCCTCAGAGAGTTGAATTACCAGTACTTTTGTTAAAGACATCACGCATAATGCCCACGGGAGTCAAATCTCAGTCTAATTTATAACCATCTCTCTTGGGTAGGCCGAAGAGTTTCTGGTGTCTGAGTGCCTTATGCTATCAACTCTAACAAAGACTTTTATTAGCATTATTCAATTTCCCCTTACATATTGATATTTAATCACTCAAAAATACATCAAGTACCTTCCTTTCTAAGTCTGATGGGGTAATACATATTAAACAAGGTATGAATAACCCTTCCTCAGCCATATTACAATCCAGTCAGGGAAATAAAACATTCATTTAAGTCACAACCAACAATTCTAGGCAGCATTAAAATACTAAATGACTAGCACAAAAACATACTATCTAGAGTTTAGGAAGACAGGATTAAACGCTATATAGGGGGTTAGGGGCAAAGAGAGCTTCAAAGTACAGGTGTGGTGGAGCCGAGCCTTAGTGAAGGGATAATGTGGCAAACTCACACCAGTTACCAAGCCAGTGCTCCCTTCTTCGTTGTCACACAGGATGACCTTTACCAGCCTTTTTTTTTTTTTTTTTTTTGCGTTTGATGAGGCCATAAGACTGAACCTAGTGCATAAAAGCCTCCTAGACAATTATCCAGGTAGCGTAGTACCTAAGGCATTTGACTGCTAACCAGAGGGCTGGCAGTTTAAATCCACCAGCCACTCCTCGGAAGAAAGGTTGGGCAATCTACTTCCGTAGTGATATCTTCTCAGAAACCCAAGGAGGGATCGCTATGAGTCCGGTCTGACTCACGGCACATAACAACAACAACAAACAATTACCCACTTTTCATCTCTTCCCACACCTGCTGGCTGGACTTCAATCCCCAGGGCACACTTGGAAACCACAGTTCGAAGACAGCAGAGCTTCCACCAGTCTGCACCCCCTCTACCCTGTGGCTGACTGGATTTTTTGAGCACAAATATGGGGTACTGCTTTAAGCCACTGAGGTTTCAACAGAATTTATCTATTATACCTGCTACATAATACAGGATGAATTTCGATAGTGGGAGAGAAGGTAGAGGACTCTAGTGGTAAAGAAGAAAGTTTATCCAAAAACCTGGAGCTAGATTACTCATAATCTGATGACATCACCTCCATCTATATACTATTTATAATTTTCAAAGTATTTTAAAATTTGACATTTGACACAACCATCATCATCATGTCATCATTTATTTTTGTTGTTATTATTTAGTGAAGAAACAGACTCAGAGAAGTTAAGGTAACTTGTCCTAGATCCCATAGTTAGTAAAAGCTGGAGCCTAGACTGGACTACAGAACTTCTGGCTCAGAGGCAAATGACATTTTCACTACAGCATGCAGTCTCTCAAAGCCTCATCCCAGGGCTATCCAGCAGAGATATTCCTGGCTGAAGCATAAGGGTTGTTATTGTTGTTGTTATGTGCCATCGAGTCGGCCCTGACTCATAGCGACCCCTCCTTGGGTTTCCAAGGCAGTATCACTACAGAAGTAGATTGCCCAACATTCCTTCCGAGGAGAGGCTGGTGGGTTTGAACCGTCAGCCTTCTGGTTAGCAGTCAAGTGCCTTAGGCACTATGCTACCAGAGCTCCTAGCGTAAGGGTACTGGTGTGAAAACACAGAGATAGGCAATCTGGCAGAGTCAGCTATTGGCAGATTATGGAGGACCTTATACATCAGACTACAGAGTATAACTTTTATTCATTTGATAATGGGGAGCAATAATCAGCTCCCACTCTAAAGCCTCAAAACAGCAATTTTACACCTTTACTGCTGTCTTCAAAGACTGTTCTACATCATCTTTCCTCGGCTGTCAGTGGGTGCCAAAAATCTACTTCACAGAGAAAACAGTAGCTTTTACATAAGACTTATCTCTATCCCCAAATAACTTTTCCTTTTCCCATAACAGCAAGAGGGAGAAGGATCCATTCTCTGGCAATGCTACTGACCATCCCCTGTGTACCTCCCTCCATCTGTGGTGACTCTATTCAATCATTTATTCTTTCTGGCTCTTGAATCGCTGTCTTCTTCCTTTCCTCTAGCGCCTTCCCTTCAGCTTTTGAACACATTGTTATTGTTCTTAGTTGTCATCCAGCTGGCTCCGAATCACAGTGAACAAAACACTGCCCAGTCATGCACTATCCTTACAATCCTTGCCATGCTTCAGCCCATGGTTGCAGCCACTGTGTCAATCCATCTCATTAAGGGTTTTCCCCTTTTTTGCTGACCTTTCACTTTACCAAGTATGATAGTCTTCTCCAGGGACTGTTGTTGTTGTTGTTATGTGCTGTCGAGTTGGCCCCAACTCATAGCGACCCCTCCTTGGGTTTCCGAGGCAGTATCACTATGGAAGTAGATTGCCCCATCTTCCTTCCGAGGAGTGGCTGGTGGGTTTGAACCACCAGCCTTCTGGTTAGCAGTCAAGTGCCTTAGGCACTACGCCACCAGAGCTCCCTCTCCAGGGACTAGTCCCTTCTAAAAACATTATCAAAGCAGGTGAGATGAAGTCTGGCCATTTGCACTTCTAAGAAGCATGCACTTCTTCCAGAACAGATTTGTCTGTTCTCCTGTCAGCCCAAGGTATTTTCAGTATTCTTCACCCAAGAACACAATTCAAAGGCAACAATTCTTCTTTGGTCTTTTTTATTCACTGTCAGCTTTCACATGTTTATGAGGCAAATGTAACTGGCATTTAATCTGGTTGTCCAACCATACAGTAGGTTGTAATGAGTCTTCTTCCAATCCTGATGCCATGTTCTTTTTTCATATAGTCTATCTTCTTGGATTATTTGCTCAGCATACACATTGAATAAGTATGGTGAAAAGATACAACCCTGACACAAACCCTTCCTGATTTTAAACCATCCCCTTGTTCTGTTTGAACAACTGCCACTTGGTCTATGTACAGGTTCCTAATGAGCACTATCAAGTGTTCTGGAATTCCCATTCTTAGCAATGTTATCCATAATTTGTTATGATCCACACAGATGCTTTTGTATAGTCAACAAAACACAAGTAAACATATTTCTGGTATTCTTTGCTTTCAGCCAAGACCATCTGACATCAGCAGTGATACAGCCCTCATTTCACATCCTTTTCTGAATCCAGCCTGAATTTCTGGCAGCCCTACTGATGTACTGCTGCAACCGTTCTTTAATTATCTTCAGCAAAATTTTGAGTGTGATATTAATGATACTGTAAAATAATTCCCACATTCTGCTGAATCACCTTTCTTTGGAATGGGCACAAATATCAGTCTCTTCCAGTCAGTTGGCCAAGTAGCTGTCTTTCAAATTTCTTGGCATGAACAAGTAAGCACTTCCAGCAATGTGTGTTTGTTGAAACATCTCAATGGGGTACTCTTTCAATCCCTGAAGCCTTGTTTTTCACCAATTCCTTCAGTGCAGCTTGGACTTCTTCCTTCAGTACCATTGGTTCTTGATCATATACTACCTCCTGAAATGGCTGAATGTTGACTAATTCTTTTTGTTACAGTGACTCTGAGTATTCTTTCCATCTTCTTTTGATGCTTCTAGCATCATTCAATATTTTGCCCACAGAATCCTTCAATATTGCAACTCAGTATTTGAATTTTCTCTTCAGTTCTTTCAGGTTGAGAAAGCTGAGTGTGTTCTTCCCTTTTTGTTTTCAAACTCAAGGTCTTTGCACATTTCATTATAATACTTTGTCTTCTCAAGTTGCCTTTTTAAATCTTCTGTTCAGCTATTTCATTTCTTCCATTCCCTTTAGCTACTCTCCATTCCAGAGCAAGTTTCAGAATCTCTCCTAACATCTATTTCGGTCTTTTCTTCCTTTTCTGTCTTTTTAATGACCGTTTGCTTTCTTCATGTATGATATTCTTGATGTCATCCCACAACTTGTCTGGTGTTTGGTCACTGGCATTCAACACGTCAAATCTTCTCTTCAGATGGGATATAATCAAGGTCATATTTTGGCCAGAACAGGTAAGGCAGGCTGGGAAGCGGTGGGGGCCAGCTTTTGGAGGGCCGGAATAGGTAGGGCAAGCCTGGGAGTCTTATGATGATGGAATGAAGAGCATTCAGGTCTCTGAGAGAGGGATGATTTTAGGATTAAAGGGATTGGCCCATGTGCAACCAGGCTGTCGTACTGTGGTGGCTTGCATGTTGCCATGAGGCTGGAAGCTATGCCACCAGTATTTCAAATACTAGCAGTGTCACCCATGGTAGACAGGTTTCACTGGAGCTCTGAGACTAAGACAGACTGGGAAGAAGGATGGGGCCATGAACTTCTGAAAAAAAACTGGCCACTGAAAACTTAATGAATAGCAGTGAAACACTGTCTGATATATTACTGGAAAACTTTATGAAGAGCCCTGAAACAATGTCTCATATAATGCCAGAAGATGAGCCCCTCAGGTTGGAAGATAGTCAAAATGCAATTCAGGAAGAGCTGCCTCCTCAGAGTTGAGTCAACCTTAATGACACAGACGGAGTAAAGCTTTCGGTACCTCCATTTGCTAAAAGGGCATGACTCAAAATGGGAAGAAACAGTTGTAAACATCCATTAATAACTGGAACGTGGAATGTATGAAGTATAAATCTAGGAATATTGGGAATTGTCAAAAATGAAATTAAAAGCATAAAGATTGGTATCCTAGGCATTAGTGAGCAGAAATGGACTGGTATTGGCCATTCTGAATCAGACAACAATATGATCTCCTACGCTGGGAATGACAAATTGATGAGGAATGGTGTCACATTCATCATCCAAAAGAAAGTTTCAAGATATGTCCTGAAGTACAATGTTGTCAGTGATAATATCCTTACTCCTACAAGGAAGACTAGTTAATACTACTATTATTCAAATTCACACACCAACCACTAAAGCCAAAGACGAGGAAATTGAAGATTTTTACCAACCTCTGTAGTCTGAAATTGACCAAACAAGCGATCAAGATGTAGTAATAATTACTGGTGATTGGAATAAAAAGTTGGAAACAAAGAAGAATCATTGGTAGTTGGAAAACATGGCCTTGTGACAGAAATGATGTCGGAGATTGGAGATTGCATGATAGAATTTTGCAAGACCTCACATTCTTCATTTCATCATCATACTTTATAGCTGAACTCCACTAAGCAGTACCAAAGCAAAAATGCATCTCTGCTTCACTTCTGTAGATTCACTATTCTATTCACTATGATCTGGCTGGTGCCTCCTTCATCATTACCCTGAAACAATCACCTCCAATGATACTTTCTAGGAGCTAAATTCAATGGATAGTTTCCATTTTACTTGATTTCCATGACCCTAATCTTTCTCCTCACAGTCTACTCCTTCTTGGCTTCTTGTATAGGCTCCTCTTCCTCCACCTTTCCCCTAAATATTGGTGTTTTCTAGTTTTGCATCCTTATATCTCCTTTTACTTTATATACTTTTCTCCCTCTATTGGAAATAATCTGAAAACATAGCTTCAACTAATATCTACTAATACCTACTCACTGATGACTTCCAAATGTGTATCTCCAATCCAGATGACTCATGTGGCTACATTTGTCTGCTGAGATCTCCTCTGCTGAATTCCACGGACATCAAAATCAACATGGCCAAAACCACACTCAGCATCTTTCTTACCATGCTTTCTGCATTGATACAGAAAACGTTTATTAAGTACCAATTATGTGCCAGGCACTACAAATGCATTATCTCAATTTACCAACACATCTTTGTGAAGTAGGTATTATTACTATCATTATTTTATTCATAAGGAAACTGAGGTATAGGAAGATTAAATAACCTGCCCAAGGTTATCCACTTTGTAAGCAGTAGAGCTGAGATTTGAACCTCAGCTATCTGATTCTATATGGCTACCCTGTCTCAAAGAATGACCCAACCTTTCCTAAGGTACACGAGGCAAAAACAAGTATTTTACCCTAGTCTTCTAAGTCTCCCTTGCTCCCATTGGTCCCTTTTCTTTGTGGCATCTACGTCTAGAACGATCATCTTGCTTTCCGTCATTACTATTGCATCTCCTTACTGGCCCTACTGTGTTTTCCTGGGATTATAACTGTAGTCCAACTAGTATTTATCCCTCTAATCTTCCCCTTTCAAATTCAAACTTCTTAGTCCTTTCAAAGTGATATTTTAAAAGAAAGAAATAATTATTTTTCTTAGGTGTAACAACAATATGTTTATGCAATAAAAAAGCATAGCTGATTAATATAATTGCTGTCAATAAATTGTACATCTGTGAAAAGTTAAATTGGCAAAAATTGTATGATAGATTACATTTACAACAATCACCAAAAGGAATAGCTCCTGAGGCTGCTTATGTACAACCAAACAACTCATGGGATTTGGTTTCTTGGTTTGGATGTTTAGGGTCATGGTTGCATGGGGCATCCCAGTTAATTGGCCTAATAATATGTTTAGCACTTCTTTTCTACCTCCTAGTTCACTGCATAGTGCTTGGGGTCTTAAAACTAGCAAGTGGCCATCCAAGGCACAACTGGTCTCTACTCTCTGGAGCAACAGAGAAAGAAGGAAAGTCAGAAACAGGAGGTTGTTGTTGTTGTTGTTATGTACCGTTGAGTTAGACTCGACTCATAGTGACCTCCCCTTGAGTTTACGAGACAGTATCACTATGGAAGTAGATTGCCCAGACTTCCTTCTGAGGAGTGGCTGGTGGGTTTGAACTGCCAGCCTTCTGGTTAGCGGTCAAGTGCCTTAGGCACTATGCTACCAGAGCTCCTAGAAATAGGAGGAGGAAATGGAATGTGTAGCTAATGCCTTCATGAACCACTTTCTCCTTTGCCATAAGACAACTAAAGAGATTGGCTACCATTACTAAACATTTAGATCAAAGATTCTCTAGAAGAATCTTGATCAAAAGGGGGAAAATGCATAACAGAATTCCAAATTCACTGGAATCTAAACTACTGAAGTCATTGAGGGTAGGTGAACCCCTCAAAGTATTGCCCAGGAAGTCTTTAAACCTTCAACTAAAAATATCTCTTGAAGTCTTCTTAAAACCAAACAGTAGTTTAGCTTGACTAATTAAAAAATTTCTGCCTTGAGCATTATGCTCTTTTAAGAACTCTTTATACAGGATCAAATTGACAACAGCAACTCAAAAGATTAGATATGAACCTTAGGGGCAGTGAGTTTATGTTAACGGGGAGGAAAAATACAGAAAAGGAGAAGAAGAATGATTGTACAATTCAAAGATTATAATCAATGTCATTGAATTATGCATGTAGAAACTTGAATTGGTACATGTTTTTGCTGTGCAGTTTCTCAACAACAATATTAATTATTTTTAAAAAATAATCCTAGAGAATATGCTAAAAAAAATAGCCACTCACTGCCAGCGAGTTGATTCCAACTCACAGCGACCCTCTTTGGGTTTGCGAGGCAGTAAATCTTTACGGAAGTAGATTGCCCAGTCTCCCTTCAGTGGAGTGGCTGGTGGATTTGAACCATCAACCTTCTGGTTAGCAATCTAATACCTTAGGCACTATGCCACCAGAGCTCCTTAGAGATCACGCTAAAGTATATAAAAATAAAAGACATGATGCCTAAGATTTGACTTAAATACCCCCATCAAAAATAAATAAATAAAATAAAGTACAAAGATAGCCAAAACAAGATTAGGAAAATGTCACTAATTGCTGAAGGAGGGTGATGCGGATATGGGGTTTCATTATACTACTCTTGTTACTTTGGGTATGTCTGAAAAATTCCATAAATACAATTCTTCAAAAGCTCCTCATTACAATTTATGATACATTAAACTAAAAGTATTAAGTAGAGAAGAGCATATAAGAGAGAGTGAACCATTTGTGTAAAAGAGAAATAACAATACATATATAAAAAGTATTTTCTTGTCCTAAAACTATGCTACTTAAAGCATGATCCACAGACCAGGCTCTATGAACAGTTTACTACTGATCTGTGATAAGTACAGAAATCTTCAGTTTGATATTGCCATGGCATTCAAGCATGTGATGAATCAATTCTATTCACTGGATTGGGTATAGATCAGTTGTGGTGTGTCAAACATGTGTGGTAAGTAACACAAGTTATGTACTAGTCTTGCACAATAGGACCACATATTGGTCTGCAATGAACTGGAAACTTTTTAAACACTGATCCTTCACCATGGATAGTTTGAAAAGTCCTGCCCTATAATGTTTCTGGAGAAATACCCAAGAAACTATAGGAATATTACTGCCTCCAGGAAAGAAAACTGGATGGCTGTAGGAGAGGTACGGAAGAAGAAAGTTTTGCATTATGCCCTTCTGGGACCTTCTGTATTTTGAAACATATGAACTTATTACCTATTCAAAAACTAAAATTAAGATTAAGATTCAAGTTTCCTTTCTTAAGTACTCTGGGCCGGGCTGAGCCCCTTCTTGGGTGCTCCCTGCCTTTATCAAAGCCCTTATTAGAATGGCTTGTTGCCTACTCAAATAGGTGCCCCTAATGGTAGCTATCAGGAGCTCTAGTAGCATAGTGCCTAAGACACTTGACTGCTAACCAGAAGGCTAGCAGTTCAAACCCACCAGCCACTCCTCGGAAGGAAGATGGGGCAATCTACTTCCGCAGTGATACTGCCTCAGAAACATAAGGAGGGGTCGCTATGAGTTGGGTCCAACTCGATGGCACATAACAACAACAACAACAACAAGGGTAGCTATCTGGCTCTCCTACTTCTGCATCCCCAGTACCCTGTACAGTAGTATCGACAGCAGGAGCTCCGTAAGTGTTGAAGGGCTAATGACCAACATCAAACCCTGTCACATCTGAGCATCAAGTGAGATACTATTAAATGAGAACAGGACAACAAGACAAGCTTCTTTACAGAAGCAGGTCACCACATCTCTCTCCCGTGTATCTGCTCTGTTCACATCACCAACCTAGGGCTTAATCATTTGCCTGGTTCCTCTTTCATATATTAGTTCCACATGTATTTGCATAGTAACTTGATCTTTTCAAAGCTCTTTTCTATACAGTTTTATTTAAGTATTATAAAAATCTTATAACCAGGTATCTTAGTTATCTAGTGCTGTTATAATAGAAATACCACAAGCAAAAGGTCTTACCAAACAGAAATGTATTTTCTCACACCTTAGGAGGCTAGAAGTCCAAGCTCGGGGCACCAGCTCTGGGGGAAGGCTTTGTCTCTCTGATAGCTCTGGGAGGAAGTTCATTGTTCCTTCAGCTTGGTTCCCGGTTCCTTTGTGATCTCCAAGTGGCATGGCATCTGTTTTCTTCCATCTTTGCTTCTCTGGTTTGCTTATTTAATCTCTTTTATATCCCAAGAGATTGACTTAAGACATCCCCTAAACTAATCCTGTCTCATTAACTTAACAAAAAATCCACTCTCAAATAGGATTATAACTATAGATACAGGGATTAGGATTTACAACACATATTTTTGAGGTATATAATCTAATTCGTAACACCAGGACAAATCCTTCTTATTCCAGTTCACAAAACTTGAGGCAGTGTCTGTGGTCATGTAACTAGTAGGAGTCAAAACTTAGATTGGACACCAGGTCTTTCAGCTTCCAGCCCAGGCCTACAGTTACTCTACAAAATGTCATGGATTCCCAACTATGGCTTTACCAAACTGTAAGTGCCACGATGCTAGGGAGAGACCATGTCTATTTGCTTGGGAGCTCTGGCAGCATAATGCCTAAGGCACTTGACTGCTAACCAGAAGGCTGGTGGTTCAAAACCCCTAGCCACTCCTTGGAAGGAAGGTTGGGCAATCTACTTCTGTAGTGATACCGCCTCGGCAACCCAAGGAGGGGTCGCTATGAGTTGGGTCCGACTCGACAGCACATAACAACAACAACACAACAGTACCTGACACATAGTAGGTAGGCATGCAATAAATACATTATTTGGTAAATGACTGAATTTGTTTTCATAAACTTACTTAAGTTATCTATATAGTAAAACAGGGCATATCACATTGTCAAATATCTTGACTTTTTTAATGCTATTGGCGTTAGCAGGAATATCCAAAAAGTAAAATGCTATATTTTCAAAACCATGTATATTGATTCCCAAAGAAATCAGAATTCCAGACCTTGCTTACTGAGTACTCCGTCCCTGTCAGGGACAGTAAAGTTAAAGAGGCTTTGATTCTGGAGGAAGATGTTACAGGGTTGGGGGAGAGAGACAGATGCCAGCCATATCTAGAAGTAGAATCTTTTATGTGGTGGAAAAATGTGAAATTGTTCACTACAGATTAGTAAGTAAGCACAAGAAAGTCTATGCTTACCTTGCCTGTTGGGTAACCTGAAACTGCTTAGCCACCCGAGAGCAAAGGAGAATAAGAAGAAGCTGGCCTCACTCAGTTTATCACAGCCCCACCCCACAAGGCTCTCTTGCCTGTATTGCTAACAAGGACCCAATGACCTCCCTTCCCTGAGAAAGGTACTCAGAAATGAGATAATGAACAATGCAAAGGAAGACACTGAGAGGTACACAAAAGTTACAGACAATGAAGATAAACACTATTATATACCAAACCAAAAGAACCAAACTCACTGCCATCAAGTCAATTCCGACTCACAGCGACCCCTTTTGGGTTTCCAAGGTGGTAAATCTTTACAGAAGCAGATTGCCCAGTCTTCCTTCCACGGACTGGCTGGTGGGTTTGAACCGCCAACCATATAGGTAGCAGTTAAATGCTTTAGGCACTACACCACTAGAGCTCTTTACTACTATATATACAATCCTGCATTAAAAGTAATAACAAACAATAATCTATGAGTAGATACATAAGCAGATATGCAAGTTGAATATGGAGAGGAGGCAAATGGAACTATATCCACAAATGTATATATGTCTCGCAAGGACATTTCTACATACGTATTTTATGTGCTGTAAATGTATACATGCATACGGCAGAACAAAACCCAAATCCAAACCCCCTGCCATGGAGTCAATTATGACTAATAGTGACCCTTTTAGGACAAAGCAGAACTCCCCTATAGGGTTTCCAAAGCTATAAATCTTTATACAAGCAGAGTGGCTGGTGAGTTTGAACTTCTGACCTTTTTTTTGGTTAGTAGTTGAATCCTTTAACCGCTATACCACCAGAGCTCCTCACAGTAGAACAAACTATGAAAAGTTATGAAAAATTCTCAGCCATAACTGAATACCTGGGGGAAAATGAGTCACTGAGTTAGGCCCTTAGGATCACAGTCTCAGGGGATACTCTAGGTCAAGTGGCATAACAGTTCAAAAAGACAATGTTCTACAGCCTACTGTGGTGAATAGCAACTAGGGTTTTAGAAGCTAGTGAGCAGTCATCTAAGATACAGCTACTGGTCTCTCCCCATCCAGAGTAAAGAAGAGTGAAGAAAATCAAAGACTCAAGGAAACAGTTCATCCAAAGGGCTAATAATAGATCAACCACAGCCCCCACTACCCCGAGACCAGAAGAACTAGATGGTGCCCAGTTACCACTACCAATCATTCTGATCAGAATCACTGAGGGACGGAATGGAAGAAAAATATAGAAAAAATTCAAAATCATTTAAAAAAAAAAAAAAAAAAGCCAGCCTGCCTTTCTGGTTTGAAAGAGATTGGTAGATCCCTCAAGACTGTGGCTCTTAAATACCTTTCAAACATGGAACTGGACCCACACCCGAGGATCACCTTTCAACCAAACAACAGACAGGCCTATAAACCAAACCAAACTCATTGCCATCCAGCCTATTCCGACTCACAGCAAGCCCCTTTGAGTTTCCAAGGCGGTAAATCTTTACAAAAGTAGATTGCCCAGTCTTCCGCCGCCAGCCTTCTGGTGAGCAGTCAAATGCCTTAGGCACTATGCCACAGGCCTGTAAGGGGAGCAATAAAACTTTTGAGGAATGTACTCCTCAGAATAATCAACTATATGAGATCAAAAGGGCAGCATTTGCCCCAAAAGCAAGCTCAGAAGCCAGGAACAGGCAGGAAAGAAGAACAAACAGAAAACAGGAACACAGGGAGGAAGTGGAAAGAGAGCTGTTAAACTGAGAGAATTGCAACAAATGTCACAAAACAAAATGTGTTTAAATTGTTGAATAGGAAACTAATTTGCTTTGTAAACTCTCACAATAAAATAATAGTAATAATAATGAATATTATTACTCTGCTCTTTAAGAAAGCACCTACACGGGACCAAACTGTAAACAATTACTATAAAACAAAGATGAAAATATAAGGGAGAATATTAATGGAAAATGGGAGCTCTGGTAGCATAGTGGCTAAGGCACTTGACTGCTAACCAGAAGGCTGGCGGTTCAAACCCACCAGCCACTCCTCGGAAGGAAGGTTGGGCAATCCTACTTCCGTAGTGATACTGCCTCGGAAACCCAAGGAGGGGTCGCTATGAGTCAGGGCTGACTCGACGGCACATAACAACAACAACAATTAATGGAAATGGAACAGAAATAATAAAAATTTTCACACACTGTGAAGAATGTAACTAAAGTCACTGAACTACTTGTGTAGAAATTGTTGAATGTAAACTTAAACCGCTGTGTAAGCCTTCAGCAAAAACACAGTATTATCTTAAAAATGAAAAGAAATGAGATCATGAGTATTCAAGAGACCTGCTAATCTGACAGACAGTTCTTTCCTACAAAGTCTCATCAATATCACTTAGAGCTCCATCTTTCTCCAATTCCTAACCATGAATCAAATATATATATTCCATTATTGTTCTGGTTTTCTATTTGCCATCACAACTTCATATATCTAATTCTTTTGGGACTTGAGATAGCACTATGATTCAATCATCTACAAAAGCCCTCCTCCACCATACATTCCTTAACACTTCACACATTATTAAGTGGACAAGTTATCCAAAACTGTTAAGGAACAAGGTATTCTGGATGTGTGAGTCATTCAGACAACTGAAGGCTAATTCATTAAGCACCAAAATGTTTCTGTGGTCTTGTTAAAATAAATAATGCCTTAATACACAGATAATACATAATAGCTCAAATATGCTTATATAATTTATAAATCATAAAATTTAATCATGTAAAATTCTACCCAACTTTTAAGGTCCAGTCTATACACAAGCATCCCCTTAAAGCATCCTCTTCAAACCCACCAGCTACTCCTCAGAAGGAAGACTGGCAATCTACTTCCGTACTGATATTGCCTCGGAAACCCAAGGAGGGGTCACTATGAGTCGGATCTAACTCGACAGCAGTAAGAGTTTTCCAACCCTCTTGCCAGCTTTACCCACTACCTGAAATCTGTGATCTGTGATCATACAGAATTTCGATTATACCTCCCCTTCATGGTACATAGCACAGTCTGCTTGGAGTTAGATATTTAAATGCATCTTTTCTAGCTTTTTAGGTAAGTTCCTAAAAAGTTACCCTTTTAGGTAAGGCCAGGGGTCTTCTATTATATAATCCCATGCTATCTAGTTCTTAATAAGCAGTCAAATAGAACACAAACTGAATACGCTTAGTGATTCCAACAATACAAAAAGCACCGTAATACAGCAGACTTTTCAAAGGTCGCTGAGCTCTGCAGGGCAGGTAAGTATGATATTAAAGTACAAGTTACTAATCATTAAAGCACTCACTGGCCTCTGTTCATTATTCCTTAGCTTTAGACGAGAGTGTTTTTATAAAAGGAAAAGCACTCTAAATTCCTATTTCTTCCCCCTCATCACTTTTTTAAAATCTCAATGTCCCTAGTGAAAAGTTCTGGTTTAGCTGGCATTGCTAAATGCCCACTATCACATTTGCTAGGTCTCAAGATGTGCATTCAACTAGCTCCCTACAGTTCACCAGGGAAAGAAAACAGCACAGTGGAAGGATTTGGTAAGTGACAAGAATACAACCAAGAGGGTACACCCATGCTTGGCACCCAGTTCACCAGTTTAAAAGCCAGGCTTCTCAGTCCCAGTTGTGCTAAGAGGAAATAAGAAATGGAACACATGCTAGAGCAAATCAAGTTTAGGCTCAAAGTCCACACCAACCACTGTTAGCTGGGCTGACAACATTTTTTTCCCCAAGTGTTACTGTTTGGGTTTGACAAACTGAGTTCTAGGATAGCTTTAAGCATTCTAAACACCGCAACTCAAACTTAAAACCTCTGTGTTGGGAAAAGGGGCTTCTAAGCAGTCAGCCAAGGAGTCATCCATGAATGTCTAACTCCAGGTTACTTCCCTAGAAGCTATTCTTTTACAGGATTCTTCTTCACCATGGAAAGGATTAGAATGTTCTTGGTTAAAACAGGGAGAATGGAACAATAAGACTGCTGGCATCATGATATTAAGCATCTAATCAGGTACATAGCCCCATGGGGTTATCATGTCTTTGGCTTATCATTAAGTAAGCATGTTTTTATCCAGTATCTTCTATGGCAGAGTTGTATCAGTTAAGTTTATGAATTACTGAAGCACTAAAACAGGCTTGTTTATGATGTAAAACTTTCTAAACTATGTTGCTTCCTTCTCAGTCTTTCTGAACAAACTATAATTTGACCTATTCACCTATTCCTGTTGAACAGGATAATAACTATGATCAATTCTGTATGCAGAGACCACCAAGGTAAATAGGACTGTTTCCTTCTACAGTGAATGTTCCCAAACTGCGACACTTTGAACTATTTTGTATAATTTTTGGTTCTGTCATTACCAGGTGTTCCTTCTTGTCCTGTGCTTGCCTCTCATGGAATGCTGCCTTAGTTCACTGCTGCTGCTAGGTGATGGACCTGGAGAGTCAACTTTTAAGATTCATGGGCTAAGGCCTGATCTCTCCAGTCTTACTATAATAAACACCTTACTATAGTCCCAGGCCGTCTGCTTTGAGACTCATGTTCTTAACCACTATAGTATAATTTCCAAACTTGCCTAATTATAAAGAATTACTGAAGAGTGGAGTTAAAAACACACAACCTCAGTCCCCTCAATCCATATTCTCCTACCTCAACCAAACCAAGACTCCTGCCTTCAAGTCGAATCCAACTCATAGCAACCCTACAGGGCAGAGTAGAGTTGCTGCATAGGATTATCAAGGCTGTAAATCTTCTTCTTTTTTTCCATTTGTATTGTGCTTTGGGTACAAATTTACAAAGCAAATTTGTTTTACATTCAACAGTTTGTGCACATTTGATTTCACACTCCCATTACCATCCCCGACAATAAAGAACTCTCCTCCCCTTCTGTCCCTATGACTCCCCCCTGCCTGTGCCCTTCTTAACTTTGCATTCCTGTCTGTGCAGCTTTCCCTCTATGTGATGCTGCCCCTCTGGTGTCTTGTGGCTGATTGCTCGAAGTGGTGCATCTCCCTAGAGTAAGTGAGTGCATCATCCTGGGGTAGGTGTTCTGCATGTAAATCTTTCTCCTGTTGGGCTGAGAGCCAACCCATGGGAGCAAGTCCACTTCTAGGCCTGAAGGGTAAGCCGGGGCCATAGTCTTGAGGGTTCCACCAGATTCTATCTGACCAGTAATTCTGGTCTTTTTTTTATTTTATTTTGTTCCACATTTTTCCTCCCACTCTATCCAAGATCTCCAGTTTTGATCCCTTTCCGAGTGGTTGGCATTGGTAGCCAGGCACCATATAGTTCTTCTTGTCTCGGGGTCATGAAGGTTGAGGTACTCGTGATCGATCTTATCCTTGGACTGTTTCTAGGTGCCCTTGATTTTCTACACTCTTCTTTGATTTACATGAGAGACCAATATTTGCATCTTAGATAGCTGCTCAAAAGCTTTTAAGACGCCAGTCACTACTCAACAAAGTAGGTGGTAGAACAAGATTTTTAGGTACCATGTTGACCAATTGAGCATGATGTCCCCTGAGACTATGGTCCCGAGTTGGAAGGCCCAGTGATTCTCTCTAACTGTTCGGTTATCTCTGAGAAGTTACTCCAACTCTGCCTTCTGTTGCTTCTGTAACGTATGTGGCTAATTTTATAGCATAAGTGCATATGTAAGATTATCTTTAGCCAAATCTCTCCTTGGTCTAGGGTATATTCCTGTTCACCTGCTGTTTGGTGTTAATGGTAATGCGGTATTGTGCATATACTAGTATTTGTCTCTGTTGTCTATATCTTATGTGCACATTTCAGTGTCCTTTCTTTCCCCAATGTCATCATGCTGGTCACAGACTCTTTACATATCATCCCTCCCCTCACCCAAATCAACATGTGACCCCAAACTAGACCAATATTTTCTTTCCCCTTTCCTCCCATCCCCAGTAACCAACAAAGTGAATTTCCTTCCCTAAGTAAACCTTTTCTTGACTTTTTACAATGATGGGCTCATACAATATTTGTCCTTTCTGGGATTGACTGGGAACTCTGGTGGCATAGTGCCTAAGGCATTTGACTGGTAACCAGAAGGCTGGTAGTTCAAACCCACCAGCCACTCCTCAGAAGGAAGGTTGGGCAATCTACTTCCATAGTGATACCGCCTTAGAAACTCAAGGGGGGTAGCTATGAGTTGGATCCAACTCGACAGTAGTACGTGTGATTGACTTATTTCACTCAACATAATGTCCTCCAAATTCATCCACACTGTGAGATGATTCATGGATTCCTCATTATTCTTTAATGTTGCATAGTATTCCATTGTGTGAATGTACCATAGTTTGGTTATCCATTCATCTGTTGATGGGCATTTAGGTTGTTTTCATCTCTTTGCTATAGTGAACCGTGCTGCAACGAACATAGGTGTGCATATGTCTGTTGTCCTATCTCTCATCTCTTTAGGATATATTCCCAGCAACAGAATTGCTGGATCAAATGGTATGTCTATTTTCAGTTTTTTAAGGAAACTTTGTTTGGTACAACAATGGTTGTACCATTTTGCAGTCCTACCAGCAGTGTACAAGAGTTCCAATCTCTTTGCCACCTTGTCAGCATTTTCTGTCTTGTTGAACTTTGCTATTATTGCTGGGGTGAGATGATATCTCATTGTTTTGATTTGCATCTCTCTAATGACTAATGATCATTAGCATTTCCTCATGTGTTTGTTGGCCAAGGCCGTAAATCTTTAAGGAAGCAGACTGACTCATCTTTTTCCTGCAGAGCAGCTTAGGTAGGTTTGAACCACCAACATTTTGGTTAGGAGCTAACAACACCACCATCAGTGATTGGGTTTTGTATATAATCCTGTTCTTCACAATGATCTTCTGAGGTAGGAACTATTGTTTTTCTCCATTTACAGCTAAAAAACAGACAGATTACTTAACATAGCTGTTTTTTAGCTAAGTAACTTGTCCAAGGGCCTATAGCTAGAAAGAGGAAAACAAAAATTAAAACACAGAGCTTGTATGCAAACTAACCTATGTGCTCTGGCATAGTGGTCACTGAGAGTTCCCCAAAGAATGCAATGCCCTAACCCAAGCGTTCTTATTTCTTACACACTCCCATATCTGCTTAGAAATAGAAACACAAGGACCTAGCAGATATTAACATTATAGCAAATTTCATATTTATCCATTCATACATTCACATTAGAAGGGAATATGAATGAATAAGAGGGAATATTGTAAAGTCAGATCATGTAGATTCAAATTCCAGCTCTACCAAATTCTTAGCTGTGTAACTTTAGAAATTACTTAACTTACTTGATTGAGTTCAATTATCTCAGCTAACAAATGAGAATGAGAATGTAATAATAATAATGACTACATCATTGGGTTCGTGCAAAGACTGAAAGCACTTAGCAGGGTACCTGGCATATACAAGGTCTCCAAAAGTTGTTACAATTATCCAGAATGTACTGAGGCCCTGCAGCACTGTATCCTAGGCAGAGGGAAGGGTGCTGGAGCTGTACCTATATATAGGACAAGGCATTCCTGCCCTCATAGATCTTGTCGTTTATTTGTTTGTAAAAATAACAAATAAATGAAATGCTTAGAGTTTTAGTGAGACCAGGAAAGGCTTCCCTGTGGAGGGAATATATGACAACAGCTTTGTAGATGAGAATGAGCATGAATCCAATCCCCAAAATGTGAAGACTGACCCCATTCTCTACCTCACCACTTCTCGATCATTTCTGACACCAGCTGTCCATGCAGCACGCACTCTGACCCTAGTAACCCAGAGCTAGGGCAGATCTCATAAGTTAGAAGGTCATTGTCCTTCACACTGCTCAACAGGCAGACACTAGCTGTAAGTTTAGGAAGTCCACACGCCATCCTCTTTTTCCAATCTGTGTTACCCTTCTCCTTTGGTTCAATAATTTGCTAGAATGACTCTGAGAATACACAGAATGCATTATACTTATAACTGCCGGTTTTATTATAGTGTTGTTGTTGTTATGTGCCATCAAGTTGCTTCCAACTTACAGTGACCCTCTATATAGCAGAACAAAACACTGCTTGCCTGCACCATCCTCACAATCATTGCTATGTTTGAGCCCATTGCTGCAGTCACTGCGTCGATCCATCTCATTGAGGGTCCTCCTCTTTTTTGCTGATCCTCTACTTTACCAAGCATGATGTCCTTCTCCAGGGACTGATAACATCTCCAAAGTAAGTAAGACCAAGTCTATGCATCCTTGCACCTAAGGAGCATTCTGGCTGTACTTCTTTCAAGACAGATTTGTTTGTTCTTCTGACAGCCCATGGTATATTCAATATTCTTTGCCAACACCATAATTCAAAGGCATCAATTCTTCCTTCTTCATTGTTCAGCTTTCGCATGTGTATGAGGCAACTGAAAATACCAAGGTTTCGGTCAGGTGTAGCTTAGTTCTAAAGGCAACATCTTTGCTTCTCAACACTTTAAAGAGGTATTTTTGGATAAACAAACTATGGTGCATACATACAATGGAATACTATGCAACGTTAAAGAATAATGAAGAATCCAAGAAACACTTCATAAAGTGGATGAACCTGGAGGACACTGAGTGAAATAAGTCAATCACAAAAGGGCAAATATTGTATGAAACCACTATTATAAGAAGCTAAGGATAGATCTAGGAGCTCTGGTAGCATGGTGCCTAAGGCACTTGACTGCTAACCAGAAGGCTGGCAGTTCAAACCCACCAGCCACTCCTCAGAAAGAAGGCTGGGTAATCTACTTACGTAGTGATACGACCTTGGAAACCCAAGGTGGGGTTGTTATAAGTTGGGTCCTACTCAATGGCACATAACAACAACAACAAGGATAGATTTACACTCAGAAAGAAACATTCTTTGATAGTTACCAGAGAAGGGAGGAGGAGCTCTGGTAGCATAGTGCCTGAGGCACTTGACTGCTAACCAGAAGGCTGGCGGTTCAAACCCACCAGCCACTCCTCAGAAGGAAGGTTAGGCAATCTACTTCCATAGTGATACTGCCTCAGCAACCTAAGTAGGGGTTGTTATGAGTCGGGTCCAACTCGACGGCACATAACAACAACAACAACAGAGAAGGGAGGGAAAAGTCACTAACTAGATAACAGACATGTATTAATTTGGGTGAAGGGAGAGGCAATATACAGTTAAGGCGAGATCAGCACAATATCACCAAGGCAAAGGAAGACACTGAGAATTACAGGCAATAAAAGTAGATACTATTACATACACAGTCCCACAGTATCAGTAAAAACAATAATCTACAAGTAAATACACAGGCAGACATACAAGCTGAACAGGTATGGGAAGGTAAACAGGATCATAGCCATGACATATATAGGTTTGATGTCAGATTATCTTGGCTAAAAGCAGAGAATACAAGAAAGATGTTGTGGTAGTTAAATTTGTATGTCAACTTGGCTGGGGCTGTTGAGTGGCTGGGGAGCTGGTAGTAGTTATTCCTCAGGATGAGACTAACAATCAACTCCATGGTGGGATCTACCACAAGCAGCTGAGTAGCTGCTTTAGGGATGTGGTCTGCTTCCTGTATAATAAGAAGCAACTTTGGGAATGGTCTCCAGCTTATGGCATGCTTGAACCCAGCATGTAGCCAAGTCATTGTTCAGCAGCCTGACATGCTCTGCCAACCTTGGGACTTACAATGAACTTGAATTAACGGCCTACCATGTGGTTTGGTAACATCGGGACTGTGCCATTTTATTTGTCAACCTTGGGCTTGTTAGCCTCAGCAGCCAGTAGCTGCCTGAGTGAAGAGATGCCTCTAGCCTCAGTGGGCCAGGAACAAGAGACAGAGCTGAAGTCCAAGGTCAAGGGGCTTTCACACAGCCCCTACTGCACTTGAAACTTGGACTTCTAGCCTCCTGAACCGTAAGAGAATAAACTCCCGATTGTTCAGCCATCCCATTTGTGGTACATTCCTGTCAGAGTGGCACTAGGTAACCAGTCTACCTGTGTTTTATTGACTATGCAAAGGCATTCAACTGTGTGATCCATAACAACTATGGATAACATTGCAAAGAAAAGGAATTTCACAACACTTGATTGTGTTCATAAGAAACCTGAACATAGACCAAGAGGCTGTTGTTCAAACAGAACAAGGGGATACTGAATGGTTAAAATCAACAAAGGTGTGTGTCAGGGTTGTATCCTTTCACCATACTTATTCAATATGTATGCTGAGCCATAGGAAGAAGAACATGGCATCAGGATTAGAGAAGACTCATTAACAATCTTTTATACACAGATGACACAATTTTGCTTGCTGAAAATGACAATTTGGAGCACTTATTGATGAAGATCAAAGACTAGAGTCTTCAGAATGGATTACACCTCAACAGGAAGAAAACAAAATTTCTCACAACTAGACCATAAGCAAAATCATGATAAATGGAGAAAAGACTGAACTTATCAAGGATTTCATTTTACTTGGTTCAACAATCAATGCCCATTGCAGTGCAGTGAATTACTTAATATAGCTCTTCTAGCCACAGTCCTCCACTATGTAACATATTGTAAATCCTAGTCTCTATGTCTGTGGTTGTGGTTCCATCTGAGATTGAGTTGTCTGCTTAATGAAGCAGGATTAGGGTGGGATGTATCTTGAACCCTTCCTTGCTAAAGGGTGTGACTCAAGGCACCACACCCTTAGTTCCCTAGAAGGTATATATGGGAATGATCTGGCAAAGTTTATTTTCTTGCTCTATATCCTGCATCTGGTTCATCTTCATCTCATCTCTTATTCTTGGGACTTAAGACAGCAACCAGTCTTCTGACCTGCTGATTTGGGTTCATCAGCCCCTGCAACCACATACGTGAGGAGAATCCTACAGACTGACACCTGACTCACAGATTTGGGACTTGTCAGCCTCCACAACCAAGTGAGTGACTTCTTGGCAGTTTTTAAGTTCTGTGACACATTTACAGCAAATACAGAACTCTAAGACAGGAGGGAGAGTACTGAGGGGAGGAGATGATGTTAAAGATGATGGAGTGGTACAGCAGTTTGGAAAACTTGGAATCTGGGACATCTTCAACCTCTGCCTCATAGAGAAGAGCCCTATGTCAATCATTCTAAAAAAATTATTCAAGCTCCATGAAGCAGCAGTCAAAATATCAAACAAGGTATTACACTGGGCAAATCTGCTGCAAAAGACCTCTTTAAACTACCCTGCAACCAGAAGAACAAGATGGTGCCTGGCTACTACTACTGACCACTCTAATTGAGACCACAGAAGGAAAAATGTAGAACAAAATTCAAAATCATAAAAGAAAAAAAAAACACAGACTTACTCATCTAGTAGAGACTGGTGGAACCCCTGAATCTGTGGTTCTTAGATACCCTTCAAACAGGGAACTGAACACACCCCCAGGAATCATCTTTCAGCCAAACAACAAATAGGCCTATAAAGGGAATAAAAAAACTCATGAGGAAGGTACTTCCCAGAATAATCAACCATATGAAATGAAAAGGGTAGCATCTCCCCAAAAACAAAAGTCAGAAGGCAGGGAGGGACAGGAAAGATGTGTGAATGGAAATGGGGAGCCCAAGGAAGAACAGGAAAGAGGGCTGTTACACTGAGGAAACTGCAACTAACGTCATGAAACAAAATGTGTAAAAATTGTTGAATGTAAAACCAATTTGCTCTGTAAACTTTCACCTAATTCATAATAAAAATTAATAAAATAAATTAGATTGAGGAGGACCTCAACTAACTAGTATGGAGTAGTTTTCCAGATGGATAGTTAAATGGAAAAAAGAACTATGGTATGGGACTTTTTTTGTAGGAAAGAAAGGAGAGACATATATATATGTATATATATACACATATATGTACACACATATATACACACACATGCATACACACATATACATGTATATGTGTGTATGTATATATGTAATTTATGTATGAAACAAAAAAGAGGTCTTTTGCAGCAGATTTTCCCAATGCTATACATCATTTGATTTCTTGACTGCTGCTTCAATGGGCATTCATTAGAGTAAAAGGATATCAATCAGGATCATCCTAAGAAGAGATATATGGGCAAGGTCTGGGGGAGTTCCCAGGGCAGAGCTGCCATGCTTACAGCTGCCATACTCTATCCTTCCCTTCACCAGTGAGGAAGCTTCTTGAGTCTTAGTGTTTCAGGATTTTATAGCCAGTCCTGCATGACAGTCTAAATCATGCCGCCTCAAGCTAATTGATATCGGCCTCCCAGATGAGTTGTTTCTGGTCTGACTAGACATCACAGCCAGGACAAATCCTCAGATGTGGCCTGGAAGATGTGGCCCATCAATTACTCCAAGGGTTATTTTGTTGGAGCCAAGAACAAAGGCAACTTTGTAGGGTAAAACTAGGTTCTTTACCCCACAGGATGTTTTAGCTGAGAACAGATGTTTGAGAAGGATCTTTCTATGAGAAGAGTTGGGGGAAGAGTGCTGGGCAAAGGAAAGGGTCTACAAAAAGAAAGAGAAGAACTTAGCATGTTTTGAGGAACTGATGGTGCTCCAACCTGTCAGAAGCATGCTGGACAAGGAGCCAAGGTGAAAGAGTGAGGTAGAGGTTAGGCTTCTAAGACTTTGGGGGCTAGAGTAAGAAGTATGAATGTGAGTCTAAGTGAAGTGGGAAGCCACTAAACAGGAGAGTGATATGATCTGGCTTACTTTTTATTAGCATCACTCTGACCACATCTGTGGAAAGAGAAGACAATGGAGAAGCTCAGTATCATTGGTCAGAACAAGGCCAGTGGCTGACTGTGGAACAAACAATTATTTATAGGCAAGTTTAAACAGAAGCGGAAGAAAATTAATACAAGTCCAGGAGAATCAAAGCATGACTTTGAGTATATCCCACCTGAATTTAGAGAACATCTGAAGAACAGATTTGATGTATTTAACACCAGTGACTAAGACCAGATGAGATACGGGATAACAACAAGGACATCAAACATGAAAAAAATAAAAGGTCATTAAAAAAGCAAGGAAAGGAGTTCCAGTAAGATGATGGTAAAGGCAGAAAGACTGCACGGACCCTCTTCAACAAAGAAAAGGGGAACCAGTTAACACAGATACAGAAGATAATCCTGGACCCCTGAGCCTTGAAGGGAAGGATATAGAAGTGGACTAAACCCTAACTAGCAGAAGAATTTACGTGAAAATACCAAAAAAGGAGACAGACGGAGCTGTGGTCTGGCAGTGATCCTGACAGTAGGAACAGCTTGGATATTGCTGAGTGGTGGTAGGACCTAAGAAGTAACCTAAAAATCAGCCCTGCTAGCCAGGGACTGCACAGAGGACTGCTCTGGTGGCTGGTGAATAAAAGGGGAAGCAGCAGAGAGGAAGGCAGGCTGACCTGTGGATTTTTACCTGTCCAGAGGGTGCAGTAATTTTGAATGTTTACAAGTGGTTTGAACATTTTGGATATTTAAAGCGACAGTGTTTTCCCAGATTGCAGGGACTTGAGAACAGGATCCACTTGCCAGGAGCCGTAAGGACGTTCCAGACACAGATGACTGGAAAGGTGCAACATTTTCCTTGTTACTCTTATACCCCACACCATCTTCATCCCTCACTACCACCCACCTTCTGGGCCAGCAGGAATTCCATCACAGTCTGTGCTCGAACAGAGCCTGGGTACCCTGCCCCAATTTTTTTAATTTTGTTTTCTGCTTTTTAGTTAGTTTTTGTCTGTTTTAAAACTACAACTATTATTATTACTTTTGTGCTTTTTATTATTATTATTTATTCTTCCCCTCCCAGGCTCTAGTTTTCATCTTTTTTTCTTTTTCCTATTCCTGGTTGCAATTTGTTTTTTCTTTCTCATGGTTAATCTGTACCTTGTTTTTTTTTTTTTTT
>NW_006921607.1:19186871-19187716 GCF_000298275.1 Orycteropus afer afer
TGAACTTGGAGGACATTATGCTGAGTGAAATAAGTCAATCACAGAAGGGCAAATATTGTATTAGTCCATTATTGTAAAAGTCAAGGAAAGGTTTAGATATCAAAGGAAATTTTCTTTGTTGGTTACCAGGGGTGGGAGGGGAGGGAAGAGAACACTGTTAGATAGGGAGAGATAAGTATTGATTTGGGTGAAGAGAAAGGCAATGTACCAAGTGTGAGTGATCAACATGATGGCACTGTGGAAGAAGACATAGAGAGGTACATGGGAGGTACAGAAAACAAAGATGAACACACTCATACAGTATTTGTATGATCTGTAAGAATTCACCCAAATCAATACTTATCTCTCCCTATCTAACAGTGTTCTGTATATAGTAGAGCTGACAAGGGTCTAGGATGCAGTCACTTCTTGGTCACAGCCAGCTACCCAGAGGGACCGAGTAGTTAAACCGGTGGGCTCGGAACCATAGTTGAGGGGACACCAAGCTCAATTGGCATAACATACTACACAAAACACTGTTCCACCTCCTGCTTTGGCGAGTAACGACTAGGATCTTAAAAGCTTGCAAGCAGCCATCTAGATGCAACGATGGGTTTCTCCTCGTCCAGAGTAAAGAAGAATGAAGAAAACCAAAGATTCATGGAAACAATTAGTCCTAGCGACTGGTACACTATGCGATCTGCAGCCTATATGACCATGAGACCAGAAGAACTAGATGGTGCCCAGCTACCACTGTCAACCACTTAGAGAGGGAGAACAATGTGGAACAAAACTGAAAATCATTTGGAAAAATAAAATGGGGGGCAACCAGGTTTGCTGGTCTGATAGAGCCTGGTGGAACCACT
>NW_006921607.1:19188031-19203403 GCF_000298275.1 Orycteropus afer afer
GTGTCATGAGACAAAGTCTATGTGAACTGTTATATGGAAAGTGAATTTGCTCTGTAAATTTTCACCCAAATCACAATTTAAAAAAAAAAAAAAGCAAGGAAAGATCAAAATGAACATCAGAAGAGACTGAAAATTGCTCTCAGAGAGTAGCTAAAGTGAATGGAAGAAATGGTGAGGAAAAAGAGCTGAACAGAAAATTTCAAAGGGCACCTTCAGAGGACAAAGTATTGTATTATAATGAAATGTACAAAGACCTGAAGTAAGAAAATCAAAGGGGAAGAACACACTCAGCATTTCTCAACCTGAAAGAACTGAAGAAAAAATTCAAGCCTCAGGTTGTAATACTGAAGGACTCTATGGGCAAAATATTGAACGATGCAAGAAGTATCAAAAGAAGATGGAAGGAATACATAGAATCACTGCACCAAAAAGAACTGATCCTCGTTCAACCATTTCAGGAGATAGCACATAATCTAGCACCAACAGTATTGAAGGAAAATGTCCAAGTTGCACTGAAGGAATTGGCAAAAAGACAAGGCTCTAGGAATTGACTGATGTTTAGTTATCTAGTGCCACTCTAAAAGAAAATACCACAAACATGTGGCTTTAACAACAGGAATTTATTGTCTTACAGTTGAGGAGATTAGAAGTCTGAGTTCAAAGTGCCAATTCTCGGGGCTGGGTGAAGGTCCCTCAACCTTGGGCTTCAGCTCTGCCTCTTGCTCCAGGCCCACTGGAGCTGGAAGTGTCTCAACTCAGGTACCTGCTGGCTGCTAAAGCCGACAAACCTAAGGTTGACAGGTAAAATGCCACAATCCCAAACTTATCAAGCAGCACGGCAGGCCAGTAGTTTCCAAGATCAACAGGCAACATAGCAGGCTGTTGAATGATGTCCCAGCAGGATCCAAGCATGCCAGAAAGCTCAAGATCTTTCTCAAGCATCTCCTTATATACTGGAAGCAGACCATACCACTACGGCAGCTATTCAGCTGCTCACAGTAGATTCCACCATGAAGTTGACTATCAGTCTCTCATGGGGAATAACTACATCCAGCAGCCCAGCCACTCAAAACCAGGCCCAGTCAAGTTGATGCATAACCTTAACTACCACAATGGAAGACCTATTGAGATAGCTCATCAGCTATGGAGGCACGCTCACTCATTTATGCCAAAGAATTTGGAGGACAGCTACTTGCCCAACTGACCGACTGGAAAAGATCCATTATTTGTGCCCATTCCAAAGAAGGGTTATTCAACAGAATGCAGAAATTATTGAACAATATCATTAATATCACATATAAATAAAATTTTGCTGAAGATAATTCAAAAACTGTTGAGCAGTACACTGACTGGGAACTGCCAGAAATTCAAGACAGATTCAGAAGAGGACATGAACAAGAGACATAATTGCTGATGTCAGATGGATTTTGGCTGAAAACAATGAATGCCAGAAAGATGTTTTTTATTGACTGTGTTTTATTGAAATGCAAAAGCATTTGACTGCGTAGACAGTAACAATTATGGATAACATTGCAAAAAATAGGAATTCCAGAACACTTAGTTGTGCTCATAAAGAACCTGAGCATAGGCCAAGTATCAGTCTTCGAACAGAAGGAGGGGATACTGAAGGTTTAAAATCAAGAAAAGTGTGTGTCGGGGTTGTATCCTTTCACCATACTTATTCAATCTGTATGCTAGGCAAATAATCCAAGAAGCTGGACACTATAAAGAACACAGCATCAGGATTGGAGACTCATTAACAACCTGCAATATGCAGATGATACCACCTAGCTTCCTGAAAGTGAAGACTTGAAGCACTTACTTACTTTGATGAAGATAAAAGACTGCAGCTTTCAGTATGGATTACACCTCAACATAAAGTACCCCAAAATCCTCACAACTGGATCAACAAGGAAACTTATGATAAATGGAGAAAAGATTGAAGTTGTCAAAGATTTCATTTTACTTGGATCCACAATCAATGCCCATGCAAGCAACAGTCAAGACATCAGACATCATATTGCATTGGGCAAATCTGCTGCAAAAGACCTCTTTAAAGGGTTAAAGAGCACCGATATCGCTTTTAAGACTAAGGTGCACCTGATCCAAGCCATGGTATTTTCATTAGCCTCACATACACGTGAGAACTGGACAAGAATAAGGAAGACCACTGAAGAATTGATGCATTTGAATTGTGGTGTTGGCAAAGAATACTGAATGTACTCTGGACTGCTAAAACAACAACTCTGTCTTAGAGGAAGTACAGCCAGAATGGTCCTCAGAAGCAAGAATGGCCAGACTTTGTCTCTCATACTTTGGTCACGTTGCCAGAAAGGACCAGTCCCTGGAGAAAGAGATCATGCTGGATAAAGCAGAGGATCAGAGAAAATGGGGAAGCCTCTCAGGGAGACGCACTGACACAGCGGCTGAAACAATGGGCTCAAGCATGGCAACAATTGTGAGGATGGCACAAGACTTAGCAATGTTTCATTCTGTTGTACACAGGTCACTATGAATCAAAGCCAACTCGACAGCACCTAACACCACCTAACAACCCCCACGAGGAAGCCATACACCTTATTTGTATCATTAGTAAGTTGTCCAATCCCCTTGCTGGGCCACAAGCACCTCATCAGCATAGTCCCCCCAGTAATTTGGTGAGAGTTACAAAGACTATGGCTAGAAAAGCCATATTAAGCAACTCACTCTACCACAGTGAAGAAATAGGAGGAATCAAGAATGACTTTCAAGTGTCTAGCCTGGACAACGAGTGGACACTGACTACATGGAGACAGGCAACCCAAAAAACCAAACCAAATCACTGCCATCTACTCGATTCAACTCATAGCCACCCCTCCTTGGGTTTCCAAGGCAGTATCTCTATGGAAGTAGACTGCCCAATCTTCCTTCCAAGGAATGGCTGGTGGATTTGAACCACCAGCATTCTGGTTAGCAGTCAAATGCCTTAGGCACTATGCCACCAGATCTTCCAGAGATAGGGAAAGCTGGGAGCAAAGTTAAGGAGTAAAGAATGAAGAAGTCTGAGAAGGAGATCAAGAGAGAAGGTTTGGAGATGTGAAGTTTGAGAGGACTATGAGGGAGCAAGCAGAGATAACAGGAAGGCGGCAGCTGAAGATGCGAGTCTGGAATTGGAGAACTCTGGGCAGGAAGTGTAACTGAGAGAGTCATCTGCATCCTAGGAATGGATGAGATTATTCAGGGAGAGAAGATGATGAGAGAAGGAAGGTAGCCAACAGAGAAAGAAAAGCAATAAGAAATAAGGTTGGTAATCTAAAACCAACCATGGTAACGTAGCCACGCAAAACCGCAGAAAAGTGCCCGAGTACAGGATCAATAAATGCCTGTGAAACAAAAATGAATTCTTAACACATTCCCTTTAGACCCTTAAAAAAAATAAAATTTTTGTTTAGTATTTTTCCCTTAAGTTTTTGTATACTTGGGCCATAAGGAAAACAAAATTTTTTGAAGATCCCCATTTGGGTTGTATTCAAAGAGCCTTTATCTAAGAGCCAACAGCAAGTATTTTTTCAGAAGTTGATGAAAAATTAAAAATAGCCTACCTGAAATTCAAGCCTTTCAGAAGCTTATACTCCTACTATATCCTCTGTAATATTCTGCCCCAAGATACATTTTTTACCATCCCTATAAATAAAAATGCAATTACATGTTTTACTACAGATGTTGTTTCATCCTGAAAAATGAAACTGGTACTTTTAGACAGTTCAAGAGTCACATGAGAAATGTAAAATGTCCAAAAGGGCAAGGATTTATTTTAAAATGTAAAAGAAAAGAAAAAAACCTTAAGTATACCTGTAGGTCATCAAAAAGCTGATGAGCAGCAGCTGAACAGGATAGAATTGCCAGGGAAATAAGTAAATGTAACTGCTACTCCCCAAATGAAAACACATTAAAGTTGTAATTACATCTTTGGGTATCTATTGACACACACGCACTATGCTCTTGAGACTTATATTATCACTAAGAACTATTAAATTGAAATCACAGCTGCAAATATAACCAAGACACTTCATACTTTACAAAGATTTCCAGTGCAACACAAGGGATAGTATATAAGGAGGAGAGCCGGTAACATTAGCCAAAAAATGATCATTCTCTCAATTGTTCAAGTCAAGTCAAGACTGCAATTCTTTTTAAGATCTTAAGCCTCACTTTGTAAAATTCTTCTCAGACATGGAAAGGAATATAAAATCCCAACTTTTGAGGAATTCTTATTCCATCTCATAATATAGCTATCTAAAAGTCTAGGAGGCTACCAGAAACGTCACATGAGTAAGCATTTATTCCTTCATTCAAAAAATACTAATATATATATATATATATGAAAGTGCCAGGTAATGTTCTGAGCCCTCAGGATACATCAGTGAAAAGTCTCACTCTTCCAGATTAATGGAGGTAGAAAGATAATAAGCCAACAAATACATATTTTACCAAGTGGTAAATGTTATGATGAAAAATAAGAGCAAGGGGGACAAGGGGATATAGTCAGAGTTCAGAGTAGTCAGGGAAGGCCTGGCAAGGTGTTATGGACTGAATTATGTCCCCCAAAAGCATGTGCTATAAATCCTAACCTCAATGCCTGTGGTTATAATCCCATGTGGGCATGGGTTGTCTTCATTCTATTAAAGAGGCAGGATTACTGTAAGGTATATTTCAAATATAATAAGATTGTGAGGATGGCGCAGCACTGGACAGGGTTTTGTTCTGTTGTACACAGGGTCACGATGAGTCAGAACCGACTTGACAACACCAAACAACAACATCTTGAATCAATCTCTTCTGAGATATGAAAGAGATTAAATAAGAGAGATGGAGTAAGACAGATGCCAAGACACGTGGAGATCTCTAAGGAACTAGAAGCAGAAGCTGAAGAGACAAGGACCTCCCGCCAGAACGGACAGAGAGAGAGCCTTCCCCAGAGACAGCACCTGACTTCAGAGTTCTAGCCACTGAAACTGTGAGAAAAAAAATTTGTTAAAGCCACTTCCTTAAGGGATTTCTGTTACAGCAACTGTAGATAACTAAGACAAAATGTGTTACTAGAAGAATGGGGTGCTTTTCAAACACATATCTACAATTTGAAAGTGGTTGTGAAATTGGCTAATGGGTAGAAGCTGGAAGAGCTTTCAGGTGCCTAATAGTAGAAGCCTAGATTGCCTTGAAGAGACTGTTAACAGAATTATGGACTTCAAAGACAATTCTGTAAGGGCTCAGAAGGAAGTGAGGAGAGCCATAGTCTTTATCATCTCAGAGAATACATAGGGCATCAGCAACAGAATGTTGCTACAAATGTGGATGTTAAACATGCTTCCGGAGAGAATCTAAAGAAAATGATGGCATGTGACTGGACAATGGAGGAACGGTGATGCTTTTTTATGCAATGGGTGGCAAAGGACTTGTCTGAATCATGTTCATATGTTTGGTGGGAGGAAGAACTTTTAAGTAATGAACTTGGATATCTGGCTGATGAGATTTCTAAGCAAGATCTTAAAGCGGTCACATGGTTTCTCCTTCCCACATATAGTAAAATGAGAGTAGAAGGAAATGGACTTAAAAATGAACTGTGAAAATTAAAGCAGAACTTAAATATTTGGAAAATTCCATTGTACAGATTAAGGGCATGTGTCCTGAAAGTTTATCAAGGATATGACTACACAATCTTTTGTTAAAGAGATTAAGCCTGTGACTGATCTAACCAACTACCACAGCAAAAAACCCTTCAGCTTCGATTGAAGGGGAGAGAGAAGGAATGAAAGGAAAAAACGCTATCTGTTTCTTGGAATTCTACAGGCAGGAAATAGGCCAAAGAAACTACATCTGATGTCCTCCAAGAAAAGAAAAGGACCATCCGGGGAGCAGCTCAGAGATCAGCAGAACTACTGGAAGGGGCACAAGGAGAGCCTTCTTGGTCTCAAAGGGTGGGGCTACTACCTCCTAGGTTTCAAAGAGCAGGCTCTTAGATAACTTGCCCTGTTTGCCAACTTGATTCTAGAGTGTGGGCTGCAGTTAAGGGGTGCCAGGGGGATGGGGCACTATCTAAAACTGAGGGGGCAGAGCCACCATGGCCAAGGCGCAGAGGAATGGAGCCTTCCAGGGCTGAGAGGGTAGAGCTGTCACTCAGCTGGACTAAAAGAACGGGGCCACCTAAAGCCAAAGGAGCAGAGTTGTCATCCCATTGGGCCCGAAGATGGAGCTGAAACCCAGGGCTGAGGGGCCTCCACCCAGAATTCAACGGACACTGCCAACACTCAGAGTCTGGAGGGCACAGTCATTGGCCAGATGGTCTCAGAGAACAGAGACCATTATTTTCAAGTTCTGAGAGCTAATGTAATTTGTTCTGCTGACTTGCTTGGTGTCTGTTCTCTCTTCTTTCCCTCCAATTTCTCCCATTTGCAATGGAAATGTCTACCTTGTGTGTGTTCTACAACTGTACTTTGAAAGCATATAATTTATATTCTAGATTTCACAGGCTCACAGATGAAGAGGAATTTTGCGCCAGGATGGAATATGCCTAAAGTCTCACCTATATTTGATTTAGATGCTTCAGAAGATGAACTTTTAGATGTGGAGTTGATTTAAGACTTTGGGGATGATGTGATGGGTTAATGCATTTTGCATGTGGCAAGGATATAAATTTTGGGGGCCAAAGGGTAGAATGCTATGGATTGAATGATAGCCCCCAAAGTATGGGTTATAAATCCCAACCTCTATACTTGGGGTTATACTCCTACTCAGGAATGGGCTGTCTTTAGTATATTCATTAGTCAGGATCAATGTAGAGTCAATCTCTTCTGAGCTAGAAAAGAGATTAAACAAGCAAATAGAGCAGAAATGGGGTAAGATAGATGGAAAGATACATGGAAATCTTCAAGGAACCAGGCTCCAGCCAAAGCTGAAGAGACAAGGATCTTCCTCCAAAACTGACCCTGAGAGAGAACGCCTTCCTCGGGAGTTAGCACCTGGATTCGGATTTCCAGCCTCCTAAACTGTGAGAAAACAAATTTATGTTTGTTAAAGCCACACACCTGTGATACTTCTGTTACAGTAGTACTAGATAAATAAGACACAGGATAACCTTTAAACAGAGACCTGAGGAAAGTGAAGGACTCAGCCACGACAGTATATAGGGAAAAGAATTCTAGGCAGTGGGAACGGCAAATGCTAAGGCACTGAAATTGTAGTATGCTTAACATTTTTTTTTTTTCAATAACAGCAAAGAAATATAGAAAAAGAAGTCTGAGAAGGTTGGAGGTGAGGACAGAGAGTAGCCTGATAGGTCAGGGCAAGTACTTCAGATTTTACTTTAAGATGAAATGTTACTGGCAGGCTCTAAGCAGAGGTCTGTCCTGATTTACCTTTTTAAAGGATTAACAAAGGGAATATAGGTGTCTATTCCTAAAAGTAAGGCATATTTCTCACTACTTATAAATGAAAAAAGCATACAATAAAACAGTCATATAGCACTTTTGTAAGAAAATAAAATACATGGAAACAAAAGACAAATACCAAGCTGGTTCACTATGGTTTGTGGGATTTTTATTTTTTCCTTCAGTTTTTCTTTGTTTTTCAATTTTTATAAATTACTTCTGTAATTTTAATGCTATCTTAAAAAAGAAACCAAAAATCTACTCCACCGTAAGACCACCCTAGTCTGAAATTTCACTTAAATATGGGAAAAAAAAAAAAAAAACCCTTAGGAAACATTTTCTCCAAAAAATTACCATGCTTCCCATGCAATGTTTGCCTGTCATGAACCACTGCACAAATCAAGCATTGCTCAATGTATCAAGGTCATAAAACCAACTTGGTTAATGTTTATCATTACATAGTAGCTCTGTCCTGTGCAGCAACTTTGATGCCATCTCTCCTAGGCAGCAAAACCAAAAAACTCACTGCTGGTACAGTCAATTCCAACTCATAGTGACCCTATAGGACAGAGCAGAACTGCCCCATGAGGTTTCCAAGGCTATAATCTTTACAAAAGCAGGTTGCCTCATCTTTCTCCCCAGGGAGCGACTGGTGAGTTCGAACCACTGATCTTTTGGTTAGCAGCTGAGGCTTTAACCACTGTACCACCAGGGCTCCTTAAGGCAGCAATAGAAAGGCCCTTTTCATTCATTTTCTAAGACTCTTTGATACTTTTTTGCCGCTTCTGGGTTTTTCCACTGTATGTCTCTTAGAAACAAATTAAGCACAAATAAATTGTTCCAGCTAATGAAGTGCACTTTTGGCTCCTTCCTGGTGGTTGAGAAGTACCCAGCAAAATACCAATTGTTTTAGTATGCATTTTCTCTCCATTTTGAAATACTTAAATACCAAGTCACCACAAATAAAGAACATCAAGGAAACAACACACAAGAAAAATGTATAAATGGACACTACTGCAGCCCCTTTTTAAACTGAAGATGTGTGGAGGCCGCAGGGATAAACATGTAGGATTTCTAGATAAATATACGCCATGGGCTCCCAAGACATAAAAACAGAAAGGAGGATGCCCCTCTCTTGTACCTAACACTCTCCCACTTCCCCCCTCCCATCCCCAGTCACATAGGAGTTTCTCACGGGGCACAAGCCCAAAGCAATCACTGCTCAGAAATGCAAACCATGCAACTCAAAATTACTCAAGCTCTCCAAACACTTTCCACCCAAGCCCCACATCATCCCACCCACTCCTCAATCACTTCCAACAAGCCTCTCGGAATATTCGCACATCCCAACTTGGGAAGCCTTAACAAGCCCCAAACTCCTCTCACACCCCATTCTTGGCACCTGGGAACACTGGCCCAGGTTTACTGTTTTTGCCTGAGGCAGATAAGTGGGCAAACAAGGGAACCAGGATTCTCCTACATCCCAAATAGTTTTAGTGCCGGTTCAGCTTTCTGCCCCGGGCGAGCAGCGGCTCTTTAAGCCAAACGCAGGGGCTGCGATCCCAGGAGGATGCACTGAGCCCGTGGGAGTAAGTGGCTCTCAGAAGCTCAGCATCTCGTCCCACGAGTGTCAGGCCCTCCCTCCCAGCCCTCGGGCGCACAGGAGGCGCTCCCACGGGGCGCACACTCAGCCACGCTCCCCAGCAGGCATCTGCGGACACCCCTACTTCCCTACGACCTCCCCACGTTGTCCCTTTCGCAATTGTGTGGGCCTCGGGGACCACTGACGCCCAGGAGCCCACCCACAGAACCCCAAGGGCCCCAAGCCTGGAGCAAGGGGGCGATGACAGATGGGGTGAAAGGCGGAGCTTCGGGGGGAAGGGGCGGAGCTTCCCAGCAAGGGGGTGCTGGCTGCTGACAGAAAGACGAGGGGCAACGGACGGGAGGGGGTTGACGGGCACTGCGGTCAGGGCTGGGGACAGGCATGGGGGGGAGGAACTGAAGCAGACACAAGGGGCTGACAGGCAGAGAGACACACAGACACAGGGGACTGACAGCCGCGGGGGCACAAGGGGTTGACGGGCCGCGGAGAGCGCTCACCTGGCAGCGGCGACGGCGGCAGCGTCCGCGGCCGGGCAGCTCTCCCTGGGCTCCGGCCCTCCCTCCCGGCGGGCAGGCGGCCGGCCGGCCGGCGCAGGCCCCGCGGAGTCGGCAGCGGAGGGTACGCCAGAGCCGCGGACTGCTGAGCGGCAGGGACGCAGCTGCACCAACCGACTCTGGGCCGCTCGGCTGGGCTCGGCCGCGCTCGGAAGCGCTCGGCTCCTCTCGGCCCTGCTCGGCTTGACTGGGGGCGTGGCCCGAGGCCCCCCGCCCAGGTCGCCTCAGGCGCTCTGGGGGCGGGGCCTTCGAGCGGGCACGAGCCCCCTGACGTCGCGGGAGCCGACCTTGCCCTGAGCGCATGCGCGGGCTCCTGCCCTCATTTTTACAGTGTGCAGGCTGAAGGGGGCGGAGGGACCTGAGGTCCCGGAGCGGATGCTGTAGGTCCAGAGGTTGCTGGCTTTTGTACTCCGTATCCTGGCCTTTCTAGAGGACCGGCTAAGGAAGGCCACACTAGGCTACACTTTCAAAAGGATGTAAGCAGAGCAGACGTCCTGGCCCCTGCCAGCCTCCCCAAGTCCAGTGTTCCCAGCAAGCATGACTGGGCTTGCTCTTTATCCACCTCCCCCCTCTCCAGTCCTTCACTGCAGTTTTAAATGATCACTGCCTTCTTAACGTTAAGTCCTTCGGTACTTGAAAACTGTCAAGCATCCATCAGCCTCCTCAGGTCCAATAATTGTGTCCTTTCTTCACAGCTTCTACTCTGCAACCTGTAACTACCTAAAAAGTCAAACTCACTGCCGTGAAGTCAGATCCCACTCATAGCGACCCCTCCTTGGGTTTCTAAGGCGGTAGTCTGTGGAAGTAGATTGCCCAGGCTTCCTTCCAGGTGTGGCTGGTGGGTTTGAACTCGAGCTTTCTGGTTAGCAGTCAAATGCCTTAGGCACTAGGCCACCAGAGCTCCTGATATTAGTTGTTGTTGTTGTTATGTGCTGCCGAGTCGGCCCTGACTCATAGCGACCCCTCCTTGGGTTTCCGAGACAGTATCACTACATAAGTAGAATTGCCCAACCTTCCTTCTGAGGAGTGGCTGGTGGGTTTGAACCGCCAGCCTTCTGGTTAGTAGTACCAGTCATCAAATATTTCTGGTTTGTCTCCAAGGCACATGATAGAACTGTACTTCCTTACAGCTTGGAGTTGGTAGTGGCCATGTGACCTGTTCGGGCTAATAAAGTGTGAACAGAGCTATGTCACTTCCAGGTCCAAACTTTTAAGAGCTAGTTGATGATCTGCCATGTGTCTTTCTCCTCCGTCACAGCAATACGCGATGCTTGAGATGGCAGTAAACTCATTGGTCTGAACCCCAGAGTGAAAAGACATTAAATAGTATCCCCAGCTGATTCATGATGGAAATACAGTGTGAACAAGAAGTAAACCTTTGTTATAAAAACAAGATTTGGACTTATGTGTACCACAGCAAAGGCCTCTCCTGACTAATGAACATCCAGTCTATCTCTTTCCCCACTGTACAGCATTGAGGCAATTTGGGTGGTATGGACTTTAATTCCCACATCTGGGTGTGTACTCTGACTTAGCTAACTGAAGTAACCTCATTCACCTTGTATTGATTGCATCATGGGTAGACTAATTACCCAGCTCTACACCAATCAGTGCCTGATATTCACCTCACCACAATAATTAGAGATGAAGCTAACACATGGAAGAGGAGAAAAGAACAAACTGAAGAGAAATAGACTGTTCTGGTTACCTAGTGCTGCTCTGACAAGAATATACCGTAAATGGGATGGCTTGAACAAACAGGAATTTATTCTCTCACAGTTTGGAGGTTTTAAGTTCAAAGTGCCAGGCTCTAGGGGTGAGGTGAAAACCCCTCAACCCTGGCTTCAGATCTGCCTCCTGCTCCTGGCCCACTGAAGCTAGAAGCTTTTCTTCACTCAGCTGCTGGCTGCTGAGACTGACAAGCCCAAGGTTACCAAACCACATGGCCATTAATTCAAGTCCATTAAAAGTCCCAAGATCAGCAGAGCATGGCAGGCTGGGCTGCTGAACAACACAGCTACATGGAGGATTCAAGCGTGCCATTAGCTACAGACCATTCCCAAAGCTGTTTCTTATATATGGGAAGCAGACTACATCCTTAAAGCAGCTACTCAGCTGCTCCAATACATTCCACCATGTAGTTAATTACCAGTCTTACAATGGGGAATAACTACATCCAGCTGCCTGGCCACTCAACCAGGCCTAGTCAAGTTGACACACAAACTTAACTACCACACAGATTTTTTTTTTTTTTTTTTCTGATTAAGGTCTACCTGAACCTCACTCCATCACACAGAGTTATGTGAGCCTATAAATTCCCTTTATTGTTGATTCCAATGTAAGTTGGATTGTCTATTACTTGCAACCAAAAGCATTCCAATTGTGGCTATTAAACAAAGACATAGCTCATAACTCAGCAATTCTAAAATTACATATATATTCAAGAGAAATACATGCCCGAGTACACTCAGTAGTCATGTATAAGAATACACATAGCAGCATTATTTATAATAGCCCTCAATCAGAAATAATTCAAACGTCCATGAACCATAGAAGAAATTCCACTCAGTGGAATGCTGTATACAGCAATAAAAGTGAATGAACTGCAACTGCACACACAACATGAATGAATCTTTTAATGCAGAGCAGAAGAACACACACACCTTATGACTGCGTTTATGTAAAGTCCATATTCAGAGAAAATTAAACATGTCCCTGTTCCCATAATCTTCTACCATTCCTACACTTATCAGATACAGGAAAAGTGCTAATGAAAGATGGACTTCATGTAACTAGTTGGGATAATCCCTGTTTTGTTGGAATAGCTCCTGCTTAGAGGATTGGGGGGTGGTGGATCCTGAAGTTGCACTCCAGGAAGCTGACACAGCTCTGTGATGTAGAAATGGGAAACAATAGAGGCAAGTGCCCTTAGGCATTTGTGGTAGTTAAGTTTGTGTGTCAACTTGGCTGGGCCTGGTTGAGTGGCTAGGCAGCTGGATGTAGTATTCCCCATGATGAGACTGGTAATCGACTCCATGGTGAAATCTATTGGAGCAGCTGAGTAGCTGCCTTAGGGTTGTGGTCTGCTTCCTGTAGATAAGGAGAACCCTTGGGGAACAGTCTCTAGATTATGGCATGCTTGAACCATGCATGTAGCCATGTCATTGTTCAGCAGCCTGCCATGCTCTGCCAACCTGGGGACTTTCAATGGACTTGAATTAATAGCCTGCCATGTGGTTTGGTAACATCGGGACTGTATCTTTTTACTTGTCATCCTTGGGCTTGTCAGTCTCAGCAGCCAGCAGCTGTCTGAGTAAAGAAAAGCCTCCAGCTCCAGTGGGCCGGGAGCAGGAGGCAGAGCTGAAGCCCAAGGCTGAGGGGCTTTCACCTAGCCCCTAAAGCCTGGCACTTTGAACTCAGACTTCTAGCCTCCCAAACTGTGAGAGAATAAACTCCTGTCTGTTCAAGCCATCCCATTTGTGGTATATTCCTGTCAGAACCACACTAGGTAACCAAAACAGCATCCCTTAGGATACCCTCAGTGAAGTTTTAATAAAGTCAACATCAGCAGGCCATACTGATACATTTCCAGTGTGCTGAACCTTTACTGAAGCCATGTAATGGTGTTAGTTGCTGTCAAATCTCCTCCAACTCATGGTCACCTTATGTATAACAGAAAGAAACGCTGTTCTCTCCACCTTCATGATCCCTGATATGCTAGAATCCATTGTTGTAGCACCGTCCAACCTAGAACTTCATCTTCCAGCACTGTATCAGACATTATTCTATTCTGATCCCTAAGGTTTTCATTGGCTAATTTTCAGTACATCACCAGTCCTATGAGACAACCCACTGCCACTGAGTCAATTCCAACTCATAGTGACCCTACAGGGCAGGGTAGACTGCCCCATTGGGTTTCCAGGGGTGTAAATCTTTATGCAAGCAGACTGTGTCATCTTCCTCCCACATAATGGCCGGTGGGTTTGAACCACTGACCTTTTGGTTAGAAGCCCAATGCTTTAACTACAGCCACCAGAGCTCCTTATGAGACAACAGGTACAGGCAATTCCCAAGTTTCAAGGTGCGTTAGTGATACCACCTCAGAAACCCAAGGACAGGAGCTGCTAAGAGTCGGATCTGACTCAACAGCAGTGAGTTATTTTTTGTTTGTTTGGTTGGTTTTTTTTAATTGAAATAGGGCCATAAAGCTTTGGAAAGATTCTCAACAACAAATGTGATTAAGTTTGGTATATGTTCTAGACTTTTTCAGGGCGTTTAAAATGATTTATTATTAAAAAATGAGATTATGTTATACATATTGTCTTAGTTCTCTAGTGCTGCTATAAAAGAAATACTGCAAGTGGATGGCTTTAACAAACATACATTAATTCTCTTTGGGAGGCTAGAAGTTCAAGTTCAGAGTGTGCCTTTCCCTGTGTGTCTCTTGTTCCTAGGAGGGTCCCAGCACAGGCACCCTGGGTCAAAGGATGCTCCAACCCTGGCTCCTTTTTCTTGGTGGTTGTAGGTCCCCTTTCTCTGCTCCGTCCTCTCCCCTTTTGTCTCTTGTGAGATAAAAGATGTTGCAGGCCACACCCCAGGGAAGCTACCCTTACATCATCAGGGCTGTGATAGGACTAAGGGTGTTGCAACCTACCCTTAACCTTAATCCTTTTATACCTGATCAGCTTATCACATCGGATCACATCATGGGGTATCATTACATATCTGCCACATTGTTGTTGTTGTTGTTGTTATGTGCCGTCGAGTCAAACCTGACTCATAGCGACCCCTCCTTGGGTTTCCGAGGCAGTATCACTACGGAAGTAGGATTGCCCAAACTTCTGCCACATTAGATCACCACATAACTTCTAAACCACTGAGAATCATGGCCCAACTCAGTTAACACAAATTTTGTGGGAACACAATTCAATCCATGACACTACTGAACTTTTTTTTACTTAATAGGTCTTAAACATTTATCCACTTTAATATATATAGATCTATTTCACACTTTATCAATAGCAGAGTAGGAGCTCTTGTGGCATAGTGCCTAAGGCATTTTACTGCTAACCAGGTTTAAATCCACCAGCCACTCCTCAGAAGGAAGACTGGGAAATCTACTTCCATAGAGATACCGCCTCAGAACCCCAAGGATGAGTTGCAACCGACTCAACAGCAGTGAGTTTTTGTTTTTTTTTTTAAATAGAGGAGCCCTGGTGCCACAGTGGTTAAAGCTCTCAGCTGTTAATTGAAAGGTTGGTGGTTGGAATCCACCAGCAACTCCATGGGAGACAGATGTGACCACCTGCTTCCATAAAGATCTATGGCCTTGGGCTCAGGACCATAGTCACAGGGGACATCAAGCTCAATTAGCATAACATACTACACAAAACATTGTTCCACCTCCTACTTTGGCAAGTAGCAACTGGGATCTTAAAAGCTTGCATGCAGCCATCTAGATACAATGATGGGTCTCTCTTTGTCCAGAGCAAAGAAGAATGAAGAAAACCAAAGATTCATGGAAACAATTAGTCCTAGTGACTTGTACACCACATGATGTACAGTGTATACAATTATGAGACCAGAAGAACTAGATGGTGCCCGGCTACCACTATCAACTACTCGGAGGGGGATCTATGTAGGAGATCCTGGATAGAGAGGGAGAACAATGTGGAACAAAACTCAAAATCATTTAGAAAAAAAGGGGGGGGGGAAGGTTTGCTGGTCTGATAGAGCCTGGTGGAACCACTGAGACTATGGCCCCTAGCTGCCCTTCAGGTCTGGAATTGAACCCACACCTGTGGCTTCC
>NW_006921607.1:19204533-19213990 GCF_000298275.1 Orycteropus afer afer
GAGGCAGTATCACTACGGAAGTAGGATTGCCCAACCTTCCTTCCGAGGAGTGGCTGGTGGGTTTGAACCGCCAGCCTTTTGGTTAGCAGTCAAGTGCCTTAGCCACTAATGCTCCCTTTAGAAACACTTATTTGATTCATCTCCTCTTGCCAGGCACATTTACTTTGTCAGTTTTCCCTCTGTTCCTAATGTGGTTCAATTCCTAGAAGTAGAATGGTTGAGTTGAAAGATTCTAGTATTTGCAGTATTAATAGATCCTGTTAAATCACCCTCCCCAATATCATACTCATTTATATCCTCACCAGCCACACTGGAGATTACCCACATTATCATCTATACTATGTACTATCAAGTTCTAAGTCTCTGCCAATTTAATAGGTAAAGAAAAGGAATGTTAAAGTTTAATGTGCATTTCTTTCATGATGAGGGAGGTGGAATATCTTCTCACACATTTTTTGGCCCCTTATATTTCTTTTTCTGCCAACTGCTTATTTTGCATGCCTATTTCCCTTCTTGCTCATTTGTAGGTATCATAAGTCAATTTGGTGTTTGCTATCTGTATCACAAAATACATTTTTGTTTCCAGGTTTCCAATTTTAAAATTTCCTTATGTTATTTGGGCCTCCTTTCTAATCGTTGAGGACCATTTCTGTTCTGGCCTGCCATTATCCAAAGCACAATGTGTGAGTTCCCTGGTACCCTTCCATTTACCTGAGTCCTGCTTGAATAGCTCGCATAGACCCCCACCTAGAGAGCTGATCCCTGGGAGCCTGTAGCCTTTGTTCTCTCCTTCAGCTGCTTGGGAGTCAGCCCTGGAGGGGGTGTGGGAAACAAGCTGGAGCAGCAGCACACTGGTTGGTCCTTGTTCTGTCTTTGAACACTGTCTCACTGAGGCTGATGATACCTCTGCTATGGCGAGTAGATGGGGCTTCTCCTTGGACTTCCTCCATTTCCCCCAGGAGATGAGCAGGTCTGGTAGAGAAGCCAGTGATTAAAGAGAAGATGAACTGATCAACCATTCTGTGGGGCCAAGGGTTCCAATGTTCCTACTTCTCCCATGGCCCACCCACACCTTGGGTTTCTCCAAGTCAAGGGATGTTGATATTCCTTTCCAGAACCTTTTTTTCTCTCCCACTCCCATCTTTTTTCAAAGCATTTTAGGTGCATAATGAAGTTAGCCCTATCCCTCAGTTCCTAGCACATTAAGATATTCTGTCTGTACAAAGCCTCGTTCCCATTTCCCACAGGTGCCCCCATAATATTGTAAATTAAATAACTACATGTTTCACACCAAAACACTGTGCTAGACAACTGGAATTCTCATATACTGCTGGTGAAAATGTAAAGTGATACCATCACTTTGGAAAACCATTTGTCACTTTAAAAGTTTTCATAAAATGTGGCCCAGTCATTCTACTCTTAGGTATTTATCTAAGAAAAATCAAAGCATACGTCTACACAGAGACCTATATACACAAATCTTTATATAGCAGCTTTGCTTATAATATACAAAACCTGGAAAAATCCCAAATATTCATGAACAGGTGAATGGATAAACAAATTGTGGTATATCCATACAATGGACTACTACTTAAAAGTAAAGACAGCAACTATGGATACTGTCTCAGGCTGGGTTCTGTAGGGAAGCAAAACCAGTGAAGCTTACAGAGAGAGAGAGAGAGAGAAGGAAATTTATCTCAGGGAAATGGCTCACACAGTTGCAGAGGCTGCCAAGTCCCAAGTTTGTGGGTCAAATGTTAAGCTGGAGGCTTCTTTTAACTCAAGCAGCTGCCAGAGCTGATGAACCTAAGATTAGCAGGCATTATAGCAGGCTGCTGGCTAGAAGGATGATGAATCCAAGATCAGCAGATAAAACGGCAGCTTGTTGGCTCATCGACCACAGAGGCAAAAATCTCAAGAGTGGCAGGCAATACGGCTGGTTGCTAGTTCAGCTCCAGGAACCGGATGATGATGAGATGATGAGCTAGATGCAGGCTCCATATCTAGCAGAAAGCAAAAGAATTTTCCCAGGCTATCTCTGTCTCTCTCTCTGAAGCAGTCCACACCCCTAGGGTAACTCCCTTCCAACTGACTGCCTGCTCAAAGCATGTCTCATCATGGAGGTGATTACATTACATCAGATCTCATCATAAGGATGACTACATCACAACTGCTTAAACCACTTAGAATCGTGGTCCAGCCAAGCTGACATACAACCTTAACTATCATACCAAACCAAAAGCAAACTCAGTGCCATCGTTGATCCCTACTCATAGCAATCCTTCCTTGGGTTTCCGAGACAGTATCTCTATGGAAGTAGATTGCCTAGTCTTCCTTCCGAGGAGTGGCTGGTGAGTTTAAACCACCAGCCTTCTGGTTAGCAGTCAAGTGCCTTAGGCACTATGCCACCAGAGCTCCCTTAACTATCATAGATACACACAATATGGATGTAGAATGAAGGACCAAACCCATTGCATTGAGTCAGTTCAGACTCATAATGAGCCTATAGGACAGAGTAGAACTGTCCCATAAGGTATCTAAGGCTATAAATCTTTACAGAGGCAGATTGCCACATCTTCCTCCTACAGAGTGACTGGTGGACTCAAACTGCTGAGGTTTTGGTTAGCAGTTAAGTGCTTAACCACTGTGCAACCAGGACTCCTTTGAATGAAAGGCAAAAAAGAATACTATATAACTCCATGCGTGTAAAATTCTAGAAAATGCTTACATTTAGTGGTTACCTGGGGATGGGGTGGGAGAAGGTTGAGTTACAAAAGTGCACAAGAAAACTTTGGAGGTGTTGAATGTACTATCTTATGAGGATGGCTTCGTGGGTGTATACATATGGCAGGACACAAATTATACAATTTAAATATGTGCTGTTTATTATACATCAAGGAGCTCTGGTTGTATAGTGCCTAAGGCATTTGACTGCTAACCAGAAGGCTAGGAGTTCAAACCCACCAGCCACTCCTCGGAAGGAAGGTTGGCCAATCTACTTCTGTGTGATACCACCTCGGAAACCCAAGGAGGGGTCGCTAGGAGCCGGATCCAACTCATCGGCAGAGCGTTGCATTGCATTGCGTTATTGTACATCAATTATACCACGATAAAACTGCAAAAATGTGTGCTTTCAGCCTTCTGCTGTTTCCCCGTTTAACATTATTTAACTTCCATCCTTGCTTTCATATGTGTGTCTAGTTGGTTTCTTCTCAATGCTGTGCAGAATGCCAATGAATGCATCTACCACAGTCTACTAACTCACTCCCCCAAGGCTCACTTTGCTCCAGTCCCCTACCCTATGAACCATGCTACAATGGACTCCTCCTTGTCTTCTTATAAGGATCCTTGGTGGCACAATAGTTAAGTGCTCAGCTGTTAACTGAAAGGTCGGTAGTTTGAACACACCAGCTGCTTTGTGTAAGAAAGATGAGGCAGTCTGCTTTTGTAAAGATTGCAGCCTTGGCCACCCTACGGGGTAGTTCTACTCTATCCTAGAGAGTCACTACTGGTTAGAATCAGCTCAACATCGGTGGGTTTGGTTTTTCGGTTTTGTCTTCTTATGGATCTGAGCAAACTTTCTCCAAAATACATTTCTAGTAGTGAGGCTACTGTCCTATGTGCCCTAAGAATGCTTAACCCTATTAAGAACTATAAGTTTATTTTAGGTCCCTGGGTTGTACAAATATTTTTAATGGGCTGCTAACCTAAAGGTAAGGAGCTCTGGTGGTGCAGTGCTAACCAGAAGGTTGGTGATTCAAACCCACTCCACAGAAGGAAGGCAGGGCAATCGACTTCCATAAAGATTTACCACCTTGGAAACCAATGGGGGTCACTATGAGTCGGAATCAACTCAATGGCAGTGGGTCTGGTCTGGTTTTGGTAATCTAAAGGTTGGCAGTTCAAATCCACCCAGTGCCTCAGAAGTAGAAAGGCCGAGAGATCTGCTTTGGTAAACATTACAGCCAAGAAAACCCCGTGGAGTTCTGTTCTGTAACATGCAGGGTTGCCATGAGCTAGAATCGAACTGATGGCAATGGGTTTGGTGTTTTGCTTTCCAGCTTATTTTAGAAAAGTGCTGAGTGAGTTTGCTTTCCACCAGCATGCTTGAGAGTTTCTAGCCTCCCTAACTTGGGTTTCCTACCCTTCACGCTGCAAGAAGGAGATGCCTGTTGGTTCCTAATGCCCTTCCCTGGTGAATTTGGCACGGACTTCCTGGTTGCTGACTAATAATTTTTCAGGCTGTGCCACAGGCCTGCAGCCTTTCCCTACTGACTTAACAGATGGGATTTCTTCTTTATTTTTACCTTTTTAAAAAAATATTTTGGGGAGTCGTGCAGGTTAGAGACAGGAGCTCTGCAGCCTGTCTTTCCTGGGTACTCACTGGCAGCCTCTGAAGGTCCCCCTACTTGAAGGACTGCTCCTTGGTGCTTGGGCCAGTGTTTTAAGCTGCAAGGAATGCAGTGACTCAGCTGGTCGCTCAGGGACACTTCGGTGAACGAGGCTGCGGGAAGGAAGTCATTACAGACAGCTGGGTTGTAAAAAACAAAAATACTCTACACACCAAACTCGACAGAGCAGCCCGGCTATGCAACCCATGACTCAACGAGACTACTCCTGCCACGTGGCATGTGGTTCAGGACCCAGGGAGCATGGCCCTCGCCCCCTGCTGGCAGCTCCTCACAGCCACTAGGAAAAGCTAAGTGAGGACCTCAGGACAATCTGCAGCCATCTTCTCTCTCCACCCTCCCCATGGCTCCTTCATTGTCTCCCTTCTCCTGGTGTTAGATATTCCTTGTTCTTTAACACTCTTCCCCTTAGGGAAAATAAAGCTGGGTTTTAGCATTTCACACATGCTGGACCATTGGCTGGGATACAGAGGTTCAGGCCACTGGCACCTCCCAAGGTCCTACTGAGTCATGCAGATACTGGACAAGTCATATCACCTGAGACAGAGTCCGAGAGCATGGGGCAGAGAGGCCAGAGACAGGCCAGCAGCAAGGGACGTCGACTTCAAGCTGGAGGCAACACCAAGGATATGGACTCTCACTCACTAATCTTTATTGAGGACTTCAAACCAAAAACACCAAACTCACTTCCATCAAGTCAATTCTGACTCATAGTGACACCCCCCCACACACACACACACACACTGGGTTTCCAAGGCTGTAAATCTTTACAGAAGCAGATCACCTCATCTTTCTCCCAAGGAGTAGCTGGTGGGTTCAAATCACTGACCTTTTGGTTAGCAGCCAAATGCCTTAACCACTACACCACCAATGCTCTTTTACTGAAGATCTACTATGTGCTAAAACACTACAGATTTCCAGAAGAATGAACACATCTGTCTTGGAAGAACTACAGCCAGAATGCTCCTCAGAAGTGAGGATGGTGAGAACTCAACTCATGTACTTTGGTCGTGTTATGAGGAGGGACCAGTACTTGAAAAAGGACATCATGTCTTGTAAAGCAGATGGTCAGCAAAAAAGAGGAAGACCTTCAATGAGATGAACTGACACAGCGGCTGCAACTATAGGCTCAAACATAGCAACAATTGTGAGGATGGTGCAGGACTGGACAGTGTTTTGCTCTGGTGCACCTAGGGTCGCTATGAGTTGGAATCGACTTGATGGCACCTAACAACAGTGCAAAATCAGTAATATCAGTGAAAACATACAAATGTCTTGTCCTCATGGGGACCACATTCACAAATGAATAAATGATATAAAATGTTAGAAGACGATTAGCGCTATTGGAAAAAAGTAGAGCAGGTAAAGGTAGATGGAAGTTACCAGGGTAGGCCTCTTTGAGAAGGTGACAGTTGAGTAGTGTTGAGGTTGGTAAGGGAGAAAGCCATGTGGGTATATGGGGAAGTGCATTCTAGGCAAAGGGAACAGCCAGTACAAAGGCAGAAATATTCTTGGAATGTTTGAGGATCTGTGTGGCTAAAGAGTGAGCAAGGGGAGCCTATGGGAGAGGTGGTCTGGGAGATGAGGTGAGGAGAAAGAGGCATGAAACCAGGAACATTGGAGGGTGTTGAGCAGCCTTAATAGAAACTGACCCAGGTTTAAAAAGTATCACACAGCCAGGTGGTCCTGACCGCTGACAATACAATGCAAGTGAAATGCAAAGGGAAACTACAAATCTTGCCAAAGATGTAGAATTTTATGAAGTCAATGAAAGTGATGTTTGTCATGCTGGGTTAGATAACAACTGAAGAAGAGAAAAGGACAGCACAGGGGAGGCATTCCAAAAGAATGCTTTCAGTAAGGATTAATAGAAGCCTTTGGGAAAACTGAGGGTGCACAGGAGTATTTTTCAGGGCTTTGAATCTGTTAGAACCAGTTCAGTCAAGGCTGATGCAGTGAAATCAGAACAGACCCAAGTTTGTACAATGTGAATATACCAGAATAACGGAATGGGAAAAATTACAGGTTGAAGCCCTGGAATGGGAGACTCAGAAGAGATGTAGTGAACACTTACAGGAGCTTGATGCAGGAGATTCGATTATTGTCAGTTGTGGAGAGCAACACACATTCAAAGCAGTATGATCAGCTGCCATCTTTGAGTGGGGCACTGTTGTTTCTGACTCTGTCAGTTAAGAGATTTGGTTGCTATGCAGTGCACATGCTACCTTTGTTTTCTAGGAGGGAGATTAAGTTTCCAGCAGGGCATTGATCCATAATTTTTTCACCATTCCATTTATTATTCTGGTATACCCACATTTTACAAACTCAAGTCCATTCCAGTTTCGCTTCATCAGCCATGACTGAACCAGGAAGAACTGGTTTGAAGCCCTGGTATTTTTGGAAAGACAGTCATCATTCTGGAAAATACAACACTAAGTGAAGATACCATGCAATCACATAGTTTACACCCAGCTTCCAAATAAATTATCCTTTAGTCATGACAAAATTTAGGACAGAGTAGCGTACATAACCAAAATTTTGCTAAATATAAGATAAAAAAAAAACCATATTAATGATTGGTTCCCTTTCCTCACCCATAACAATGGCCCTCATTTTACCAGGTTGTTAAAAAGATTAAATAAGAGCATTCACCCATGAATTGACATGACTAAAACTTGTTAAGGATCTTCTATGTGCTAGGCACCAGACAAAGCACTAAGGATACAGTGACGCGCAAAAAGCACCTTCTTGAAGAAACAGCATGTATTAAACAGGATATATAAATCAAGTGACACATAAAACATTAAGATAAAGGCATCTGATGCTACAAGAGCCTAAATAATGGAGATTTAGCTACTCAAATTTAACCTAGAACAAATTTGTTTTGGAAGAAGTACAGCCAAAAAGCTCCTTAGAAGCAAGGATGGTGAGAATTCACCTCATGTACTTTGGACATGTTATCAGGAGGGACCAGATCCTAGAGAAGAACATCATGCCTTGTAAAGTAGTAGTAGTTGTTGTTGTTAGGTGCCATCGAGTCACTTCCGACTCATAGCAACCTCATGCCCAGCAGAATGAAACACCTCCCGATCCCGCGCCAGCTCCATGATCCTTGCTATACTTGAGCCCATTGTCGCAGCCACCGTGTCAATCCATCTCGTTGAAGGCCTTCCCCTCTTTTGTCAACCCTCCACCTTACCAAGCATGACATACTTCTCCAGGGAATGGTCCCCTCTGAAAACATGACCAAAGTAGGTTGAGACGAAATCCGGCCATCCTCGCTTCCAAGGAGCATCTCAGCTGCACTTCTTCCAGGATAGATCTGTTAGTTCTTTTGGCAGTCCACGGTACCTTCAGCATTCTTCGCCAGCACCACAACTCAAAAGCATCAACTCTTCTTTGGTCTTCCTTATTCACTGTCCAGCTCTCACAGGAATACAAGGCAATTGGAAACATGGCCTGTTTCAGGCACACCTTAGTCCTCAAGGAGACATCGTTGCTCCTCAGAACTTGAAAGAGTTCCTTCACAGCTGACCTGCCCAGTGTTGCACATCATCTAATGTCCTGACTGCTGCTTCCATTGGCCTCGATTGTAGAACCAAGCAACATGAATTCTTTGACAACCTCAATCTTTTCTCCATTTATTGTGATGCTGCTTATTGGTCCAGTTGTGAGAATTTTTGTCTTCTTTATATTGAGATGCAATCCATACTGCAGACTGTATTCCTCAATCTTCATCAGTAAGTGCCTCAAGTCATCCTCACTTTCAGCAAGCAATGTTGTATCATCAGCATATCTCAGGTTGTTAATTATTCTTCCTCCAATTCTGATGCCATGTTTTTCTTCATATAGTCCAGCTTCTTGGATTATTTGCTCAGCATATAGATTAAGTATGGGGAAAGGATACAACCCTGACACACTTCCTTCCTGATTTTAAACCATGCAGTGTCCCCTTGTTCCATTTGAATGACAGCCTCCTGGTCAAGGTACAGGTTTCTCATGAGTACAAACAAGTGTTCGGGAATTCCCATTCTTCTCAATGTTATCCATAATTTGTCATGATCCACACAGTCAAATGCCTTTCCATAATCAATAAAGCACAAGGAAACATCTTTCTAGTATTCTTTGCCTTGAGCCAAGATCCATCTGACAGAAGCTATCATATCCCTCGTTCCACATCCTCTTCTGAATCCAGCTTGCACCTCTGGAAGTTCTCTGTCAATATACTGCTCAGTTCCGGCAAGATGGCAGACTAGGCAGAAAGACTGCACAGACCCTCTTCAACAAAGAAAAGGGAAACCAATTAACGCAGACACAGAAGATAATCTTGGACCCCTGGGCCTTGAAGGGGAGGATATAGAAGTGGACTAAACCCCAACTAGCAGAAGAATTTGCATGAAAATACCAAAAAAGGAGATATACGGAGCTGTGGTCTGGCAGCGATCCTGACAGCACAGCACAGACAGCTTGCAGATTCCCGAGTGGTGGCAGGACCTAAGAATTAACCTAAAAATCAGCCCTGCTAGCCCGGGACCACACAGAGGACTGGTCTGGTGGCTGGGTAATAAACAGAGAAGGTGAAGAGAAAGGTAGGCTGAGCTGTGGACTTTTGCCAGTCCGGAGGGTGCCGCTATTTTGGTTTAAAAGTGGCTTGACTATTTTGGATATTTAAAGAGACAGCACACTCGCAGATTTCTGGGGCTTAAGAACATGTTCTGCTTTCCAGCAACACCAAGGACACTCCGGACCTGCAAGACTGAAAAGGTACCACATTCCTCTTGTTACTCTTTTTTTTTTCAGGATTTGGGTGAAGATTTACAGAGTAAATTCACTTTTCATACAGCAGGTCACATATACTTTCTCTCATGTCATTGACCAAAATTTACAATGCAGCAGCTCCCCTCCCACTTCCTCCCCATAGTTACCTCCTCCCAGTGTCCATGCCTTCATTACTCTTCTGCACCCTGAGCTATCTCCCTGTGCATAAGCAGCCCTTCCTTCTCCCATGATTGTTCTCTCCAGGGCGTGTGTCTACTTGAGGTAAATGT
>NW_006921607.1:19225666-19226408 GCF_000298275.1 Orycteropus afer afer
GAAATTAGGAGATTTCCAGATAAGCAGAAACTAAGGGAATTTGTTAAAACCAGACAAACCTTATAAGAGATACTAAAGGGAGGCCTTTGATCAGAGAACCAAAAATAGCAAATAACAACCAACCATTAATACACAAGATGACATAACCCAGAAACCACAGCTATGGACATATCCAAAGTAAAATGAGCTTACAAGATTGTAAATAGGGAACCAGAGACATCAATTGGCAAGTGAGGACAACTACAAACAAAAAGAGGGAAAAGACTGTGTAGTTACAGAACTTCTAAATGGTGAGGAAGCTAAGAGAGTTGCAAGACAGAATGGACTGTTCTAAACTCGGGGAGAAAATTATAAATCATAGGGTAACTTCAAGGAAAAATGATAAACCTTCACAACTGTCAACATACTGCTGCAGCCGTTTCTGAATTATCTTCAGTAAGATCTTACTTGTGTGCGATGTTAATGATATTGTTCGTTAATTTCCACATTCTGTGGGATCACTCTGCTTTGGAATGGGTACAAATATGGATCTCTGCCAGTCAGTTGGCCAAGCAGCTGTCTTCCAAATCTCTTGGCATAACCAAGTGAGTGCCTCCAATGGGGCATCTGTTTGCTGAAATATCTCAATGGGTATTCCATCAATTCCTGGAGCTTTGTTCTTCGCCAATTCCTTCATTGCAGCTTCGACTTCCTCCTTCAGTACCATTGGTTCTAGATCATATGCCACCTCCTGAAATGGATG
>NW_006921607.1:19228786-19265834 GCF_000298275.1 Orycteropus afer afer
TTTTTGACAACTTCCAATTTCCTAGATTCATACTTCATACATTCCATGTTCTGATTATTAATGGATGTTTGCAGCTGTTTCTCCTCAATTTGAGTGGTGCAAATGGAGGTCTTGAAAGCTTTACCTTATCCATATGAGTAAGGCTGATCTTACTCTGATAATGCATCTCTTACCCAGTCCTACTTTGAGAGCTTTCTAAACTAAGTGACTCATTTTCCTCCTCTGTATTGGACAATGTTTCTGGACTATTCATAAAGTTGTGCAGTAATGTATCAGACAGTGTTTCTCTGCTATCCATAAGGTTTTCCCTGGCCAATTCTTTGAGAAGTGGATGGCCTCCTCCTTCTTCCTAGTCTGTTTCAGTCTGCAAGCCAGGCTGATACCTGTGCAACAGGTGCACCCCACTGGGTTTGAAACACCAGTGGCACAGCCTCAAGACTCCTAGCAACATGTCACCACAGCAGGACAAACCAACGGACAAGTTTGTCTCCTTCAGCTGTTGGAAACCCTCTAACCACCCTTACCTGGATCCCTGCGGCTAACTCCTCAATCTGTTCCAGTCCCCTTTGCCTTTTTTGTCCTCTCCCTGCTTCCCGCCTCGCTGCTTGTGGTGGGTGGACTGGGTTCCCTCTCCTCACCTGGCTCCCTGCAGTTGAATTCTCAATCTGTTCCTATCCCCTTTGCCTTTTCTGTCCTCTCCCTGCCTTCCCACCTTGCTTCTTGTGGGGCGTTTCCTGGGTTCCCTCTCTTCACCTGGGTCCCTGTGGCTGACTCCTCGATTTGTTCTGGTCCCCTTTGCCTTTGTTTGTCCTCTCCCTGCTTCCTGCCTCACTGCCTATTCTTAGGTCCCTGGAATCTGAATGAGAATGTTATTACTTTAGAATCCAAAATGGTTGCCACTTGTAAACATTCAAAATGGCTGCACCCTCGGTCACTCTAAATATCCAAAATGGCTGCCACTTGTAAACAATCAAAATGGCTGCACCCTCCAGACAAACAAGAAGGTCAGTGAAAAAAACAAGAAAACCTGCAATATCTGGGGGTAGGGTAGTAAGAGAAAAAAGGCAGAGAAGGAGAATAATGAAGAAAGAAATGGGAAAAATGCAAAAAGAAAAACAAGGAACAGGGTTAACCATGAGGAAAAAAAATTGCAACCAGGAACAGGGAAAAGAAAAAAGCTGAAAACTAGGACCTGGGAGGGGAAGAATAAAAGGACAAAAGTATTAATAATAGTAGTACTTTTGAAACAGAGAAAAGCAAGCAAACTAAAAAAAAAAAAAGAAAGAAAGAAAGAAATTTTTAAAAAAGCCCAATAGTGGGCTTCCTCAACATGGCTGCTTACTGCAACAAGTCAGCAAGAAGCATCTCTAGAAGTAGTCTGCTGGCAAGACTGAGTCGTGGTAGCACAATCACAGGAGTGACATCCTGTCACTGTTGCCATGTTCTATTGTCTAAAAGCACACACTCAAGGGGAAGAGATTACACAAGGATGAGAATACCCGGTGGCAGGTGTAAAGCAGAGGGTCAGTTAAAAAAAAAGAAAGAGGAAGACCCTCAATGAAATAGACTGACACAGTGGCTGCAACAATGAGTCAAACATACCTATTATTGTGAGAATGACATGGGACCAAGCAACATTTTCTTCCATTATATATGGGGTTGCTATGAGTTGAAGCTGACTTGATGGCACCTAATAACAACAACCCAGTCAAAAGTGTATTAGTTATCTGCTATTGTGTAACAAACCACCACAAACTTAGAGGCTCTAAACAATGCACATTTATTATCTCACAGTTTCTGTGACTTGAGTCTGGGCACAGTTTAGATGTGTCCTCTACTTAGGGACTCATAAGGTTGCAATCAACATGTCAGCCAGGCTGTATTCTCTCCTAGAGGCTCAACTGGGGAGGAATCTGCTTCCAGGTTCACTCAGATTGTTGGCAGGATTCATTTTCTTGTGGCTGTAAGATTCAGAGTCTGGCTTCTTGTTGGCTGTTGGCTGGAGACCACAGCTCTTAGAAGCCACCAATAGTGGGCTTCCTCGACATGGCTGCTTACTGCATCAAGTCAGCAAGAAGCATCTCTAGAAGTAGTCTGCTGGCAAGAGTGAGTCTTGGTAGCACAATCACAGGAGTGACATCCTGTCACTATTGCCATGTTCTATTGTCTAAAAGCACACACTCAAGGGGAAGAGATTACACAGGATGAGAATACCAGGTAGCAGGTATCATGGGAGCCGTCTTAGAATCTAACTCCCCCAGGAAGCAACAAGAAGACAGGGTCTAGAAAACAAGTTGTCATTAACTAGGTGAACAAGGCAAGGGGAGAAGTGTCCAGACAGAACAAGGTAGGCAGGACAGCTGTACCTAACATTTACAAAGGGTCTAGTATGGTGGCTAGTAATATGTGTCATGCCCCTGCTCAGTAACTATTGGTGGCTCTCCAGTGCTTGTGGCTTTGCTCCATCTTCAAGGCCAGATAGCCTGTTTCCTTGGATTCGCTGTCTTTCTGTAGCATCTATACCTTCACTTTCCATTTCTACCCACTAGACTTCCTGCTTTTCCCCCAGGTACATTTACATTCGAGCAGAACAAGGGGATACTGCATGGCTTAAAATCAGGAAAGGTGTGTGTCAGGATAGTATCTTTTCACCATACTTATTCAATCTGCACACTGAGCAAATAATCCAAGAAACTGGATTAAGTGAAGAATATGAAATCAGGGTTGGAGGAAGAGTCATTAATAACCTGTGATACACAGATGACACAACCTTCCTTGCTAAAAGTGAAAGAGACTTGAAGCACTTACTGACGAAGATCAGAGACTACAGCCTTCAGTATGGATTGCACCTCAAAATAAAGAAAACAAACATCCTCACAACTGGACCAACAAGCAACATCATGATAAACGGAGAAAACATTGAAGTTGTCAAAGATTTCATTTTACTTGGATCCACAATCAATGCCCAGGAAAGCAGCAGTCAAGAAATCAGACAACGTATTCATTGGTCAAATCTGTCGCAAAAGATCTCTTTAAAGTGTTAAAGAGCAAAGATAGCACTTTGAAGACTAACGTGTGCCTGACCCAAGCCATGATATTTTCCTCATATGCATATGAGACCCGGACAATAAATAAAGAAGACTACACAGAATTGATGCATTTGAGTTGGGGTGTTGGTAAAGAATATTGAATGTACCTGGACTGCTGAAAGAACAAACCTGTGTTGGAGGAACAAATCTGTCTTGGAGGAAGAACAGCTGGAATGCTTCTTAGAAGTGAGAATGATGGCCAGACCTCGTCTCCTATACTTTGGTCATGTTGTCAGAAGGAATTGATCCCTAAAGAAGGATATCATGGTTGGTAAAGTAGAGGGTCAGCGAGAAAGGGGAAGCCCCTCGATGTGATAGAATGACACAGAGGCTACAGCGATGGGCTCAAGAGTAGCAGTGATTTTAAGGATGGTGTGGGACCAGGCAGTGTTACATTCTGTTGCACACGGGGTCACTATGACTCAGAACTGACTCAACAGCACCTACCAACAACTTACATACATGACGACACAGCACAAACTGATCTTCCCTAAATCATATTTTTAAATATCTATTTAAGTAAGTGTAGAGTACCAGGCTACACCCTCCTGGAGTTGCAAAGCATAATGAAACGTGGTCTGGATGACAGATGAAAGGTGGGAGCTGAAGGCACCTAAGTCAGAGGAGGAAGAATAGGAGGCCCTCATGCTGAGAGTAAAGCCCATGGGGTAGACAGCAGTGCTGCAAATATTTTAGGACACATACAGAAAGCTCCACTTCATAGAATGGTTAAAAACGATCTTTCAGTACTTCTCCCGAAGCTAGAAATCACAAATGGACTCCAAAAGGGTTTGGCCAAACTGACATCTTTCCGGGAAGGACAGTTGGAGCCAGGAGCTTCCTAGCCCTGGCCAACACTGCCAGGCATCCCAGCCAGGCTGGGTCAGTCCTCTACTGGCACCTTAAGACTGCCCTGGCAGGGATGGGGGATGGCAACTGAAGTCTTCTGACCCCAGCCTGGGGGGGGGGGTTCTGACCACACCCAGGGCCTGTCCCTTAAGGCCGAGGGAACATGGAAAGAAAAAAGCAACCCAGGCTATTGGTGCAGAGCCTGGCTCCCTCTAGTAGGTAGAGGGGGCAGGGCCAGCAGAGGGGCTGCTTCCCCAGCCCACCTCTCCCCTAGATGCAGAAGGGGTGGAACTTGGGCCCAGAGGAGCTCTGGCCTTAGAACTGAGCTCTCTGCCCACTGCTGTAGTGGAGGGTTGAGTCTGTGTGGAAGCAGCTTGAATCTGCAACCCCTAGGTCTCCCTACCACCACCATCTTCTCCACATGGAAGGTTCATTCTCAAGGCCCACTAAAGGTTCTCCTTTTGCTTTGGAGACAGGGGACCCTACATAATCTGATAGCTCCCATGTTGTCTCTCTTCACTTCCCACCTCTAGGCCTTTGCATAGGCCAGTCCCTCCTCCTGGGACTCACTTCCCAACCTGTCTTCATCTAACAAACTCCTATTATTTTTCAGGCTTAGATGCTTTCCCTTACCCTTCCCTCCAATCTAGCTATGGTCCCAAGCTTGCCCCAACCCAACAGATGCCTTCATCCGGTCTGTCCTTCTCCTTCGTACCTCCCTGAAGACTGCAGCTGTGTCTCAGTAGCTGCTGCATCCCCAGTGCCTGGCCCAGGCCTGGTACTTAGAAAGATCATCAACACCCTGCCTGGATGGGGAGTGGACTCCTGCAATTACTTCATCCTTACAAACAGCAGGTCTCAAACTAGAACATCAGAATCACCTGGGGGTGAGGGAGGAGCTTGACACAGATTGCTGCACCCCACGCCCAGTTTCTGATTTAGTAAGGCACAGGTAAGAGCTCAGAATTTGCATCCCAAATAAGTTTCCAGGTGATGCTGATGCTGCTAGGCCAGAGGCCATACTTTGAGAATCACTGACTCAGTCTCTTTATCAGTAAATGGAGTTAGTACTGTTCCTACCACACTGGGTTTTATGATCATCCACTGAGGTAACACACAGGAAGAACTAGCATGGTGCCTGCACCCTGAAGGTGCTCAATAAGTGATAGTGATTACTACCAGGAGCGGGCAGGAGATGTGCCAGGCAGGGAAAACATGAGCAGGAGCAAAGGTGGGAAAGGGCCCAAGCAGGTCAGCTGGGCTGGCAGATGAGTCAAGGCCCAGTACAACAGCCAGGAAGTCCAAGTTCTGCTATGGGAGCAGCTGGGAGCCATACACAGCTCCGGAGCAGGGCAGTGACAGGTGGAAGCTGAACGTGGCAATGCCGGACAGCAGGCCGTTGCCAGCACCAAGTCTCACAGGCTGGTTTCTCCGTAGCTGTTTGGCCAGGCATAGGGTCACCAGATTTAGCAAATAAAAATAAAAGACACCCAGTTAAATTTGAATTTCAGATAAGCAACCAAAAATTTTTTTTTTATGTTGTTGTTGTCAGATGTCATCAAGTCAGCCCTGCTCACAGCAATCCTCTGTACAACAGAACGAAACGCTGCCTAGTCCTGCACCAGCCTCACGATCCTTGCTATACCTGAGCCCATTGTTGCAGCCACTGTGTCAATCCATCTCATTGAGAGTCTTCCCCTTTTTGCTGACCCTCCACTTTACCAAGCATGATATCCAGACTAAGACAGACTTGGAAGAAGGAAGGGACCATCCACTTCTCAAAGAATTGTACAGTGAAAACCTTTTTTGGCATAAGTACCGTATTTTTACACAAATGAACATGTGTTATACAATTTTTTGCAAACTGCACAATCCCCTTACGTATTAGTTTCCTATGTGCGCACTGTGTTTTATACATGTACACATTATTTATATGTTGTTGTTGTTGTGTGTCATTGAATCGGACCCGACTTATAGCGACCCCTCCTTGGGTTTCCGAGGCAGTATCACTATGGAAGTAGATTGCCCCATCTTCCTTCCAAGGAGTGGCTGGTGGGTTTGAACTGCCAGCCTTCTGGTTAGCAGTCAAGTGCCTTAGGCACTATGCTATATCCTCCAGGGAATGGTCCCTTCCGACAACATAACCAAAGCAGGTGAGACAAAGTCTGGCCATTCTTACTTCCAAGGAGCATCCAGGCTGCACTTCTTCCAGGACAGATCTGTTAGTTCTCCTGGCAATCCATGGCACTTTCAGCATTCTTCGCCAACACCACAACTCAAAAGCATCAACCCTTCTTCCATCTTCCTTACTCCTTGTCCAGCTTTCACATGCATATGAGGCAATTAAAAATACCATGATCTTGGGTTGTTGTTGTTGTTATGTGCCGTCGAGTCGGACCCGACTCATAGCGACCCCTCCTTGGGTTTCCAAAGCAGTATCACTACGGAAGTAGATTGCCCAATCTTCCTTCCGAGGAGTGGCTGGTGGGTTTGAACCGCCAACCTTCTGGTTAGCAGTCAAGTGCCTTAGGCACTATGCTACCAGAGCTCCCTAAACTTGGGTTAGGCTTACCTTAATCTTCAGACATCTTTGCTCTTCAGCACTTTAAAGAGGTCTTTTATAGCAGATTTGCCCAATGCAATACGTAGTCTAATTTCTCGACTGCTGCTTCCATTGGATGCAGTAATTAATCATTGGATCTCTGAATTCACAAGCACATTAGGTTACCAAGTTCCGTAGAGCAGGAATTGCCAGCTGTACTCTGAAGTTAATCAAGAAACAAATCGCTGCAGGATGTATAGAACCACCTGGTGAGTAGACACAGCGAGAGGGAGAAAATGGCCTCAACCCTTCATTTCAGAAATGGGCAAATAAGTTCCCATGCTGCTCGCACGCTCACAGGATGCCTCCGAGACATCCTGAGCGACTGATGTCAGCCTTGAGCTAGAGCAGGGTGGCCTCTACCTCATTCCGCTCAGAGTTTGTGGAGACAAGTATACTACCAGAGGCTGCCTGTCTTCCCCCCACAATCCCCAAATCCTAGCTAATTCACAGTTTTAGAAACAAGCTGTAGAAATCCAATTTTGGCAACACTCTGTATCAACTGTTTTTCCCCTAACAAGGAACCAGGAAAGCAATTTGTGCTCAGTCTTTTTTTTTTTTTTTTATTGTGATTTGGGTGAAAGTTTATAGAGCAAATTTATTTTCCATACAGCAGCTCACATAAACTTTGTGACGTTGCTGCAATTTCCCACAATGCAACAGCTTCCCAACTTCTCCCTCCCCATAGCTACCTCTTCCCTGTGTCCTTCCCTCCCATGCACTCCTGCCCCCTGAGCTGTCTCCCTGTGCATACACAGCCCTTCTATTCTCCCATGATTGGTATCTCCAAGGAGTGTATCTACCTACTGTAAATGTTCAGCTCATATGCCTGTCTTTTGTTTGGCTGAAAGCCACAGGAGGGAGTTCAATTCCAGACCTGAAGAGTAGCAAAGGGCCAGTCTCAGCAAACCTGGTACTTTTTTTTTTTTTTAATGATTTTAAGTTTGTTCCACATTGTTCTCCCACTCTATCCAGGATTGATTGATTGATTGATTGATTGTGATTTGGGTGAAGATTTACAGAGCAAATTCACTTTCCATACAGCAGTTCACATATACTTTGTCTCATGTCATTGACCACAGTTTACCACAATGCAACAGCTCCCCTCCCACTTCCTCCCCATAGTTACCTCTTCCCAGTGTCCATCCCTCCATACTCTCCTGCGCCCTGAGCTGTCTCCCTGTGCATAAGCAGCCTTTCCTTCTCCCATGATTGTTCTCTCCAGGGCGTGTGTCTACCTGAGGTAAATGTTTAACTCACATGCCTGTACTTTGTTTGGCTGGAAACCACAGGTGTGTGTTCAATTCCAGACCTGAAGGGAAGCTAGGGGCCATAGTCTCAGTGGTTCCACCAGGCTCTTATTGGACCAGCAAACCTGGTCCCCACCTTCTTTTTTTTTTCCTCCAAATGATTTTGAGTTTTGTTCCACATTGTTCTCCCTCTCTATGCAGGTCTATCCAGGATTTCCTGAACCTATACTCCTCCAAATGGTTGATAGTGATAGCCAGGCACCATCTAGTTTGTCTGGTCTCATAGTCGTATAGGCTGAGGATCACATGGTGTACCAGTCCCTTGCACCAATTGTTTCCATGTGTCTTTGGTTTTCTTCATTCTTCTTTGCTCTGGATGAGGAGAGACCCATCATTGCATCTAGATGGCTGTGTGCAAGCTTTTAAGATCCCAGTCACTACTCACCAAAGTAGGAGGTGGAACAATGTTTGTTTTGTGTAGTGTGTTATGCCAATTGAGCTTGATGTCCCCTGCGACTATGGTCCTGAGCCCACAGGTTCAACTACTTGCTCCTTCTGAGTAGCTGGCTGTGGCCAAGAAGTGACTACAACCTTGTCCCTTGTCAGCTCTACTATATACCTGGGAATTCTTAAAGATCATACAAATAGACTTGTAGAAACATTGTCTGACAACTGAATACATGGTCATGAGCACACTCCCCCCTGCATAGACATAGCTAATAGTTCAGCCTGTCCAACCGTCTGTCCACCCATATATCCATGTTTGCCTTCAATTTGTGCTCAATCCTAAAATTTATTTGAGAAGCATTGAGTGCCTAGTGTGCCCTGCATTGTTTGCGGCATTTCATTTCACTCAGTGGTTCTCAGCCAAGATGCACGTGACAAACACCTGGGGAGTTTTTTGAAAATCCCACTATCCAGCCCACACCCCTATCCAATTAAATCAGAATCTCAGGGAGGTAGGACCAGCCATCAGTATGTCAGAGCTCCCAGGTGATCCCAGCCTGCAGCCTTGGTTGAACCACTGATGTAGTTCATTCTGTTTAATCTTCTCATTTACATCCTGCAAGTAGGTTTTATCTCCATTTGGCAGATGAAGAAAATGAGGCTCCAAGATGCAGAGTGACTGTCAACCACTTGGAGGGGGATTGGTGCAGGGGATCCTGGATAGAGTGGGAGAACAATGTGGAACAAACTCAAAATCATAAAAAAAAAAAGACAAGGTTTGCTGGTCTGATAAAAGCCTGGTGAGACCCCTGAGACTATGGTCCTCACTTACCCTTCAGGTCTGGAATGGAACTCATTCCTGTGGCTTCCAGCCAAACAATAGACAGGCATATGGGGTGAACATTTACATCAGGTAGATACACTCCTTAGAGGGATAAGTCAAGGGGGAACGGGGGCAGTGTTTGTACAGGGAGACAGCTGGGGTGGGGAGGTAGTGCATGGGAGGGAAGAACACAATGGAGAGGTGACTACAGGGAGGAAGTGGGAAGAGAGCTGTTATGTCACATTGTTGGGAATTGCAGTCAATGTCATGAAACAAAACAGGCATGAATTTGCTCTGTAAACTTTCACGCAAATCACACACACAAAAGATGCTGAGTGACTGTGGTGTCTGTAGCTCGGAGCTCTGTCCTCTCCGTCATTCCTTCCCAAGCTCCCTGGGGGAATTTCCGATGTCCAGAAGTCTCCATTGTTTCCCTATTACACATAATGCTGCCACCAACATCTCTGTGGCTGCCCTGCCCTCTGCCCACTCTTAGGACACTCTCTGACCACAACAGGACACTTGTGAGATACCAGCCAGACACCGCCGGGGTTCAGTTCTGACTAAGGCCAGTCACTTCCAACCAGGTCCACTGGATCACACAACAATGGCAGTCACCTCTCCTCATTGCCCACCACTTTCTCGAGCCTGGTTCTTCGCCATTGCCGCCTCCCCCTCCAATACTTACTATCCTGGGTACGCTCCTCCTTTATACAGCAAACTCCTCCCAGCCCCACAGGAACCAGCCTCGCTACTGCAGAGCTAATTCGCAACCAGCCTCCGAGTACCTCAGCTCACCAGGGGGTGGGGCACAGACCTCTTGATCTTGAGCCTTTTAGCAGGGGTCTTCATGCTCACAAGTTGTCAGTGAGCCCGCGAACCACAGATCCAAAGGGAAAAGCCGCTCTGCAGTCCGAGCCTCGCCGGTGATAACACTGGCTGGAGGGGTCTCCCGTCTAGATCCTCACCTGTCGGGCACTCTCGGCGGCGGAAGCTACTCAGACACTGGCTGAGGAGGGAGGGCGCAGCTGGGCGAAAAGGTGGGCACCGCCTGCCCTCTGCTGGCCAGTAGGGGTATTTGCGCTCGCTGCCACTAGACCGGAGCTTCAGATGGATGGTAGGAAGGAGCATTTATTGAGCGTCTGCTGTTTGTCAGGCACTGTAGTAAGCGCTGGGGTGTAAGAAAGAACACGACCAGCCCGACGCCTGGTCTCACGAGCTCATTTTTAAGTGGGGAGCCTGACTTTAATGAAAAGTTATGCAAGCAAATATGAAATTACAACTGTAGGTGTAGGGCAGGTATCCTCCTGTTTGGAGGAGTCGGGCAAGGCTGTTAGTAGGAGGGGGACGTTTGAACTCCAGATGGCCGCACAAACGTCATTTCATATGATCTCGAAAATCCGCGACGTGGCTATCATTCACCCCTCTTTGACAAAGTAGCTAACGGGTTCAGAGAGGGAAAAGAACTTACCGAGGTTACCCAGGGAGCTAGAAGCAGAGCTCCAAAGTCCTTTTCCCTATTCTGAGCGGTGGTACAGGTAGCCAGCCAGCTGTGGTGACCTTCCATTTGACAGGTTGGGGTGAGGGGCGGGGTCAGGGGTGGAGCCCGGGTGGGGCGGAGCCTGAAGCCTGGCCCCGCCTCAGCCTCGATAGGTGAAATGGCGCCCGAGTACATGAGGGGGAGGCGGGGGCGGGGTCTTCTCCGGGGGTGGAGCCTGGGCTGATTGGGGCCTGAGGAAGTCTTACCTGGCTAGTGGAGGGGGCGGAGCCGGGATCGCACTTCATCTTACGGGAGGCGAAAGCGCCAAGTTGGTGCAAGGCCGTGGACTTTAACCTGCTGGGCCCGTGCGCTTTAGTAGGGGCAGCGGCTCCGGCTCCAGGAGCTCCAGTGGGCAGATCCTCAGGTAGGACCCAATCGGGCCGGGGAAGAGGTGGCCCCCCTCCGCCCATGTGTCCTGCCATCCGACCCTTGTTCCTTCCTGTTCCCGGGCCTGACTCCACCTCTGCAATCAGCTGGGAACGCAGGGGTAGAGGGGAGCCTCGCCCTGTCTCAGTCCCTGGTCCAGAGGCTGTGGGTGTCTCGAACCCCCCAGAACGGTGGGATCTGCAGAGTGAGATATGCAAAAGTCCCGGACGCGTGGACTGACCCGGCTTCACCCCAGGCTGATTGTGTGACTTGGGGAGGACACTTGCCCTCTCTGCCATTGAGTGTCCTAAACAGGCACTGGGTAAGGCCCATGAGGTTGAGGAGGTCGCCGCTAGGGGCCCGAGGTGGCGCTTTCATCCTTCCAGGACAGTTGTTGTGTGCCGTCCAGTCGGCCCCGACTCATAGTGACCCCTCCTTGGGTTTCCGAGGCAGTATCACTACAGAAGTAGGATTGCCCAACCTTCCTTCCGAGGAGTGGCTGGTGGATTTGAACCGCCAGCCTTCTGGTAGCAGTCAAGTGCCTTAGCCACTATGCTATCAGAGCTCCACTCTCGGGCCCCGCCCGGTCTTGGATGGAAAGCTGCACCCCCTTCCCCAAATCTGGGACCCCTGAAGGGTTGAGAGTTCAGACCCAGGGCAGCGTGTTCTGGCATTCCTGTGGTGGAGTTGTGTGCTGGCCTGGGAAGGATGTTCTTAGGGGTCTGAGGTTTAGACAAAACACCCCGATTCCTGCTGCAGCCCATCTGCCCACTTTGCATAGATAGTGAGGCCACCATTATCCATAGCCTGAGTGTCAAGTGTAAACTCTTTAACTCCGGGCATCCAAGGACTCTGACAAGTGGTGCCCTCAAGACCTGTCTTGAGTGAGTGGGAAGTATCACAGGGATAGTCATGATGACAAAGATGATGATAGGTGACACATACTAGGCATTTACTGCTTGTAAGTGTTTTACACAAATTATTCATTCCTCACACCTGCCTCATGGAGGATCTATTATTATCCCTACTTTAGAGGCTGAAACTGAGGCTCAGAGAGGTGAGGTGACTTGCCCAAAGTCTCACAGTGGCAGAGTAGGGATTAGAACCTAGACAGTCTGGTGCCTGACCTACAATGCCCTGCTGCCATTTATGATCTGGGTATCTGATAGTAAGGCCTTGAACTAGCACAGCAGGGGGGAGAGGAGGGGCCGGGTAAGCAGAAAGTTAGGGGATAAGATTCAGGGCCTAAAAGGCAGTTAGCTGACTAGAGTCCCCAAGGGACTCTGGGGGAAAGAGGAGGCATTTGACTTTAGCTTGGGGATGAAGGGTGGTATTAAAAAAACAACAACTCACTGCCATCCAAGGCAGTACATCTTTATGGAAATAAATTGCCCCATCTTCCTTCTGTGGAGTGGCTGGTGGGTTTGAACCACCAACCTTCTGGTTAGCAGTCAAGTACTGTGGGCACTGCACCACTGGAGCTCCTTGACGGGTCATATAGAGAAGCCAGAGAGAGCTACTCCTCCGTCTGGTGAAGACTCGGGAGGCAGAGGGAAAGAGTGGGAACTGAGTAGGGGAGGATCAGAGTAGGAGCTGAATTCCCCTCGGACCATCTCTGTATTTGGATCTTCCTAGTGGATCAGTTGAAGAAGAATGTGGCATCAGGATTGGAAGAAGACTCATTAACAACCTGTGATATGCAGATGACACAACCTTGCTTGCTGAAAGTGAAAATGACTTGGAGCGCTTACTGATGAAAATTAAAACTATACTCTGCAGTATGGATTTCACCTCAACATAAAGAAAACAAAAATCCTCACAACTGGACCAATAAGCGGTATCATGATAAATGGAGAAAAGACTGAAGTTGTCAAAGATTTCATATTGCTTGGTTCCACAATCAACACCAATGGAAGCAGCAGTCAAGAAATCAGAAGACGTATTGCATTGGGCACATCTGCTGCAAAAGACTTCTTTAAAGTGCTGAAGAGCAAAGATATCTCTTTGAAGATTAAGGTGCACCTAGCCACTCCCACCAGCCACTCCTTGGAAGGAAGATGGGGCAATCTACTTCCGTAGTGATACTGCCTTGGAAACCCAAGGAGAGGTCGCTATAGTCGTGTCCGACTCAACAGCACATAACAACAAAAGCCATGGTTCAGTCACCTCATATGCTTGTGAAAACTGGACAATGAATAAGGAAGACCAAAAAAGAGTTGATGCTTTGGAGTCGTGGTATTGGTGAAGAATGCTGAAAGTACCATGAACTGCCAGAAGAACTAACAAATCTGTCCTGGAAGAAGTGCAGCTGGAATGCTCCTTGGAAGTGAGAATGGCCAGACTTTGTCTTACCTACTTTGGTCATGTCAGAAGGGACCATTCCTTGGAGAAGGACATCATGTTTGGTGAAGTAGAGGGTCAGCGAAAAAGGGGAAGACCCTCACCAAGATGGATTGATACAGTGGCTACAATGATGGGCTCAGGTATAGCAAGGATTGTAAGGCTGGCGCAGGAGTGAGCAGTGTTTGATTCTGTTGTACATAGGGTCATTATGAGTTGAAGCTGACTCCATGGCACCTAACAACAACAGTGGATCAGTGGTTCTCAGCTAGGGGCAATTTTGCCCTCCGGGGACATTTGGCACTGTCTGGAGACATTTTTGGTTGTCACAACTGAAAGGGGTGCTAGTACCATCTAGTGGGTAGAGGCCAGGGACTGCTATGATACTCTACAAAGCACAGCACAGCCCCATACAACAAGGAATTAGTTGAGCCTGCCACTTTCCTCCTACACCCCAGGTCTTTTGTCCTAGCTAGGGCAGAGAGCTCAGGTGGGACCTGCCCCTGCTTGGGCCTCTAGCTGGGCAGACCTTTGCCCTAATCTTTGGCCTGCCCCTCTTAAACTTGCTTCTTCCTGGAAGCTTCTAGAGTCTACTCAGCTTTCCCTGGGCACAGTTGTCTAGAGCCCTGCCCCCCCCAAGTGTCTGTCTTTAGACCAATAGTCATTAGTCTGTTTGCCTGCCTAGACCTGTATCCATAGTGTTTGGTGTCAAGTTGGGAGAAACCAACGTGGAAAATTTCATCTAGTGCATCGTAGGTGCAGTGGTTAGGTGCTCAGCTGCTAACTGAAAGGTCAGCAGTTTGAAGTCACCAGCTGCCCTGTGGGAGAAAGATGTGGTAGTCTGCTTTCATAAAGATTACAGCCTTGGAAACTCTATAAAAACTCAACTCCCTGCCGTTGAGTCGGATCCAACTCATAGTGACCCCTCCTTGGGTTTCTGAGGCAGTATCACCACAGAAGTAGATTGCCCAATCTTCCTTCTGAGGAGTGGCTGGTGGGTTTGAACCACCAGCCTTCTGGTTAGCAGTCAAATGTCTTAGGCACCATACCACCAGAGCGCCTTGAAAATGTCATAGGGCACTTCTACACTGTCCTGTAGACTTACCATGAATGGGAACGCACTTGGCGGCAGTGGGTTTGGCTTGTGTGTGCAGATAAAGTATTTATTGAATTTGAGTGACACTTTAGGGATCCTCTCACTTTAGCCATTGCAATTGTGCCTTATGTTTGGGTGGCTCTTGGTAGACCAGAATTCACTGTTCTGTCCCATGTCTCAGGACAAGCAGAATATAGCCATTATCTGAGACGTGTTTTTATTTTTATTGGGGGTGGTGGTGGTGGATGCAGTTCCTTATCATTTAGGCTCTCCCAGGGGTGGGCCATCACTGTGAACACTAAGGCAATTCTCAAACACTGAAGGGTTTAGGAATCACACAGGGATCTTGTTAAAATGCAGATGCTAATTCAGTAGCTGATTCGGGCTGAGTTGGGCCTGGGGCTATTTGTTTCTAACGAGCTCCCAGGTGACCTGGATACTGCTGGTCCATGAGGAGCGCTGGTGGTGTAGTGCCTAAGGCACTTGACTTCTAACCAGAAGGCTGATGCTTCAAACTCAACAGCCACTCCTCAGAAGGAAGATTGGGCAATCTACATCTGTAGAGATACCACCTCCAAAAACCCAAGGAGGGGTCTCTGTGAGTCAAATTGATTTGACGACAGTGAGTTTTGTTTTGTTTTGTTTTGGCGGGGAGCAGAGGTGGGCTGCCCTCCCTGCAGAGAGCTCTGGGGTGTGTTTTTGAGACATGGAGTGGAAGGAACCCGTGGTGTGTAGAGTCAGCAGACCTGCATTTGAATCACCCTGCTCCCCTCCCACCCCCTTTACTTATGGCCCTATTAGCTCAATAGGGCTTAGATACGTTGCTTAACTGTGGATACACTGGTTAATGTCTTTGAGGGATGATTTTGCATGATGGGCAGTCCTCCAAGTCTACTGCTGTGGGTCAGCCATAGGGACATCCATGAAGGTGGTGGTGGTGGTCTGAGTCCCAACAGCCAGAAGGGCAGTGGGCTACTGGCCTGGCCAGCATGGTAGGGCAATGAGCTGAAGCCGACAGGGCAGGCACAGTGCCAGCTTGGAGGCAGAGCTCATTCTGGCCTGGCCTTCTTCCCTCCTGCTTCTGGCTCACCCAGCCCTGCGTGGTGTGGGAGAGCTGGAGAGACTGGTCTGGCGGGGGAAGGAGGGGCTGCCCAAGCCCTGAATATGGGCCCAAGGGTCTGGCTGGCTAAGCCAGCCCCCGTCTGAGCAGTGGGAGTTGGAGTTGAGGCTGGGGGCTGAGAACTATGGCCTGGAGACCCTGGGATCAGGCTCTGACCCATGGAAGGGCTTCCCATCTGGGAAACTGGGAAGGATTTTGGAGTTTGGGGAGCTCCCCCAGCCTTGGGCATCTGACTTCAGGAATGAGACTTGGCAGAGTATGAGGTTCGTAGGGTACCCCTATTCCTGGTCCCCCACAAATCAGGTCAAGATGGTCCAGTAAGGCCCTTCCCAATTCCTAGGACCCGGAGGCAGCAAGGAAGCTTAACCCATTTCTCTGATGGAAGAGCAGAGACCCCCTTTTCCATCGTCCTGGGTGAGAAAATCAGCCTGCAGGTCTGTTGCCCACTACCCAGCAGGGCTTTGGTCAGGCTGGCATCCTGAATCGCATGAGGCTGCCCCTACTGGCACCAGGGGAGGGATGCCTACCCCCCTCCTGTTGCACAACTGGGCCATCTCAGCAGTTCACACCAAGGGTTCTGCAGCCACGCAGACCTGGATTCGAATCCTGGCTCCTCCACTTACAAATTGTGAGACCCTGGGCCAGTCACTCCACCCATCAGCCCCAGCTAGCTTGTCTGTAAACAGGAGTAATAACACACGCGTAAGCAGCTGTGCAGGGTTGTTGTGAAGATGAAATGAGCCCTACCCACTGAGCACTGTGCTCATTATCATTAGTCATGGCATTTAGAGGTGCAGCACACCTTACGCAGAGCCTCATTCTACAGATGTGCAGATCAGCACTTGGAGAAGGGAGGTGCTGTCTACAGTCTCACAGCTGGTAGCTGGGCCAGAACCCACATCTAGGGCCTGCTACCCATCTGCGTGAAGACACTCTGAGGTTTGCACAAAGGTCAGCCCGGGATCTGCGGGGTCAAGTGGCTGTGGCAGGGACACAGCAGCGTCTCTCTTTTACAGCACCAACCATGAACTATGTGGGACAGATGGCAGGGACACAGCAGCGTCTCTCTTTTACAGCACCAACCATGAACTATGTGGGACAGCTGGCAGGGACAGTGTTTGGGACAGTGAAGGAGCTGTACCAGGGCCTGAACCCGGCCACGCTGAGCGGTGGCATCGATGTGCTGGTGGTGGAACAGGAAGATGGCTCCTTCCGCTGCTCACCCTTCCACGTACGCTTCGGCAAGCTGGGTGTCCTGCGGTCAAGGGAGAAGGTGGTAAGTGCTGGCTGGCTGAGGTGGCAGTCACAGAGTGGGCTTTGGAAGCGAGGAGCAGCCACTCCGGTGGCAGGAGAGGACCCAGGCTTCCCTTAGTTGGACATGCGTCCCTTCTTTTGTATTTTCTTTGAAGGTTCTTGGGGTGGTTTGAGGTTTTAAGGGGGTTCCTGTTTTCCTGTGGCAGCAGCACAGTGGGGCAGACCCTGGTTCTTAATGAGTTGGAGTCAGGTCTGAGACACACATACCTGTGTGTTCTTGATGAGTCACTTCCTGTCTCTGAGCCCAGATACTTCACCTATACAAATAGATACAATCTCATCTCCCTGGTGTGGTGGTGGGATGGTTTGGGAGGATCAGTGGGAGCTGATAACACTGTCCCTGGGCAGGTATGTGGTGACACTCTAAGTGCCCCTTGGCATACACTCCCATAGCAAACCCTCACTGTCTGCCCGGAGCCCAGGTGAACATGAGAGAGATTTTTGTCCACACTGAGGTCTTGTGGATGAATAGAAGTTTTGATGGACCCAAATCTCCTTCACACTGGGTAGCTATGAACTTTCTAGAATCCTAATGGGAAACTGTATGTGACCTTGTGGGAGACAGCTAAGTGGTTAAGAGCCAGGGTTGTACACTCAGACTTTCTGGGCTCATATTTTCCCTTAGCCCCCACTCAGTGGATTACTTAACCCTTCTGAGCCTCGATTTTCTCACCTATAAAATGAGGATTGTGACAGGGCTACTTCATGGGTTGACGTGAAGGTTAAATGAGACAGTCTATACAAAACACCATACAAAGTGCCCAAAACCAAACTCACTCCCATCGAGTTGATTCTGACTCATAGTGACCCCCACTGAGTTTCCATGGCTGTACATTTTTATGGAAGTAGATTGCCTCATCTTCCTCTCGCAGCAGCTTGTGGGTTTGAACCATTGACCTTCTGGTTAGCAGCCAAATGCCTTACTCACTGCACCACCAGAGCTCCTTACATAAAGTGCCCAGTAAATGGAAATTCTTACCATCATTCATGCACTCATCAAATGTGCGGGCACTGTCCTAAGGGCTGGGGATACAGGGGTGACCAGATAGATTATGTCTGTGTTCTTGTGGGGTATGGGAAAGAGAGGAACATGGAAACAAAGGAATCAGCAAGATTCCTGACTGAGACAGTGATAAGTGCAATAAAGCCCAGAGAATGGGGTGACAGGTGAGGGAAAGGGCATGCCAGCTCAGCACAGGCCTCTCTGAGGAAGGAGAGAGAAGAGACCCTCACTGGGGGAGGAGCCGGGCACACAAAGGTCTGGGGACAGAGAGTCCCACAAGTGCAGGGTACTGCTGGGAGGCTGGTAGGCTGGCACCAGGGAGTGAGGCCCTGCCTCACCAGGCTCCACCCCATCACACCCTACTGCAGGTCGACATCGAGATCAATGGGGAGCCTGTGGACCTGCACATGAAGTTGGGGGACAGTGGGGAGGCCTTCTTTGTCCAGGAGCTGGAGAGCGATGAGGTAAGTGCTGCTGCTCCAGCCAGCACCTACCCTCCCACCTGCACTGATGCCCCTCTGGGGAGGGCCTTGAGGTTTGTCACTGCCCCTGCCCTTGGGAGCACTCCCTGGTGCAGGGCAGCGGGCTGGGGCTGGCCTCAGGCACTAGTTACATGCTGTCAGAGCCCAGGGAGGGGGATGGGCTGAGTCTGTTCCCTGTAAGCTGGGAGAGGCTGGCTTCTCAGGAGGGAAATAGCTGGGCTGGGCCCCTGGAGGATAGAAAGGGAGCATTCCCCAGGCAGCTTAGAGAGGAGGGTGCTAAGGACTGGCTAGCGGGCTGGAGAGCATAAGGCAGGCTTGTCCAAGGGGTAATCTGGAGAGGGTTGTCTGGAGAAAGGAGACAAAGCCCAGCTCAAACCAATAAAGGTGTTTAAACAGTTTTGAGCTTGACAAACTTGAATGGAGCCCTTTCTGTGTGCTGGATACTGTGCAGTGAGCTTGAATGACATGACCATTGTCCTCAAGAAGGTTCCCAGACTAGTTTGGGAAACAGATAAAGAAGGGATGGATGATGGAATAACATGGCCATCACAGTGAAGGGAGTTGGCAGTAGGGCTGGTGATGATCAGGGCAGGCTTCCTGGAGGAGGTGATGACACCTGGGCTGAGTCTTAAAGGAGAAGTAGGTGCCGCTGTGATAGATGTGGGCAGAGAAGGAGATGAGAGGATGATGGCCAGGGTTCTGCCTGGAGCCATGTGGAGGTACAGCACCCTACCTGCGGGTTTATAGGGTGGGTCCATGGGACTGGGGCTGTCTCTCCCTGTTAGGGAGCTCAGAGGCCAGCAGCTGCAAAGCTGTGTTGCTACACTGTTCTGGTTACCTAGTGCCACTCTGACAGGAATATACCACAAATGGAATGACTGAACAAACAGGAGTTTAATCTCTTACAGTTCGGAAGGCTTAAAGTCCAAGTTCCAAGTGCCAGGCCCTGGGGGCTGGGTGAAAGCCCCTTGACCTTGGGCTTCAGCTCTGCCTCTTGCTCCTGGCCCACTGAAGCTAGAGGCATCTCTCCACTCACTGCTAGCTGCTGAGGCTGACAAACCCAAAGATGACAAGTGAAAAGGCACAGTCCCAATGTTACCAAACCACGTGGCAGGCCATGTTATTCCATTCAAGTCTGTTCAAAGTCCCAAGGTCAGCAGAGCACAGCAGGGTTAAAGCGTGCCATAAGCTAGAGACCACTCCCCAAGGTTTCTCCTTATATACAGGAAGCAGCCCACATCCCTAAGGCAGCTACTCAGCTGCTCACAGTAGATTCCACCATGGAGTTGGTTACCAGTCTCATCATGGGGAATGCTACATCCAGCTGCCCAACCACTCAACCAGGCCCAGCCAAGTTGACACACACACTTAACTACCACACACACTGTCTGTCCATCCTCTGCGGCTGTCTTCCAGACTCCATGTGAGATCACTGCAGGGCCTGGGATCCAGACAGGGTTCAGGGTGACTGGCTGGGCCCCAAGCTCTAGCCCCCTCAGCTGTGCCCCGATATGCTCCACAGGAACACGTGCCCGCTCGCCTGTGCACCTCGCCCATCCCTTGGGGGGGCCTGTCTGGCTTCCCCTCGGACTCCCAGCTGGGCACAACCAGTGAGCCTGAGGGCTCTGCTGTGGTGGGTGTGGCCTCCACAGGGCGGAAGAAGAGGCTCCGCAGGAGGAAACCCAGGCGGAAGGAGGACACTGTGGTCAATGAATCAAGTTCGGAGGAATTGGAGGCAGCCACCGAGAGTGGGCTGTCCCTGCTGGAAACGCCAAGGCCGGAGCCCTCAAGGTGTGTGAACACCAGGTAGGAACCCAGGGACTAAGGACAGCAACCTGGGGTTTGAGTGCTAGTAGTTCCTCTGATGCTGTGTGACCCCTGGGCAAGACCTCTCTGGGCCTTGGTGGTTCACCTCCCCAAGTCCCTGACTCTTAGGCTTTGGTACCCTGCTCAAGGTGCCCTATCAGTGATCATTTCCCTGTGGCCCTTCAGCAGTGTCCAGTTGGAAGGGGAGTCCTCACCGCTGCCTAAAGACATCTACCCCTACTCTGATGGGGAGTGGGCCCCTCAGACCAGGTAAGAGTCTCCAAGCCAAGGTCTCACAGTGGTTTTAGTTTGCACTGTTCTGATGACTAATGATATAAACACGTTAAATGTGCTGACCTGCCGTTTGTATGGCTTCTTTGTAAGGTGTTTGTTCAAGTCTTTTGCTAATTTTATTTTTTTTACTGGTTTACTTTCTGGTAGCTCTGGTAGCATAGTGGCTAAGACACTTGACTGCTAACCAGAAGGCAGGCGGTTCAAACCCACCAGCCACTCCTCGGAAGGAAGGTTGGGCAATCCTACTTCCGTAGTGATACTGCCTCGGAAACCCAAGGAGGGGTCGCTATGAGTCGGGGCCGACTCGACGGCAAACAACAACTTTCTTATTGTTGATTTGTGGGTGCTCTTTATATACTTACATATTTACATATTCTTTATGTATTTTGGATCTAACATAGGCATTATATGAGTTGCAAATATTTTTTTCCCAGGCTGAGGTGGGTACCAGGGGGTACCTGGCTGGCACAGGGACCACTGAGCTTTTGTTTCCTACAGCCTCACGTCAGATGGGCTGATAGCCCTTAAAAGTGACTCAGAGCTGGAGCTGCGGGCCTTGGAGCCTGGCCCTCTGAGAGCCGAGTCCCACATGCAGTGGTCCTGGGGAAGGCTGCCTAAGGTGAGTTCTTCTACATTAAGCCCCAATCCCTGCCTTTCAGGCTCTGTGGCCTGTGTGAGTCAGGATTGGAATGACTAAGACTTGGGCTGCCTCCCCAAGGCCTTCCAGGGCATGGAAGGCAGAACCTGCCCAGATCCACATCTTCCCCCATTTGTTTGCCTAAAGGTGGCCAAAGCTGAGCAGTCCGAGTGTTCGGTGTTTCCTGCAGGCAACACCAAGGTAACCTTTCCTCCTCGGGGAGGGCCCAGCACCCTCTCTGTCTCTGTGGCTGGCATGGACCCTTTGGGATCCCCAATCCTACACACGGGGGCTGGCGTCCCTCCCCGCACACCAGAGAGTGAGGAAACCAAGACTCAGAGTTCCAGGGACATGCATTTCCCTCCTGCCTCGAAATCATGGAGCTTGGCAGCTCTGGAGGTCCCAGTTCCTGCAAGGCCACCAGCAGCGATCTGTAGGGCAAAAGCTGAGTGATGTCTGGGCCCTGCCCACTACTTCCCTAGCCTTGGGTTATCCCCTGGGTCAATCTGGGACTTCAAGCATGTTTTGAGCAACAACTACGTGCCAGCCATCGTGCTGAGCACCAACACTCTTAGAGCTCACACTCCAGGTTGGGAGGACAGACAACACCTGCATAAATAAGGAAGAGTGTGGTGTGGGTAGTGGGAGAAGGGGTAACTAATTGAGATGGGGGTGGGTATTTAAACTGTGTGGTCAGAGAAGGCCTCTTTGAGTGGATAATGTTCGAGCAGAGATGTGGAAGATCCATCCAAGAGAGGATTGTTGTGAGTAGTTGTCATCTCTGATTGGTAGAGACCCCACATACAACAGTGAAACATTGCCCAATCCCGTACCAATTTCATGATTGTTGGTATACTTGAGCCCATTTTTGCAGCCACTGTGTATCTTGGATGTCTTCTAACCCAGGGAACTCATCTTGTAGCACAGCATCAGGTATTACCCTGTTGTGATTCATAGCATTTTCACTGTCTAATTTTCAGTAGCGTAGTGCCTAAGGCACTTGACTGCTAACCAGAAGTCTGGTGGTTCAGACCTCCCTGCCACTCCTCGGAAGAAGATTGGGTGATCTACTTCCTTAGTGATACCACTTTGGGAACCCAAGGAGGGGTCACTATGAGTCAGGTCTGACTCAACAGCACATAACAGCAACAACAACAATTTTCAGAAGTAGATTGCCACCCTTTTCTTCCTAGTCTATCTTTGTCTGGAAGTTCTGCTAAAACCCGTCCACCAGGGGCAACCCTGCTGGTATTTGAAATACTGGTGGCATGGTTTCCAGCATCATTGCACCATGCTAGCCACCACAGTATGACTAACTGACAAAGTGAGGAATAGGGGGAAAGAATTCTAGGCAGAGAGAACAAAGTGTGTCAAGGACATGAGATAGGAGAGAAGTTTCATGTTCTGGGAACCAAGGGGGTCAACGAGTCTCAAGTGAGGCAGGGGAAAGGGCTGGGAGGAAGCTGGTGAGATGAGGGGAGTCCAGGCCCTCCGAGCTCAGAGCTAGGGCTTACTCTAGGAGTGGAGGAAAGGCACTCAGCTTGGGGCTGCCCAAATCAGTAGCCACTGGCTATAGGTGGCTACTTAAAATTGAATTAAAATGAAAGAAAGTTAAAAATTCAGTTTCCCTGTCTCTCACCAACCACATTTCAAGTGCTCAGTAGCTGTATAGGCAAATGGCTACTATATTGGACAGCAGAGACATGGAAACTTTGCATCATTGTTGAGAACTCTGTCGGATAGTGCTGCCATAGAGGCTTCAGGGGTGAAAGAGGCAGAGCCACTCAGAGTGTTGAGCACCTGCTGGGTCTAAGGTGTCCCCTCCTCTGCCCTCAGGCTCCCTGAAGAGAAGCCAGCACCTGGGCCCCAGCGACATCTACCTTGACGACTTACCCTCCCTGGACTCTGAGAATGTAACCCTTTACTTTCCTCAAAGGTGCCTGGGTCCTGAGTACCTGAGCTGTCTTGGGTCTAAGACACATAGAGTCCTCCATCAAGGGGCTGGGGGAGTAGGGACCCTCCTTCCAGCCTCCTTGTATTCATGTCACCATTGGCTTATTTGTCCCCAGTGATTGTGGGCTGGGGGCAAGGAGGTGGAGTGAACCTAGCAACCAGAAACTCCTAAGGGATCCGAACCCTGAACATGTACCAGAACCCAGTCTGGACACAGTGGACACAATAATGCTGTCCCTCTGTGGGGGACTGGCTGACAGCCGGGACATCTCCCTGGGTATGTGTGACCATGGCTGGAGACATTTTGAGGATCACTGCTAAGCCCAGGGGACCGGGAGGGGGGGCATGTCAGTGAAGATCCTAGTGCATGGTGGTGACAGAAGTGTGAGTCTGGTCTGGGCCTCCCTGGCTGTCTCTGTTCTGTGGACCTTCCTCTTCGCCAGCTAGGGTGGGTGCTCCCAACTTAATGAGAAGCAAATGTTCAGCATTGAGTGGTAACAATGCAAATCCAGGGTGAGCAGGTACCCAGGGTAGGGACAGCAGATGAGAAAGCCACAAGGTAGGGAGGAGCCTGCTGGACCAAGCCCTGACTGGCAGGACCTGTATGTAGTTAAGAGTCAGGGTCTTATGGGTCTGCCAGCCTCCCCCTTATTCCCTGCCTCTGTGCCCAGACAAGTTCAGCCAGCACATGGTCTCCTACCAGGACCTTGCCGAAAACCCCAGCCTCCTGGAGGACCCCAACCTTGTGGTGAAAATCAATGAGAAGTGAGTACCAGGGCTGGCCTCCTGGCCACCCATGAGTCCTCCCACCCCCAGGACCCTGTTGTTATTGCACCCCCCACAGCCCTGTTTCTTCTCTCCAGGCATTATAACTGGGCTGTGGCTGCCCCCATAATCCTCTCCCTGCAAGCCTTCCAGAAGAACCTGCCCAAGGTAATGATCACCATTGGGCCTGCTAGGGAAGTGGCCATAGCCTTGGAGTGGGGAATCCTTGGCAAGGAAGTGGAGGGTGAACAGAGATGGTCCTGGAGGAGGAGACTGTTCCCCTCAGCCTTGACCTTAGCCCGTAAGGACAGAGTCTCATCCTTCCTGGTTTCCTGGCCATGGCTGAATCCTATTGGACTGAATCTTACTGGATTGTCTGAATCCTATTTGGATTTTTCAAAGGGGCTCAGGACTCACCAGAAGGGCATCCAACAGGGATGTGCTTTCCATGGGAGGTTTCTGGCTCAGAGAGACAAAGGCCCCCACTCTTCATCTTGCCCTGAGAAACCCTCCTGGCTGAGCTGGGGGTGTTGCTTTCTTTATTAACATCCAGTGCGTGTTGAGTATCTAATTTGCACCAGGCCCAGGCTGGGGACAGTCACAAACTAAACAGAAACAGTCCCCACCCTTACAGGAAGACAGAGTTAATCAGAGTCACCAGATGAATATATAATTCAGTTGCCAATGCTGGGGAGGAGTGGTCTGGGGTACTTTGAGAGCCACATAGGGGTTTGCTGTGGAAATGCCCACTGGGCTGAGATCTGAGGATGAGCAGGCTGTAACCAGGAGAGGGGCAGGGAACAGCACATGCAGATGTGCAAAGGTGGGAAGGAACGTGGCCTTTTCAGTCCCCTCAGAACCTCTACCCTGGTCCTCCTAGGCCACCTTCCCTCACTCTTGGAGAACAATGCCTTCCAGGCCAACAACAGCCTGTACAAACCTGCCCCTCTGGGAGCCATTCATAGCCCCACTATGGTCTGACCCATTGTTTTTGGCTCATTGGGCTTGCTCAAAGAACATCACCAACTGGACACAGACAGCTGGTGCCTCCCTTAGGTGATACTCAGTTCCTTCCCCTGGTATTCTTGGTCAACTCTGAGTCTGTGCATAGGGCCTCTGTGAAGGAAGGGCATCACTCCCTGGTTGGCTCTCTTCACCTTACCCAGATAGACCACCACTTGAGGGCCCTGGGGGACTCCCCAAGCCCATTTCCCGCTCAGGTGAGCACACAGGTCAACCTACCCTGAGCCCATGTTTTCCTGACCTGAGTTCTCCCTTCTACATCTGTAGGATGTTGTATCTCCCAGATGGACCTTGGCCTGGGCTCTCCCTGAAGCTATCTAGTACAAATCTAATGAATACATTTCACCAGGTCATATTGACCAGTCAGGCAGTGATGGTGTCATACAGACAGGGAGGCTGTTCGTAGGATACGATCATTGACCTTAAGAGGTTAAGCAAAGTATTGGCCATAGACTGTCCTTCCTGCTACTGCTCGGTGACATTACGCAAGGAGCACTAGATTTTGAGAAACCCTCAAAACACTTCCTTTAGTTACTCTAGTAACCACAAGACAGGGAGGTCAGGTCAAGGCTGGGCTAAGATGAGGGGGCTTGGGTGGGGGCAAGAATGACCTCTGGTCGCCTGTGCATAGCTCTATGAGTCATTGCTTAGAATCCCAGGATGGAGGCAAGTGTACTTCCTCAGCTTCCAGAGGTTGACAGCACCTTGCTCTAGGGTCACCCCAGACCCTGGGCACACAGGGGGCCCCAAGGGCAAAGTGACGTCGGTTTGTGTTGTTCAGGAAAAAAATACCATGGCATTCATCTGCCCACAGAACACTGTGGACAAGCTGGAGAAGGACAAGATGCCCCGGAAGGGTGGGCGGTGGTGGTTTTCCTGGCGACGCAAAGACTTCCCTGATGAGGAGGTAGGTGGTTGTGATTGTGGGGCGGGGCCGGTCCTGGGCGGGGAGTGAGGTTCACTGGGCTGATGTTCTTCCCACAGCTCAGTGCCCAGACGGAGAAGAGCACAGTCAGGGAGGAGCGGAGGTGAGTTCGACCTTCTGGTTGGAACTCTGCAGCTGGGGCTGCAGAAATGTCCTTTTCCCAGAGAAATGTCCTTTTCACAAATGGGAAAACTGAGACCTAGGGACACACCAAGTCCCCCAGTCATGAAATGGCAGAGGTGGAACAGACATCCAGACTCCCGGCCCTTCAGTCCCTGGAGGAGCAGGGCTGCCCCCACCCCAGCCTGCACTTGCTGATTGACCTTGCTTCCTTCTTTTGCCTCTGAACTCCCAGGAAACCAAACCCACTGCTGTTGAGTTAATTCCAACTTATAGCAACCCTCTAGGACAGAGTAGAATTGTCCCATAGGGCTTCCAAGGCTATAAGTCTTCACAGAAGCAGACTGCCACTCTGTTCTGCCAAGGAGTGGCTGGTGGGTTTGAACTACCAACCTTTCAGTTAATAGCCAAGACATTAACCTCTTCCCCTCTGAAGTGACCCAGAATGTCTGAGGTTGGATGGGGTGACTCAGGATAGGCCAACTGAAGCCAAATTGGGTGTGAGTAGGAATAAAACCTAGCAAGCATTTATAGACTCTTCATGTAAGTGCTTCCAAGGCAGGGTCTGGTGTCCTTGACTGTGGAGGGTGCACACTGAGCGTTGGGACCCCTGCATCTTGGTTCTAGCTCTGCTGTCACACATGGGCCAGTTCGTGTGTCTGCCACCATCAGTGGATGGTGGTTAGTGGGACAAACCCTGATAGCTTGGGCTGTCTGGAGAGACAGGCGAAGGCCTTGTGGCCTGGGCCAAGGGTGCGTGTCTCTTGGGAATGAAGGGCCCTCAGCTGGTGGGAGGTCATCTGAGTACCTGGACTGGCTGCAGGGAGAAGGCAGATGCTCTGAGCAGCGAGGATGATGGCCCAGACAGCCCTGTGATCCTTGAGGCCCCCTCCCTACCACCCTCACCTCCGGCCTTCATTCCCACCTACAAGAAGTCCCTCCGCCTCTCCTCCGAGCAGATCGTAAGTGTGTACACATGTGTTTTTTCTGTGTGTGGCGATGGCTGGGCTTAGACCATTCTGTCCCAGAGTCCTTCAGCACCACGGAGCCATATGGTCACCAAAGGCCAGAATCCATCCCTTGACAGCCTCCCTGAGGGCCTCTGCTTGGATACCTCCAGGGCTAGGGGACTTACTCCTGCACAAGCCAGCCCACATGTCTGTCACATGCTCTGATTGACAAGGCCTTCTCTTATGTCATCCTGAAATCTCTACCTTCAGTGGGCCAGCTGGCTAGGGTTGTGCCCTTGGAAGCCATATTTCAGGAGCCAAAGGCCTCTCAGATTGTGGCAACTCTGGTCTCCCAGGTCACATCTTCTGAGCGCAATGACTAATATCTCCATAGTCAGGGAGGTGCCTGGAGGGTCCAGCCAGCCCCACACAGAGCAAGATGCCATCTGCTTGGTACCCTAGGGGTTCACACCCCTCCTGGAGTCAGTCAGGACCCTGAAGCCGTGCTCACCTGGTTTTGGCTGAGTACTGCCCTGCCCTCTCTGTGGATCATGTACAGGGCTAGGTCTCTCCAGGGGAGTGTTGAGGGAGGTAGCCTAGCCCTGGGCAGGAACTGCCATGAAGATTCCTGTAGGGCCTCCATCTATGGAGCTGGGTCTCCTGGCAAGAGCAGTACCGCTACCATTGGGGTAACCAGAGAACCCTGGGTGGGGAGTCAGGGCCAGGCTGTTTGCAAGTTTCATCTTGAAGGGGGCATGAAGGGAGATTAGGGCTCCTGTGTGCCCCCAGCAGTGCTCCTTCGCTGCCCCTCACAGCTACCCTCTGCCCCCATGGATGTCTGTGTGCCTGTCTCTGAGTTGTTCAGGAAAGTTCTCTGAATTGGGAGAAAGTGGTGAATGGGAAGTTTGTGAGGATAAAGACCACAGCACGGGTCCCAAACGAGAGGGTTGGCCATGCCTGGCTGCAGCTGGTCACAACTCCCCCTTTGCCTGGCCAGAGGCAGCTGAACCTACAAGAAGGCAGCAATGACGTGGTTTTCAGCGTGACCACCCAGTATCAGGGCACCTGCCGCTGCAAGGCCACCATCTACCGGTGGAAATGGAATGACCAGGTGGTCATCTCTGACATCGATGGCACCATCACCAAGTGAGGCCCAGCCAGCTGTGGGGAAGGGGCCTGGGGATCCGTTTCCCTTTGCCCATCTGGAAGGGCACAGTGGGGCCATACCTTTGGAGGATGAGGGCAGTGGGGCTGCTTTGGAGTGACCCTTCCTCTCTGGCTCTAGGTCGGATGCTCTGGGCCACATACTGCCCCAGTTGGGGAAAGACTGGACCCACCAGGGCATCACAAGTCTCTACCACAAAATCCACCAGTGAGTGCCCAGGGAGGGGCACGGCAGGGCTGGGCCCCAGCTGTGGGTGGAGTAACAAGAAGCCTCAGGCCCTGTGGCCTCTGCTCCAGGAAGCTGAGCTTGGGGCAGGGCCAGGGCCAGGGCCAGGTCCCCATCCCCATCTGTGGGAGGGAGTGATGAGCCTTGGTCTCTGTCGGGCCAACCTGGTCTTGGTCTAGAGAAGTGGGTGTGGGGGACTGGCAGGCTCATCAGAGGAGAAGCTGGGGCAGGTTCCTGGAAAGCTAAGACCTACCTACTGGCCTCAGTTCTGTGAGCAACTCATCTCCCTGGGGCTGGGTTCCAAGATCTGAGTCTAACTGCTGGCCTTCCTGCTGTTGGGGTGGCCCACAGACTCATCAGAGCTCTCATGGCCCTCAGGACTCAGTCTGTGCTCCTGCGAGCTGGGACAGCCGCCAAGGCCACCTCTCAGGCTCCTCCGAGCAGTTCTTCCTGAGTCCCCTCCCAGCAAAGGCCTCTGGATTTGGAGGCTGGAGGCCCAGGGCTGACCCAAAGCTGAGAGGATGGGATGAAGGAAGTCTGGTCTCTGATGGTTCTATGGCACCCCCACTCCCACCCCCACCCCCAGAAATGGATACAAATTCCTGTACTGTTCTGCGCGGGCCATTGGCATGGCTGACCTCACCAAGGGGTACCTGCAGTGGGTAAGCGAGCGGGGCTGTGGCCTCCCCAAGGGCCCCATTCTGCTGTCTCCAAGCAGCCTCTTCTCCGCCCTCCACAGGTAAGCACAATACGAGCTCATGGCCCCTCCACGGGACGGCTGGGCCCACTGCCAGCCCAGGCCAGGCCAGCACTGTGCCTTGGGTGTCAGCTGAGGTCTGGGTCCAGGCCCACGCTTGCCTGAGCCCGCTTCCCCTCTGGCTTTCACCCCTTTCCTGCCTGTGACCCTGGCTGCCCCAGAGAGGTGATTGAGAAGAAGCCGGAGGTGTTCAAGATCGCCTGCCTGAGTGACATCCAGCAGCTGTTTCTGCCCCACGGACAGCCCTTCTATGCAGCCTTTGGGAACCGGCCCAATGTGAGATGCCCCAACCCTGCCAGCTGAGCTGTCTCCTCCCCACCTCCCAGCTAGCCTCTGTTCAACCGGACCCTCCCTGTCCCCCACAGGATGTCTTTGCCTATCGGCAGGTGGGCCTCCCTGACTCTCGCATCTTCACGGTCAATCCACGGGGAGAGCTTATCCAGGAGCTCGTGAAGAACCACAAGTCCACGTGAGGCCAAACCCTGCCCCATGTCCCCTAGGCCTGCCCTGTCCCCTGCCCTAGCCTCTCCCTGGGCCCCCATCCCACCTCCCTGCTTGAGACTCTGTCCCCTGCCCTGGGGCTCCCAGGAATGATGTAAAGTGTATGCCTGACATGGCAAGGCCATGGCCTGCTGACCACTCAGACTCTCAGTGCCTGCCCCATTCTGCCAATAGGTACGAACGGCTTAGCGAGGTGGTCGAGCTCATCTTCCCTCCTGTGGCCCGTGGCCCCTGCATGGACCTGGCCAAGCCAGAATACAGCACCTTCTGCTACTGGCGGAAGCCCCTGCCAGCTGTGGACCTGGATGTCCTGGCTTGAGCCGCCCCTGCCTCTCTGGGTATCCCAAGACATAGGGGTAGAAATGGGGTACCATGGGGCCATCACACTGAAGGGTAGGAGGGAGCTGTGGACTGGTTGACAGACATAGAGATCCACCTTCTCCATGTCCTGTCTCTTGCCTTGCCTGATACAAGTGGCAGGGGACAGGAAAAACGCTCCAGGCCTCAGCATGGCCCTGGCAGGGTTCTCTGTGCCCCTGATGTCTCTGTTCCTGTCACCCTGGGGCCCTGGCTTAACTCCTGATGGGCAGAGAGAAACGGAGCAACCTGAGGCTGGAGGCCTCACGAGCAGGTTGGGGGCTGCTCTGGGAAGGGAACTCATTGCCCCCTACCCCATCCCCAGGAGCCTGGACTCTACCCTGTGAAGCAGGCCTTTTACAGGAGCCCAGGCCCCACCCCCATCCCTGCCTCTCCCTTGCTGGTATCTCAGCACATGAGGCCACCCCAACCCTGGGCACTCGGTGCCCCAAACCACCAGTAGCAAGGAAGGAGGGTTCCCAGACAGTAAAAGGGCTATGGGAGTGTGGCCTCCACCCAGCTGCCTGCCACCCTTCCTCCTCTCAGCACCTTCCCTAAAGATTCCACATGAGCCCTACAGGGCAGGTGGATATTGGCCTGGCTGTCCTCCCCTAGCCTTTGCCACCAGTTCTGGGCTCACACAGCTGCTGAAAGCTGTTGCCCCAGGAGCTGTGGGAAGCAGGGCTGACACCCACTGCAACCCCCTCCCTGCCCCCACCCCGATCACTGGTGAACACAGTACCTTCAGATGGGTGAGAAGCTTTAATCCCGAGCCTGCCCTCCCCCAACAGTTCAGAGTGGAGGACAGAATGTTGAGGCAGGGCTGTGGGGACCTACAGGACAGCACACCAGGGCTTCTGCTGCTGTGGGGGAAACCGAGGCAAGGAGCTGATCAGACATGGGCGTGAAGTCCCTGGGAACACCTGTGTTCAAGTTGTCCCTCCATATTTTTGTACCTGAATTTCACACCATTGTGAAATCCTGGAGGGACTAGAGTTTTGTAAGGTATGGCGAGCAAGGCCTGACCCCCTTTCCCTCCAGCTGTGGCCTCCTTCCTAAGGCCTGGCCACATTCAAGCTATGATGTATACAAAGGAAAGACAGACACACAGAGAGAAAGACAGACAGAGGAGAGACAGAGGGAGAGGCAGGCCCTAACCTGGGGGGAAAGATCTTCCCCAAAAGTGGGAGGAAGGGGACCATGTGGAGCCAGAGTGCCCTGAAATACCTCAGGGGAAGCAAAGGAAAAGGGTAACTTGGGGGTGGGGTCCCCAAACACATTACCTGGACCCAGTCCTGCCCTCTGAAAGTCTCCAGCTGCCTACGCCCTCACTTCGGGGGAGGATCCGAAGGAATAAGGGCACTCAACGGCGATGTCTCTCTGTTTCCATTCCGTCCTGGAGGACCTGTGAGGAGCTGGAGCTCTCCAGCAGGCCCTGCCCCTTGGCGCAGGGACAGTAGTCCTGAAGCTGCTATGTGTGACAAAAGTTCTGAAGGCATCACCTTCCTGTGCAAGCCCAGCCCTGATGGCCAGAGATGGAAGCCAACGGTAGAAGGAAGGAATCATGAGTGGGGCCGAGGGAACCAGAAGCCCCCATGAGCCGGAGTCTATTGCCTGTGGGCAAAGAGAGACATGGACAGAGCCGCTGTATGAGAACCCAACTGTAGGTCTCTGCAGAGTCCAGTAGGACTCTGATGTGTCTGCAGAAGAGCAATTTGCAGACCATGGAATTAAGGTCTCCCATGTCTACTCCGGCCTTTAGGTACAACATTCTTGCCTTGACCACTGTTCTGTGTTGTCTACTTTGTGCGGTACCGAGTGTGGATTTTGGTGGCTGGTATAGTCAAGTGGTGCTAGGCCAAGCCCATTTCTTCTGTGGCCTCTGAAGTGGCATCCACACTGGGGGAGGCTGGGAGGCACAGCTGTGCAAGGGTGGCTCTGGCATGCCATTCCCAGGGCTGATGGGCTCTGTGGGATGGGTCCTGTCCGCCCACTAGTTGGCTTGCCCTGGCCGCAACCATTCAGCCAGCTGGGCCCGGCAGTCCAGCAGGTCATCCTGAAGGCGGGCAATGTCCTGCGTGTGCTGGGCCAGCGTGCGGTTCAGCTGGGTCACGTGGCCCCACAGGCCCTCTCTGGACATATACGGCTCACTGGACAAGCTGTCCGGGCCTGAGGCCAGGAGGCCCAGCCTCCCACATGCATCCTCCACTTGCGCCACCCTCTGGTCAAAGTGGTCCACTGCATGCTGGAGTTCCTGGGCTATGTCCCGGCAGCGGCTCAGCCCACTGGCCACATTGGCCACACCAGCCTTGAGCAGCTCCAGCTCTCCCTGCAGGCTCAGGACTTGCCGGTGGTCAGCCCGAAGTCGCAAGCCCTGGCTGCTGACCTGCTCCTGAATGGCGTGGACCTCGGCTTCCACTTTGCGTTCCCGCTCATCCAGGGACGAGTTGGCGGCTGCAAAGGCATCCGAGTACTGGCTGACGGAGTCACTGAGGCCTGTGAGCGACTTGCTCACTGAGTTCAGATTGACCTTGAGCAGGGTGATCTCACCCTGGATCGAGCTGCCTGTCACGTCTGCCAGCTGCCCTTGGACCTTGGCCACGGTGCCATTGAGCTGTCGGAGCAGGGCTGTGTGGCTGGCCACCTGGCGCAGGAGGGCCTCGCTTCGGCTTTGCCAGGCCTTCACCTCTGCCATGAGGTTGTCCAGGATGGCTGAGGTGGTGCTGGGGGTGCACGAGGTCTCCAGGGAGACCAGCCGTTGTTCCAGCACGGCCAGCTCTGTCTGCACGAGGGGCTGTGGAGACCTGCCCGGCAGGGCGCTATCGTGGTTCAGCTCCCCAGCCAGCGTCACCAGGCGCTCCTCCAGGCTCTGTACCCGCTCTTCCAATGTTGCCCCAAAGCCACCCACACCCCATTCCCCCTCCTCCACCCCCAGACAGCAACCCCTCACTCCACTCTCTGTTCCATTGAGGGTCTCCAGGCCCTCGAGCTGCCCATCAATCATGGCAGCAGAGAGCGGAGTGACATCACCCCCAGACGGAGGGTCATGACCCCTTTGGGCCTCGGTGACCACTTGTAGGTTTCGCTCGAGGCTGTCCACACGGGCGCTGATTAGGCCCAGCTGGCCACAGCAGCTGCCCCTGCCAGCCACACTCAGGCCTTGCAGCCGGATGCCCAGCTGGGAGAGCTCCTGGCGCAGAGCCAGCTCCCGGCCATCCAGACTCTGATGCAGCCTCTGGCTGGCCGCCTGGCCCTCCTCACACTGCCGCTGCACCTCCTGCACTCGCAGGTCGCACTCACTCTGGATGCCCTGCAGCTTCTGCTCGAAGCCATCCAGCAGCCCACCCCAGAGCTGGTGCAGCCGGCGGTCTACGTACTCCTCCAGCAGGGCCAAGGAGGTAAGGGGAGACGGCGGGGCCTCCCGTAGCCGCTGTAGGTGAGCCTCGTGACCCAGCACCAGCCCGTGCACCTCGTCCAGCAGCTGCGTCTTGGTCTGCAGAGCGTTGCTCACTGCTGTCACCTTGTTCAGAATCTCATCCAGAGGAGGTGTGAGTGGCCTCCTGGCTCTGTCTCCCGGGCCCACAAACCCCTCAGGGATGACCCCAAAACCCACAGAAGCAGCAGGAGCCCTGGGGCCACCTATCCTGTTGGGGTCTTCGTGGTGGGCCACCAGGCCACTGAGGGTACCATACGCTTGTGCCAGGCGTTGGACATCACCCTCCAGGCGCTCCAGCCGCTCACCAAGCAGCCCTGGCCCTTTCCTTCCTGGGAAACAGGAGGAGAGAACCCCAGGGTGTTTCTCAGCTCATCGCGTCCTTCAGCTGCTGCAGGTTTTCTGTTCTAAGCTGACCCCTGCCTTGGGGACGGGTCCTGGGGCTCACCCTCATGCCTGTTAATCAGTGCATCCTCCCCAACCCAACCAGAGACCAGGCCCTTGGGTCAGTCCCCTTCCCACCACCCCCACTGAGCCGAAGAAACTGATAACCCTGATAAGGTCTCCGTGGGCAGACTCACCGTGGGGGCTAGGGGCCACTCTGCTGTAAGGAGGGGGCCTAGGGCCTGGGCTCAGCTGCCCCGAAGGAATTTGAGGCTCAGGCTCTGGCTGGGGTGGGGTGGCCCCGTGGTCAGTAAGGTGCTCAGGGCAGCTTTTTCCAGTGAGGCCAGGGCAGCAACGCCAGGCGATGTCTGTCACTGTCTTGTAGCCGATCTTGTATTTGGGTCTGAGCACTGTGCGGTACCTGAGCCCAAGATGGGGAGAGAGTAGGGGGCAGGAGCTGGTTGCATGCAGCCTAGCTCTGCCCCAACCTCAGCACCAGTCCTGCCCTGGTCTTATGACCCAAGGGACTTGCCTATGGCCTAAGGTTCTTGACTCCAGCTTGCCCCCATTAGTATTCAGGGACACTCTCAAACACCTGTACAAGGCCTAGATCTTTCTCCACCTTCAGGCCACCCCAGGGTCTGGGACAGGCTTGCTGGGGGAGGATACAGGTGGAAGTCCCACCTCCATCCTGTTTTCTGGGTGAGGGGGCAAGGTAGTAGGGATTTAGCTTCAACACTTCCAAGACCACATGGATCTCATGTGGGTGGGAGGCACTGCCCTCTCACTGTCCAGGGGACCACTCTTGACTCCTATCAGCTCTTCCTCCTCCTTCCCACTCCTCCCTAGCCTGCTCCATGAGCTCAGCTCAAGTGGTGCTGAGCAGGGAGGAGAATGTGGCCCCCGGGAGCAGGACAGGCATCTCCCTCACCTGTGTGGCCATGTACCTGTTCACCACTGCTGCACTGGAGCAAAGCAGTCTGTTTTCAAGCTTTTGTTTGAACTTCTCCAGATACAGCCTTGCAAGGACCTGGGCATTGCATACCTGTTCACCTCCCTAGGTCCTCACACAGCCTCACCTGTCTGGCCTGAGTCCCCTGTACTCTGGCTTCCACACCCTCCCCCTTAGCTTGCCTTCTCCATGGCCACCACAGACCTTTCTGGGCTGCCCAGGGTCCCCTCTGGCATCAGCCACTGGTACTATGACCCTCTGCTCTCCCCTCCCCCCACCCTCTATGTCAGCTCCTCCTTACCTTATACTTCTCTCGAAACCTTCCTCCTGTCCCCTTGTGGCTTTCCGGCTCTAACCTGAGCCTACCCTGTCTTCCTGCCACAACTTGTTCAGAACTTTTGGGGTCCTCTGTGGCCCCCTCCATCTGGAGCCCTGATCCACTCTGGTCTGTGCTGGGGCTGGGATGGGGCCCAAGGAGCTGTGGCCCTTTGTGGAATTGGTGGCTGCTCTCAGCTGAAGGCAGGACAGGGGCTTGTGCCAGGGGATCCCAATAGGTGGGATGGGGGTGCACTCACGTGACTGTCCCGGGGCACTTGGGGCCCCATGCACACTGCCGGTACTCAGCCTTTACGTAGCTCTCTGCTCCCTCCTGTAGGACGCAGGTCACATTCCTGTGCACCACATAGGCACAGAGGGCTCTGCAGGGACAGTGGAACATCTGGGATATCGGGCCTGGGCCGGGCCCACTGAGGGTCCTACCCTCTCCCTACCTCCCATCCATGGGCCTCAGCAAGGGACCAGACCCACACACACACATACACCCAGTCTCTCTCTGTCCTTCCTCCTAGTTTCTAGGAACCAAAGCCCTTGGCCTGGGGTCCAGACTCTCCTGGCCTGATCCCAGCCACACTGCTGGCCTCTCGGATCCCAGCCTCCCAGATGGGCTGGTCACTGGGCTAAACATTGTACTGAACCAGGAGCCCGGTATGGCTGCCATTCCTGTGGTCTGAGGTCTACCCTGGGTTCTCCCTTAAGTGTCTCCCTATGTCCCCATGCTCCTCCAGCCCCTTCACTGATCCCAAACTCTTTAACATGGTATTGGAAGCTCTGAGATCCCCACTTACTGTCTCGTTTGAGAGCAGGTTTCCCATCTTTGCTCCTCTTACTGCTTCCCAGGAAAGCACACTCCACCTTGTAGTCTTCTAGCCCTCCCTGTTGTTCCTGTTCTCTCACTCCCAAACCAGTTCTTATACTGCTTCCTCCAGGAAGCCTGCTCTGATTTGCCCAGGCCCATTGTGTGTCATCTCCGGAGCTGGGCAAACTCCTACCAAACCAAACCAACTGCCATTGAGTCGATTCTGGGGCATAACGACCCTTAGGGCAGAGCAGAACTGCCCCATAGGGTTTCCAAGGCTGTAAATCTTCACAAGAGCAGACTGGCTCAGCTTTCTGCACTAAGCGGCTCTTAGGTTTGAACTACTGAACCAAATGCTTTATTTAACCACTAGCCACCAGAGCTTCTTCCCCTCCTACCAAACCAAAACCAAATCCACTGCCATCCAGTTGATTCCGACTCATAGAGACCCCTCATAGGGTTTCGAAGGCTGTAAATCTTTACAGAAGCAGACTGCCTCATCTTTCTTTGGGAGCAGCTGGTGGGTTGGAACAGCCAACCTTTTGATGACCAGCCCAATGTCTTAACCACAGCGCCAGCAGAGCTCCTTTCTCACCCTACAATATCCCTAAAATTCAGCTACAGTCTCCACAAGACAGTGCCCTTGGCAGTGCGCCCCCCACCCGACTGGAGCCAGTTTACAAACCATTCACTACCTTACTAAAGCCCAGATGCTGAGGCAGTTCTTCTGTGAGCCTCAACACAGGCCCAGGACCAACAAGCCACCACCAGCTCTGTGGCCAAGCCACGATGGGGCTCCCAGGGCGTGGCTGGGACTGGGCCGCCGGACGCACGGTTCCATCTCCCTACCTGGTGGGGCAGAGGAGAGATGGGAGGCCCCGGCGCGGGGAGCCCCGCGTGCTCCGTGTACGGACCGCCCTTCCTCCTCTCCCTCCACCTGGTCGGCTGCGCCCAGAGTCTGCACAGAGCGCAGCTGGAAAATGTTACTTCGCTGGAAAGGTTTCCGCGGGCACTGCCAGGATTCCAGCCGCCGCGCCAGGCCCCCTCGGCTGATTTTTCGTCGCCAACCCGCAGCCTCCCGGAGCGTGGGGCGTCCGCGCGGGCAGGAGCTCGCCCCGGTGCCGCCCCCTCGGGTGCCCGGCGCCTCGCCTCCCCCGTGCGGGATCCGGGCAGGTGAGAGCGGCGCCCGCGCCCCGCGCCCCAGCCCTCGGCTTACTTGTGCGGCCCCGGGCGCAGCCGCGGGCGCCATCCCGTCGTGTAAAGGCTGTAGCTGGAGGCCCTGGGAGGCGCTGGCCGCGCCAGGAGCGGGGTGCCCTTGGCCTGCGCGCTCGAGAGCAGCGCCGCA
>NW_006921607.1:19265959-19277595 GCF_000298275.1 Orycteropus afer afer
CCGGTCCCGCCGGCGGTCGCGCCCCCGGAGCTGCTGGCCCAGCCGCCTGGCGCTTCGCGGCGGCTGCGTCCCGCGGAGTGGCCGGACAACTCGCGGCTGGGGCCGCCGAGGGGAGGCGGGAGGCGGGCTCTGTGCGGATTAGCATAAACTTGGGGCTGCGCCGCTCTCCTCCGCCGGCCCCCTCCTCCGCCGCCAGCCCCCTGCCCCAGCTCCGAGCTAAGGCCCGAGGGGCCGTCTGCAAGCTATGGGTTAAGAAGGGCACAGATCCGGGATGGCTGGGGTGCCGGCCACTGTGTCCTAGAAGGCTCCCCCAACACACCCATCCATAACCATCGCCTGCAAGCATCCGTCCAGCAGCAGAGCCAGACTCTGAAGCCACCCCACACGCCGGTCACACTGACCTTGAAGCCCTAGAGGACACAAATGAGACCCCTGGACTCGAACTGTACGTCTTTTGGGATGCAACAACACAACCTCCCCAACTACCTCCTTGGAATTGGCTTCTGGAGATTCCTGTTGGCCAGCTCTGCCGCCTCAGCCATCATTATCTAGCGGGTGCTCAGGACATGTCATATCTCTGTTGACCCCTCCCCACCAACTGCTGCACCCCAGCCAGGTGGCCAGACGGCCCCTCTAGTAGGATTCTGTTGCCTCCCTCTGTCTTAGGTATGGGCTGTACCTAGCACCCATGTCCACCACCTCCCAGCCCAGCCAAGGATGGCCTGCTTCTCTTTGTGTAATAGAAGTCCTTGGCAGCCGGACCACAGCCCTGGCTCTTAATCAGTGTCTGGTCAAAGAAAGCCTAGGTCTTTCTCACAAGGAGCTGCTGTTCAGCCAGGCTTCCTTCATATTTCACTTATGAACCTGAGAGCTGGCCTTTACATTCATCCACTTTCAACATCATTGTACTAACTTTCTGGCTGGCAAAGAGCCCTTTGAATCCTGACTCTGTCATCCAGCAGAGTGGCACTTCCTCCAAAGGTGACCTCCTGTGTCTTCACCCAAGTTGTTGATAGGAGTGAAGGTGCACAGAACTCTAAGGCACGCCCAGACAGACCTCTCTCCAAATGGACTTGGAGCTGTGAATCAACAGCCTTTGGGTAAAGTGATGGTGTCAGAGATGCCCATCAGCTTCCCTCGCCCACACTCTTTCTTAGACAACCTGCCCCAAGCCCTGACCTGGGCGGGGCAGCTCTGACACCCATATCCATGCCCTCAACCTCTCCTGGCCACAGTGGATAGTGGGTCCACGGGGCAGGCACGAGCCCACCTGGGCCAAGTGCTCTTTCTCCTGGGCTTTGGACCTGGAATGCAGAGGCTGAAGAGAACTGAAAGTGGAGGTCTTTGGGGGTAGTGAGAAGACAAGCTATGTGGTATGCTGTAGCCAGAGCTCTGTGGAAGTTCTGGGCAAATTGAGGAAGAGGTGCAGCCATGACTTCCCCTCTCTGCTTCCAGTCATCACTCTACTTGAACTAGCTTGAACGAGGCTTTTATCCCAGCAACCAAACCAGGCCTTTCACCTTCCAGCCAAATCCACGGAATGAGCTTTTTTGTCAACCAGCCCACTTTTCTCCAATCTTTAACAAAGATGTCTTGTGCCATTTTGCTGAGGGCAAGATACGCAGTATCTGGAACACACTCCTGATCTTGTTGCCACTCTGGGAAAGCGGGAGACCTCTGAGGGGAAGTGAACAGGACCTAGCTAGCAAGGTTGGGGACACTTTGACTTGCTTCCTTTGGACACATCACTAGGAAAACCCTGTTGCTAGAAAAGGCATTGTGTTTGGTAAAGTCAGTGAAAATGAGGGAAATCTTAGATGAGATGAATTGATGCAACAGCCTCAACAATGGGCTCACACACATCAAAGAACATGGAGACGGCTCAGGACTGGGCAGTGTTTCCTTCTGTTATGCACACAGTCGCCCTGAGTGGGAGCCAACTCTGTGCAACTAACAATAACCATGAAGCTCTTCGGCCTAGACGATTCTGACTGCGGACGGCGCTGCCCTGCTGGCTGTGGGAAGAAACTCCTCCTCCCCAGAAGCTGTGATCCTTTTCCAAAGGGTCCCACCCCTTCCTCTCACTCCCTTTTCCAGCCCCAGATGTGGAGCCCACAGCTCATGGGCAGGGGGAGGGGGGGCGGCTGGCTGTGGAGGGGAGGGGGGGGCTAGACCCTGTTTAAACTTGGAAATGTCCACAGAATAAGGGGCTGAAGGGACAGCTGGTCCCCACTTCCCCTTCCCGCAGTTGGCTGCCATCAGACACCATGCTCCCTCTTTTATTGGAACAATTTCGGGAGCCAGTCTGAGTCCCCATCCCAATGGGGGTGGGGGACAGTGGTAGGAGGAGATGCTCAGGGCACTGGCTGGATGCAACCAGAGGTTGAGGTCTCCGCTGCAGACAAGGAGGCCACTTTGCATTTGCCAGACAGGAAGCCTAGGGAGGCCAGAGGCAGGGGAGGGAGGCAGTCAAGTCCCCTCCCCACTCAGACTCAGTTTCTACACCTGGATGGAGACAGGTGCGGCCATTCACAGGATGGTGTTTCTGCTTCCTTGGATGTGCACGGCCACCTCCAAACCATTCACCCACACCTTGCACACTCAGGAGCAAACTGTCCCTACCTTCATCTGCACCTGGTCACAGACAGACCACTTCTTTCCTTATGCAGAACCAACGACAGAGTACTCAATAAGCAATGTAACCACGGGATTCACCACAGAAATGAAACTGTTTACTCTGAATTAGTAAGTAAATACAACTAAGACCATGCTTACCTTGCCTACTGGGGGTACTCCATTCCAGTCAGGGATGATAAATTTGAGAAGAGGTGCTGTGGGGTTGGGAGAGAGACAGATGCCAGCCACACCTAGAAGTAGAATCTCTGATGTGGTGAAAATATGGAACTGTTCACTCCAGGTGAGTAAGAAAGCAAGCACAAGTGAGTCTGCGCATCCCTTGCTTTTCAGGTAACGCAACCCTGGGCGGAACTGAGGGTGCCATCAGGATGACGTGATGATCTTTGGCAGGGATGAGAGTGAAGTCTGTTGAGTGTAGAGTCCATCGGCAGCACGGGGGGGAAGATGGGGGTGGGAACCCCTGCCGGACACTGGAGCTCCCTTCCCTCCTCTGAGGGTTGCTCTAAGGCAGAAGGAAAGAACAGGATTCTGGGGGCAAAGAATATGAGTCAGGTGATGTCTGGAAGCTGCAAAGAGGCAGCCTTGCTTGTGGTGAGTTTGCATGCGGCTCTGGTGCCTGACATCCTGCGTCCCTGGGATGTCCCATCCCTGCCTCCATGAGCCTCCAGAATCCCAGGCTCCTCCCACCTCACCACAGGATGTGTCTCTTTTTTTTTCTACTGAGGCCTCAGGACAGCTGACCCACCACCTAGGAGCATTGGGAGTAACTCAAAAGTTTTATGGAATTTCCCTTCCCTGAAAGCAACAGGGAGCAATGGTGGTTCGGTGGTAAAATTCTTACCTTGGCCTTCCCCGTGAGAAAGCCAGGTTCAACGCACAGCCCTCGCAGTCCATGTGCAGCCATCACCTTTCTGTCGGCGCAGGCCTGGGTGTTGCTTTGATAGTGAACAGGTTTCAGCAGAGCTTCCAGATTCAGACAGACTAGGAAGAAGGGACTGGCTACCTGCTTCCAAAATCGGCCAGTGAGGACCCTATGGATCACAATGGTTCGATTCCCAGTGGGGGATGGTGCGGGACTAAGCAGTGCTTCATTCCATCTTGCGTGGGATCGTCATGAGTCGGGAGTCAACGGCACCTAACAACGACAAAAGAGACAGAAGGAGAAAGCACTGAGCTACCTGCTTTCTGGCACAAGCCCTTGGCATTGCAGATGGTGGCCTGTGGCTCAAAGACATGCAGGCACTGGAGCCACCTCACAGTGGCAGCCTCCCTAGGATATTGGCTCCAGTCCTTTGTCCCTGCCCACCACCCCTACCCTATTGCCTCTCTTCTGAGGGCACAGCCAGGCCTTCCCTGCACAGCCATGTCACCCTTACAAGTTCTGTGTAGCAAGGTTCTTTGCCCAGCCTCATGCTTTCTACAACATAATCATCGCCATGCCCAAAGCCCACTGGGCATTTCAATGACTCCTGCACCATCTTTTTGATAACCTTTTTGGTTACTGTCAAATCCACGTGTGTTTCCAGGACAGAGGTTTGCAATGAACCCTACTGGCTAGGTTGAAGTGTGGCTTCTTTAGAATGCTGGACTTGGGAGAGAGCCCAGGAATCAGGAAGCTGGACCCTATTAAAGCCCAGATAGACTTCACTGAGTGAGAGTTGCTTACAAGCAACTTAAACATTGTGCAGAGCTATTGGGCCCTCAGCGTGGACACATGCAAACCAGATGCAACCATTATGCAAATCCTATGCAAAATACATGCATGGGCCTCCCAGCTATTGTAAACGCCAGATGAGGCCCTTGGGGACACTGAGTTTAGTTGAGCCCTGTTGTGGGGCTAAGAGATGAGAGCTGGGACTCACCAGTCTCTTACGGTGGGCAGGACTTGGCTCCAAGGCAGTTCACACAATGGGGGAAGGAACCAGATCCATCAGATCCACTGGGTTTCATTCCCAGCTCCACCACTCACAAGCTGCATGATTTTGGTGGAGTCATTCCTCCCCTCTGTTTACCCATCTATGAAACAGTGGTGGTTGTTCGGTATCACTGAGTCAATTTCAACTCCTAGCAACCCCATATAACAGAGCAGAACTGCCCCACTGGGAAGTTTCTAGGCTGTGATCTTTACAGGAGAAGATCACCAAGTCTTTCTCCTATGGGGTTGCTAAGTGGCTTCAACTACCAACTTTATGGTTAGCAGCTGAGCACTTAACTACTGAGACACCAGGGCCCCTTAAAATGGTTGTTACCAGGAATAAATGAGAACAGTGGCCGATGCACCCACTACATGGCCAGGCTCAGATGCTCAATAAGGGTGTGGGGTGCAGCAAAGTCCTTCCCTCAGGGCTGGATGTCTGGGGTCTTTTCTACTTACTGAAATGGCAACATGCCCCTGATGCCATGTGCAGGGCCTCCTCCCAGCAAAGCATGTGCAGCTGTGGGGTTAGAGCAGAATGTCGATGTTGGGATGATGGGCTAGGGATCCCCATACTTCTCACTAACTCAGAAATGTCACAGCTCCCCACCCAGACTCCCTTGACCAGCCAGTGCACCTTCTCCCAGCTACAATGATGACTGCCAACACTCACAGCTGCCCTTTCTCCTGAGAACTGCCCTGGGCTGATGAGAGCTAGCCACCCCCCAGAAAGTCAGGAACCCTGCCACTCCACAGCCAATGACTGACTGAAAAATACATGGACACAAAAAGCTCCTTATGCTCCAGAGCCTCCTGGATCAAGCCACACCTGAACTCTACCTGAGATCCCATGCTTGCTCTGCCCTTCGCCTACTCAGCTTCCTACCCTTCCTTCCTTATATGTTTCTCTTGAGAATTGTCCCTTAATAAGTCACTTGTACCAGAGTCCCTGTCTTCTAGGGCACTTGGCTCAAGACAGGAAGCCAGAGCTGCAAGCAAAGAGGGACAAGGAACATGACACTCCTTGTGGTCAAGAGGAAGGAGTGAGTGGTGCATGGGGTTGGGGGAAGTGGTCAGAGAATGTCTCATAAAACAGGCAACCCTGGGTTTCACCATGTGCACAGGCACTGAGGCATCAGAGCCTGGTGTGTATGGGGACCATCGCATAGCTCTGGGGGACACAGGGCAAAAGAGAGGTTGTTAGGGGCCAGATAAGAAGGGCCTTGACTTCCCCAGCTAAGAGTCTAGACTATACAGCCGAGGAATGACTGATGCATTCAGAATGGTCTCTGAAGACATCTCTGGCTATGACAGTATGCAGCAGATGCCAGAGGCGGGGAACAGCAAGGCAATGACCAGCTACCAGACTCTGTGGCATGTGTGATGACAAGGACCCTGAAATGGGGGCCGTGGAGTGAATTTCTTTTCTTTTCTTTTTTTTTTTTTATGGTGATTTAGGTGAAAGTTTACAAAGCAAATTCACTTTCCTTACAGCAGTTCACATACACTTTGTTTCATGACATTTACCACAATGCAACAGCTCCCCTCTTACTTCCTCCTGACCTCTTCCCTGTGTCCATCCCGTGGAGTGAATTTCAGAAACTTTCAGGTCAGAGAGCTGGAAGGCCTGGATGGCTGATTCAGGGGCTATGGGTTCAGGAAGGAGTCTGCAAGGTGCTGGGCTTCTCCAACTAGGCATTTGGGAGGACAGTGGGGTTGCTGGGCAAAGGGGTCCCGCAGGAGACAAAACGTCAGTACTAGGTCCAGGGTGATGGTGTGATGGTGTGTGAATGGAGAGGAAGGGTTTATGAGATGTACAGGGTGGGAGTTTGTGTTTCTCTGTGCCCTGCCACAGCCCATCAGAGCCAGGCAGAGCCAGGAATCAGGCAGCCCTTCTGTGAAGGCGGGCACTGACAAGAGTGGGTGGTAGGCTGGCCTGATGCCAGCTGGGGCCACAGGAACTGTCTGGGACTGGGATGGGAGATGGTATGGAGCTGCCCAGGCCCTGAGGCTGGCGGGGGGTGAGGCCCTGGGAATTGCTTACTGCTACCGTCCTCTAGCTTCTCTATTCATGAGCACTGGAGGAAAAACCACAAAGGATTACTCTCTGGTAACAGAAGCAGCAGGCCTGGGATAGGCGGGTCACACAGGCCAGGCTCAGAAGGGGGCTCCCCTCCACCAGGGAGGCAGATCATTGCCATGGAAAACTCATGCTTGGACGGGCAGAACCTTCAGCCCAACACTGTCCCTACTTATCTCAGATCTGCTCTTCCTTGATCCCTTAATTCACCTGAGGAAATTTCCTGGGCACCTATCTTGGTGCTGGAAGCAGAGACAGGTGGCCCCAGGCTCTGTCCTCAAGGTGCCCTGAGATTAAGAGAGATCAGGGAAGGAGAAGGGGAGAAGCATACCTGGTAGGGGACGTGTGTTCAATCAGGGTGAAGAGGTTTAGGGTATTTGTCCCCAGCAGACAAACCATGGGGACAAACCATGCAGAGCCGGGCACACAGGCTGAAGGAGGCTGGCAGTTGAGGCTTATTCTTTAGTCTCTGTGAGTCCACTCACCCAACACTTCTATCTGCCAGTCATTGCTTCTGCCTCACCCTCCCCACCAGATGGACAGTCCTGGATGTGGAGGCCATTGCCTTCTGACATTTGTGGAGTGGGTGGACTGTGCATTTTAGACACGTCACTCTGTAGCCATGAGGAAGGTCCCCGAGAAAAGCTGGTGCAGGATCTAGGCAATAGGTGCTTGAGAGGAGAAGGGCAGGACTTTGGAAGGGAAAGTGACAGGCTTCAGTGAGCTAGCTGACTGGAGAGTCACGGCCAAGATCAGAGTCAAGGCTTCCATACCCCATGGGGCCCTGGCCCTCCTTCTCCCTGCCCAGTTCATGCTTACGGCTAGATGATACTTCTTCCACCTACTCAAAAGAGCTTCCTGCTGAGGTCCAGAGCAGCCCAGCCTTCCCCTAATGCCCATGCCCCACCCACCTGCTCTTGCTACCACGTGACCTTTGGGGCCTTCCCCAGGCTGCATGGCTGCAGCCAGGGGCTTCTACATTCCTGGTTACTGATGGTGTTGGCCAGCAGCCCTAGCCCCTTTGGGAAAGGGCAGGGAGGAGGCTCCCACGGGTGTGACTTTATCACTCTGTCCCCTCCCCTGCCCAGGGGATTGCACTAGGATTAAGGCCTCCTCTCCCCTGCTGGGTTTCGTCTGTGCCCACATTGCCCAGAGGCTGTTGCAGGTTCTGCATTGCCCTTTCTGCACACCTCCTTCTCCCTCCATGTCTCAATGTCATGAATGACCCATGGTCATTTCCTGGCTACCTGGGTGACTGAGGGGAGGGGAATGAGGAAGGTGTCAGGAGTGTTGCCGAGAGGCTGTGATGATGACCCAGAATGCAGGCTGGGACTGAGATGAGTTGGTGAGGATGGGAGGGGTTGGGAGAACTGGTAGGTATTGGGGATTTTTTTGGGGGGGATATGTTTCGAGAATGACTCCAGGTTATGGCTTAGAGGTCCCTTTTGCATATTGTTTGCATACATTTGGAGGGGAGCCATGTGGAATTGAAAGGGGCCTGTGGGATCCCCTGGGGAGATAGAGGTCCAGGAGGCAGCAGGATATGCCTGTGGTCTGGGTGTCGCATTTGTCCACTGCTCCTTCCCTGCTTGGAGGGCTGAGGTATGCTTGGTTTGGCCCTCTATGCAAGGTTAGGAGGCCCACCACCCACCCCACTGGTGTCCAAGTTTCCTCTAGGAGCTACTGAGAGGTGGCCCACAGGTGACCTAGTGAGACCACTCCTCCAGATAGCTGGTGAAGGCATTGGTTTCTATTCATGCTAAGACTGGCAGAAGCCCCAGCCCCACTGCTGCCCCTAAAGCCATCCTTCTCTTGTCCACTCACCTGGCCCTCCCCAGGCAGTCACCCCACCACCAATAACCCTTTCAGCAGCTTTGGGTCCGTGTGTCCCCCAGTCTTCCCCTTCCCTCCCCAGTCTCTCTAGGCATCCATCCCAAATGCCCTCCCTCACTCCTCCTCCTAACCTCATTCTCTCTTCTCCTCTTCCAATGATCGACAAGAGCCTTGATTGCCCCTATATCTGGAGCCCAAACTGCCAGCAATGGAAACTCTGCTCCCTACCTTGAGGGCTCTGAAACTCAAGGTCAGCTCTGTTTCCTAGGAGGAAGGAGAGATGTCTTCATTCTGTTTTGGGGAGGGCCATATTTCCTAGAAGAATGGGCTGGATGACCTCTAATGTGGGGGAGGGGGAACAAGACCAAAAGGAGGGCTTCATAACAAAAACAAGTTGAATGTTCAAGGCAAGCCCATCTGAAATTGAGGAAACATCAGCTCATAGGCAAATGTTAAAACCTTGGGGACCTGGGATCTTAAAAGCTTGCAAGTGACCATCTAGAGGCAATGATGGGTGTCTCCTCATTCAGAGCAAAGAAGAATGAAGAAAACCAAAGATTCATGGAAACAATTAGTCCAAGGGGCTGGTACACCATGCGATCCTCAGCCTATATGACTATGACACCAGAAGAACTAGATGGTTGCCAGGTACCACTGTCAATAATTTGGAGGGGGATCTCTGTAGGAGATCCTGGATAGAGTGGGAGAACAATGTGGAACAAAACTCAAAATCATTAAAAAAAAAAAGGACCAGGTTTGCTGGTCTGATAGAGCCTGGTGGAACCACTGAGACTACAGCCCCTAGCTGCCCTTCAGGCCTGGAACTGAACCCACTCCTATGGCTTCCAGCCAAACAAAAGAGAGGCATATGAGCTGAACATTTACTGTAGGTAGTACACTCCTTGGAGAGATCAATCATGAAAGAGTAGAAGAGCTGTGTATGCATAGGGAGACAGCTCAGGGGGCAGGAGTGCATAGGAGGGAAGGACACAGGGAAGAGGTAACCACGGGGAGGAAGTGGAAGAGAGCTGTTGCATTGTGGGAAATTGCAGTCAATGTCATGAGACAAAGTGTATGTCAACTGCTGTATGAAAAATGAATTTACTCTGTAAACTGTCACCCAAATCATAATAAAAATTAAAAACAAACAAAAAACCTTGGGGACAAAGAGATCTCTCAAAGCAGCATGGTGGAGTGAGATGAAAGGTAAAGATATCTAAGGTAAAAGCCAGAGAAGAAAAGTCAGTGATGGAGATCAGCAAGATGTGGGCAGAGGACCAGCGGGAGCGCAGGGGAGGGAGAGAGGTATCAAAGACGACAAGGCGGGAAGTAGAGATTTCCAGGAGGAAGACATTTCCAGAGAAGCTAAAGGTGAGGACCCAGTGAGAAGGCAGCAGTGGGTGCCCTTTGTCTGAGTCAAGTTGGACTGAGACAGAATGAAGGGGAGTGGTTGGGGGAGGGGGGCAACGAGAAGTGGCGACAGGTGATACAGTGGTGGGGAGGGTAGGAACCAAAGGCAGATACTGGGTGAGGTCCAGAGAAAGACACGGTTCCAGATGGAGAGGCTGAGCATGGTTCTGGGTGGGGGAGGAAGAAGCCAGAGGGCGAGAGGTTGCAGATGCAGAGAGAGAGGAGCAAGGGCTCTCAGAAGAGGGGTCCAGCCCCAAGGGAGGAGAGCTGGCTGGAGGAGGAGGGCCAGGAAGGCCTGTGCAGTGGAGGGCCTACAGGTGCAGTGGTGCAGGGAGGCCAGCTGCAAGCCAAAAGGGCTACCCTTCGCTTCTGTGCTAAATACCCACTGCCCTCCAGTCCATTCCGACTCATAGCAACCGTACAGGACAGAGTCGAACTGCCCCATAGGGTTTCCATGGCTGTAAACCTTTACAGAAGCAGACTGCCTCATCTGCAGAGTGGCTTGTGGGTTCAAACTTTGGCCTAGCAGTCAAGCTCGTTAACTACTGAGCCCCAGAACTCCTTTCTGTGCTAAATGGAGGTGTGGTTTTCCCCTGAGATTTGGGGCAGGGGGTAAGGAGAGAAATTGGAAGGGGCAGTGGAAAAGTGATAGGTTGAGGAAGGGCCAGTCCGGTAAGGGCCCTGGAGAGACTGGTGGAGGCCAGGGTCTTCAGTGGCTGCGGGGTTCCAGCGTGCTCCCACAGACCATAGCTCTCAGCTGGGGGTGGAGCCAAAACAAGGCTGGGGGTGGGGTGGGGGGGCTCGTGCAGGCTCTGAGTGAGGGTCTGGGGAGGCAGGGCAGCCTGGCGGGAGACAGGATCAGGTGCTCCGCTGCCCCAGGTTACCAGAGGAAAACAAAATTAAAATTGGCAGAAACACCAGAGCGCCTTCAAAGCTGACAGAAACCAGGCATGTACACTGTAAAACGTGACTCTACCGTTTGTCCTGTGGCAATGTTAAAACTCACACATTTTCACTGAGAGAAAAGAAAAGACAACGGAAATTATGAATGTTGGGGAACTACTTGACTCATACCAGCATTTCCATTGTGACCTCTACCTGGCTGCTGCCCACCTGCCCACATTCCTGGTGTGTTGATCCCTGTGCGTACAAACATGTCCTACTCCTCTTCAGGGTTTTTCTTTCTTCTTTTTTTTTTGTTAAAACTTAGTGTCCAAATATGGATTCATTACTTTTTTAAAAAAAATTTTATTGTGGTAAAATATATTTAATAAAAAGTCTGTCATTTTAGCCATTTTTTTAAGTGTACAAATTCAGTGACATTCACTATATTTACCATGTTGTCCTACCATCACCACTATCCATTTCCAAAAACTTTTAATCACCCAAACAGAAACTCAGTACCTTTCAGCAGTAGCTCCTTCGTCTTCAGTTTTGACACTTTGGACAAGGCTGGTTGAAGTTTCTTTAAGAACAGTCTGTTCCCATTTTCCACAAAGTTATAAGAGCTACCCAGCAAGTTCAGTGTTGGTACCACATTTTCCGTAATCATTAATTGATGAACGTGGCATCAAAATAAAGGTAGAAAATGATAACCATTCTAAGCCAGGTGTTGCTTGTTGAATGAAAAGTAAACTGGTTGATACAGGCCATCAGGAAAAAAAAAAAAGTTCTGTGCAAACTACAGAATTTTAAAAGAGTCTTGGTGTCTTGGTTCTCTCGTGTTCTGTAACAGAAATACCACAAGTGGATGGCTTTAAC
>NW_006921607.1:19287114-19288127 GCF_000298275.1 Orycteropus afer afer
CATTTCTGAAAAAAGCAGCCCTTGGAACCCTTATGGGGCGCGGTTCCACTCGGACACACATGGTACTGTTATGAGTCGAAATTGACTCCATGGCAACTGGCTTTACACATGGATTGCTAGGTCCACAGCTTGCCGCAGCTTCCTCTTTTCTTCCTCTCTTCTGTCTTCAATCTAATTCTTTTATTGCCTGTCTCAGGTTTTTTGTCCAGTGGGGAATGTGCAATCCATGCCCTGGGTCCTTGCATTTTTTCTGCCCTGGGCAGGTGAGTGCCATCTGGGTAGGTGTCACGCTTTTCTTCTGTAGTCTGGAAGTGATCCCACTGTTGACTGGTTTCTAGCATTGCAAATAAGATGTTTGGTTTCAGACTGCTTCTCTTCTCTTTGCGTGTGACTTGTTCTCTCATTCTGGAAGCTTGTAAGCATTTTCCCTTTAATCGTGGAATTCAGGAATCTTCCCAGTGTATGGCTAGTTGTGTGTCTTTTTCCATCATTCCTGCCTGGAACTTAACGAGCCCTTTCAATGTGCAAACCCAAGTCTTTCTTCAAACGATGGAAAATTTTCTTTCTCATTTTAAAATGATTGCTTCTCCTCCATTTACTTCTTTTTTCCTTCTAAGTTTTTTTTTTTTTTTTTAATTCACATATTACATCTCTTGGATTCCAGGAGGCTCTTGTTTTCCTCCACATGAATTCTATCTTCATATGTGTATTATGTATATGTTTGTGTGTGTGTATGTGTATATGTATATATATATAGAGAGAGAGAGGAGGGGAGTGGGGGCCTTTATTTTTTTAGAGCAGTTTTAGCTTTACAAACACACACACACATTGTGCAGAAAGTCCTCAATATACCTGCTCTCCCCCTGCAGTTTCTTGTATGATCAACACCTAGCATTTGTGTGGTGCATTTGTTACCCTATTATTAACTGATACCCTATTATTAACTGAAGTCCATAGTTTACATTAGGGTTCACTCTGTGTTGTACCTGCCTTACAAAACCCAACCCAACCCA
>NW_006921607.1:19290132-19300473 GCF_000298275.1 Orycteropus afer afer
CCAATTCTCCATCCTTTTCTTCCATCCTCATTTTAAATTTAAACACTATGTCTCCTAGTTCAGGAAAGTATTTTATTTCAGTTTTTGGTGTCTTATTGTTTTGTTTTTCCTGTTGCTGCACAGGTTGTCTTCTCGCGTAGTTCCAAGTGACTTGCAGGCTCTTCCTTCCTGGCTGCTTGGCTCCTTCAGGTGCCTCATGGCCTTTCCTTGCCTTCTTGCAGCTCTCATCATCCTCCGGGATCGGATCCAGCTGACAAGCTGGCTGTGCCTTGCTGTGCCCCAGGAGGGAGCCACTGGGCTTCTCCATCCCACAGTCTCAGGCAGAGAGGGATTCCGCAGGTCGTCCAGGGCCACACAGGGAGCCAGCTCTGTCTCTCCCTGGGTGCATCGTATGCCAAGATCTTCCTCCAGGAACCGTGGTGATCTGATTCTCACCCAACTCGCTTGATGCCTGTCCCTACTGTCTGGCCCAGAGGGACACCAAGTCCCAGCCCAGCCTGCTCAGTTGAGAGGCCCTGCTCAACCCGCCGGGCCTGGCTGCTGGCTGACCTGAAGTGCCAGAGGACACTTTGGGACAGAGGGCAGCAGAGGGACTCTCAGGCTGCCATCCTCCCAGAGGTGTAACTACAGACAGGTTCTCAGGTTCCATGATGTTGAAGAGATGACTGGGACCAATCATCTCCTGCAGGGTTATAAAAATATTTTAGCCAAAAAAAAAAGAAAAAAGAAAAAGAAAGAGAAGAGCAAAGTGGAATTGATTTGAATAAAACACACTGCTAAGCCTGTGATAATGCATTTAGCCTGAGTGGAAAATTAAATGGTATTGAAGGAAGTTTGAGGCATTCTGCATATCTTCTGGTTTTGGTAATAATAAAGCTTTTCGAGGAAAGGAAAGAACCCTCAAATGCTCTCAGTTTTGTTCTTGGAACAATACTATGTATCTATGAAAAGAGTTTTCCAAAGCTTGGAAGTGGGGTACAGATGAGGCATGCAGGCAACAAAGTGGTTTCTTTAAAACATGGGACTGGATGTCACTATGCATCCTTCCTGAGCTTGCTTGAGTAGCTTTCAGACACCGTTGGAGCACAGGAAGTTGTAGCAAAATAATTCTTCGAAACCTGCAGTTGATCAATGTATCCAATTGCTACACTGCTTCCAAATTGCAATTTCTTTTTTGTTTGAAAGTTCTTTATCACAGAAGCGTCACAGGGACTGTTTTTTCCTAAAGTGCTTCAAAGTGAAACGATAAACATTGTCTTTGCCTTTCAAAGCCAAAAAGGTTTATCATCTGAGAGAAATTATGAATATTTCAAAACCACTTGGGACAGACTGGAAAAATGATGCCAAAATACAATTCCTGAGGACTTCAAAGTTGAAAAAGACCTTCCTTCAGAAGAAAGGAACTTCTGAAATAAAATAGAAGGAGGCAGTTGGGGTTATGCATTTCCCCTACTCTGTCAGAAGGAAAGTATGAAGTTCATATTTATTGTAGAAGATAGGATCCTAGGTTATCAAATTCAACTTCACACCTTCCTAGAAATGATCACAACAAAGTGAAATCCATTTCCCAACTGCCCCAATCAGATGGCACAAAACAATAAATAGAAAGGATCAAACATCTGCCAGACTTGTACAGATTTCAAGCACTGTTGATCCCACAATTTAGGTTTTACGAAACCCTGAAAGCACCACTTGGGCTATGGTGGCATCAACTTAATTGATCTTGGCGGCTTGTTGATTTGACATGGTCTTCACCACCCTGCTCCTTGGTCTTAGTGATTAGACATGGCAGTGCAGAAAGCTCATTTTCTCCTCTTTGTTGCTAGAAACCCACTTACACTGCCCTGTGGAGTGAAAGGTTCTGGCCCTGATGGCTGTTGAGTGGGACAAATCGCAACAGCTAACGCTAACGGAGCCCTTGCTTTTTGCCAGATGCTGTGCAAAACACCCTGAACTCATTAGTTCATTCAATCTTCAAGCAACACCCACGGGAAGGGATTACTAGCCCCATTTCTTGAGTGAAGAAAATAGGGCTGAGAGGTTAATTGACTGGCCCAAGCTCACGTAACAGGTAAGATTCAAACTCAGAGCCCCTTCCTTGACTGCAAAGCCAGTGTAATCACTATATTATCTGTAACCAAACAGATGAAGAGACAAGGTCCCTGGGACATCACAAATTCATCTGAATTTACTGCCATAAAAAAGATGTGCTAACCATTTAATTTCATATCTAAAGACTTTTCATTTCAATGTACATTTCAAGATGACTAGACACTGGCATAAAGTTGAGAAGCTCCCTGCTGAGTAGGGATGGCTGTGGAATGTCAGGACTGTTGTTAGGACGACATAAAGGAAATGCATTAAAGAGGGATGTTATGAAGTGATTCCTTTTGACAGTAAATGATAAACTGTCCTGGGTAAGCAAACTGTGGAATATCCATACAATGGAATATTACCCAGCAATAAAAAGGAACAAGGTACTCATTCACATAGCAACATGAGTGAATAGCAAAAGCCTTGTGCTGGACAAAAGTAGCCAGACACACAAGAGTACATTGATACATAAATTCATATAAGTGATTCCATGTATATGAAATTCTAGAAAAGGCAAACAGAACTGATGGTCAAAATAATCAGAATAGAGGTTGCCCCTGGGGAGAGGTAGGGGGTAGGGACTGATCGGGAAGGGACATGGAGGAACTTTCTTGGGCTGAGGGTATATTCTATATGGTGACAGGGGTTCAAGGTACTCAAGGATGAGCATTTCTCAAACTCACTGGAATTGTACACTTGAGATTTGTGAATTTCGTCATATTCCAGTTCATCTAAAAAGAAAACCAGAAACAAACTGAACTCTAGTTAATGATATGCATGCAGAGTGTTTGGATGAAGTACACTGATGTCATCCATTGATGGATGAACAGCTGGACAGATAGATGAACAACTGCAGAACCTCAGTGGTGGGTATATATGAGTATCCATTGTACAATTCTTTCAGTGTTTCTGTAGGTTTTAAGTTTCCCATCATAAAATGGTGAGGAAAAAGAGTTTTAAAAAGCGTCCATTTGGAAACGTGAGCCTGATGATTCTCATAAAGCGTCTTTGCTCAAGATGAAGTTTCCCTCCTAGAAAGAGACACCATGGCCCCACGGCCAAGTCATTGTTCTTGTTTCAGTGTCTCCTCTGTCCCCTCCATTGTTTTAGTTCTTGTACACCAGAGGGGGGGTAGAAGGACAACTCAGGGAGAGGCCTAAGGGTGCCAAGGGGTTTCAGGGACTAGCTCTGGGGGTTGGGCTTTGTGTTCAAGGACACTGAGGTCCAGAGATGTTCAGCATTGCTCTCTAGAACCCAGTCCAGTCCATGCTCTCTTTCACAACCCAAGATGGCATCATGAGGCTCAAGTGGCGGTGCTGGGGTTGGGCATGTGAATGATTTGGAGACAACAGCACACAGTAGGCACTCAAGTGTTTGCTGAATAATATGTTAATGAAATTTCAAAGAGGCCTTCCAAAGATATAAGAAACACTGAAGGGGCCTGTCTGATGGGGGCAGTCTGCCTGTCTCTGCCCTTGTGCACCTCTGGCCTGGCCTGGATACCTGGAAAAACGGGTGCAGGCAAGGCTGTTTGGTCCCTGGGTTCCTGGACAGCCTGGGTAAGGGCACTTTGTCACATTCTTAGGAGAGAGCACATCCAAAACAATTTCTTTTTTTCTAAAAACTCAGCGTTAACAGGTTCCAGATGTCCGTGTGTTATATAATGGGGTTTGTTTTAATAGCGTCAACTTCCAGATGTGCAGCCTGGAATCAAGAAGCCCATTGGCCCCCTGAGGATGCTGAGAGCCAAGCTGAGAGCTGCCCGGGGGAGAGAGACAGACGTACGTGTAGAACCAGGGATGGGAGAGGAGCTGGAGGGGCCTTCCCACTGCCCAATGGGCCACTTACCTGGCCAGTAGCTGTCCCCTCAACTGCAGGTGAGGAGAGTGGCCAACCCCTGTTTGTCAGCCCGGCTCTGAGGAGTCTGACCTGGGATGTGTGCTTTGGAATCCCAGCTGCACCCGTCCTAGCTGGGTGAGCTTGGTTAAGTCACTTGGCCGTACGTATTGAGGCTGTCTTTGAATGTACAATGGAATGACCACTGTTCCACGTATAAGGGTCACTGTGAAAAGTAAAATGCAAAGGGTGGCAGAGTGGGTACTGGAAAGGCTTGGCCCTCTCCCCTGTGGTCAGAGTGGAAGGACCAAGGCCCTTGTACCCCAGCACACCCAACTCCTCACGCCAACCTGGGAAGCCCCTTGGCAGCACTGGCTACACTTTCCCTGGAACGATGGCAAAAAGCTGATGGTGGGAAGCTCACCACCTCCCCCAGTGGCTTGTCCCATGGTCCCATAGCTCCAACAGATAGAACATTCTTCCATTTTCTGTTTGCCAAGTCAAAGGTGGCCTCTGGGTGACCCCCAACTGGCTGGAGTTTTGCTTTCTGCATGCTGAGCACACCCATCCCACTTTCATGATGGTCCTTCAGGTGTGAGAAGACAGCAACCAAGCCTCCCAGTGCTTTTCTCTAAGGTGGCTGCAACTATAACTTCAGATGGATTAGTGATTACAGTGCTGTGTGGAGAGATGTTCAAGACCCAGGACAAGCAAAATCACAAAACCTGAATGAGGACACAGGGGCAGACATGCCATCACCCACAGTGGGAAAACGCGCTGCTGGAAAGAAGATAATCATCCTCAAATTAGTCTTCAAATGTAATGCAATTCCAACAAAATTCCAATCAAATTGAAAAGAGCAATATAAATAAACCTATAAATGCAATCCAATTCCAACAAAATTCCAGTCAAATTAGAGGGGGTGATATAAAGTTCAGGAGTCCCTGGGTGGCTTACCCAACTGGTTAAGCATTAGACTACTAGCTGAAAGTTTGGGGGATTGAACCCACCCAGAGGTTCCTTGGAGGACAGGCCTGGAAATCTGCTTCCAAATGGTCATACAGCCTTGAAAACCCTATGGAATGCAATTCTACTGTACACACTTGGGATTGCCCTGAGTTAGTTTTGATTTGACGGCAACTAAAGACAACAATTTGCATGTGATATTAATGATATTGTTCTATAATTTCTACATTCTGTGGGATCACCTTTCTTTGGAATGGGCACAAATATGGATCTCTTCTAGTCAGTTGGCCAAGTAGCTGTCCTCCAAATCTCTTGGCATAACTGAGTGAGTGCCTCCAATGGGGCATCTGTTTGTTGAAATATCTCAATCGGTATGCCATCAATTCCCGGAGCCTTGTTCTTCGCCAGTTCTTTCATTGCAGCTTTGACTTCTTCCTTCATTACCATTGGTTCTAGATCAGAAACGTTTGCAGCAGTATATTGATAGAGAACTTCCAGAGGTTCAAGCCGGATTCAGAAGAGGACGTGGAACAAGGGATATCATAGCTGTTGTCAGATGGATCTTGGCTCAAGGCAAAGAATACCAGAAAGATGTTTACTTGTGTTTTATTGACTACGCAAAGGCATTTGATTGTGTGGATCATGACAAATTATGGATAACATTGAGAAGAATGGGAATCCCTGAGCACTTAATTGTACTCATGAGGAATCTGTACCTTGACCAGGAGGCTGTCGTTCAAACAGAACAAGGGGACACTACATGGTTTAAAATCAAGAAGGGAGTGCTTCAGGGTTGTATTCTTTCTCCACACTTATTCAATCTATATGCTGAGCAAATAATCCGAGAAGCTGGACTATATGAAGAAAAACGTGGTATCAGGATTGGAGGAAGAATCATTAACAACCTGAGATATGCAGATGATACAACTTTGCTTGCTGAAAGTGAGGATGACTTAAGGCACCTACTGATGAAGGTTGAAGAATACAGTCTGCAGTATGGATTACATCTCAACATAAAGAAAACAAAAATCCTCACAACTGGACCAATAAGCAGCATCACAATAAATGGAGAGAAGATTGAGGTTGTCAAGGAATTCATGTTGCTTGGTTCTACAATCGATGCCAATGGAAGCAGCAGTCAGGACATTAGACGACGTGTAGCATTGGGGAAGTCAACTGCGAAGGAACTGTTTCAAGTGCTGAGGAGCAAGGATATCTCCTTGAGGACTAAGGTGCGCCTGACACAAGCCATGATATTTCCAATCTCCTGGTATGCATGTGAGAGCTGGACAATGAATAGGGAAGACCAAAGAAGAGTTGATGCTTTTGAGTTGTGGTGCTGGCGAAGAATGCTGAAAGTACCGTGGACTGCTAAAAGAACTAACAGATCTGTCCTGGAGGAAGTGCAGCCAGAATGCTCCTTGGAAGCAAGAATGGCCAGACTTCGTCTCACCTATTTTGGTCATGTTGTAAGAAGGGACCATTCCCTTGAGAAGGATGTCATGCTTGGTAGGGTGGAGGGTCGACGAAAGAAGGGGAGGCCTTCAGGGAGATGGATTGATACAGTGGCTGCGATGATGGGCTCGAGTATAGCAGGAATTGTGGGGCTGGTGCGGGATCGGGCAGTGTTTCGTTCTGCTGTGCATGGGGTCGCTATGAGTCGGAAACGACTCGACGGCACTTAACAACAACAACAACAAAGACAACAATATAAAATTCAAATAAGAAACAAGTGTAGAATAGTCAACATACTCTGCAAATAACAAACAGTGAGGACTTACCCTTCTAAATGTTGAACATATGGTAAAACTATAATACTTGAAACAGTATGGTACTAGCAGCAGAATGACAGAGAGACACAGAGCACTGAGAATTGAAAGTTCAGAAATAGATCCATCTACGGATGAAAATATGATATGTAGTAAAGAAATGCATTAATCTCAAACTAAAATCAATACACAATTTTAACGGTGGTTACCTTCGGGCAAAGGAACTTGGTATAGGAGAGTAGTGAGGGAGAGAGATGTTTGTTTTTCATTTTGTGTTTTTCAGGGTCATTTGATTTTTTCAACCTTATATATGTGCTATTTTTTCTTAATGCCAGCATTATGTTATCTGTTGATTTTGATCCATTTTGAGTATTGTCCTTTGTACACCTCTGTATTTAAGAAAATACAGAGTTATTATTAAGTGTTATAACACCAGTAAAAGGATAAGTAATAAACTGTTAATGGTTGTTATATCTGAGTGGTGGACCTAGGGGAGAGCTTCCACTTTCTAAACCATATACTTCCATAACATTTGAAGTTATCACTTTTACTTCTCCTCCTCTTCCTTTTTTTCTTTTTCCTCCTTCTTCCTTCCCCTTTCTTTTCCTCCTACTCTTCTTTTCCCCATTCCCTTTGTTCTCCTTTTTCCTTCTCAACAGCAAGTATGATTTTAAAAATCGAGGAGGGGGGAATGAAAATGGGAAGAAAGTAAATAAGTCAGTGCAGAAATGATGGATGACTCAGTGAATGGGATTGGACGACTGGCTAACAATTTGGAAAAAAATAACATCAGATTCCTACCTTACACCAAAACAAACCTCAGATGGCTTAAAGATTTAAATGTTAAAAGTTAAACCACGAAAGAGCTTGAATGCTTATACAAATTTAGGATAGGAAACAACTTTCTAAGAAGACATCAAATCAAAAGATGGATAGATTTGACAACGTAACAACATAAGGCTTCTTTCCATTAAAATGAAATAAGTCAAGTTAATACATAAAGTGAATATGTAAAGGTCAAACTGGAAAGAAAAATGGCAGATGAGATAGATAGGATCAAGAATCTTAATGAATAAAGAGCTCTTACAAGAACTCCTGCCTTGTCTAATTTATTGAAGTCCACAGTAGAGGAGAATTTCATTATAATGAAACCAGTTTCCTTGGGAAGATGAAGGAGGGCTGAGTTGGGGCATGCGGAATGGAGCCGACACCTGAGGGGCAGCTCCAGGGCCAGCGTTGGGCGTTCTAGTGTGGCAGGTATTCCCTGGTCTCCTGGCTTCACAACCCTAAAAAAAAGAACCTCAAACACCCCAAAAGCCAAAACAAGCCAGTTTCCATTGAATAGATTCTGACTCATGGCGACCCCATGCATATCAGAGCACAACTGTGCTCTACAGGGTTTCAGGCCTTTAATCTGAGGCATCTCTGGGTGGGCTTGGACTGCCAGCCTTCCCATTAGCAGTCTCCCTCGTGCCAAGTTCCTGCCCAGCCTCATCTTTCTCTGGGCAACATACAAGCCCCGACACATATCCTGCCGCCAGCACGTCTAACATCTTGTCTGTCCTCCACCCAGGCACTTGCCCATTTCCACGACATCACACATGCTGGGCCCTGTGCCTGGCTCACCCTCTCTCATCTCTACTGACAAAACAAACAAAAACAACCTATCACCCCTTCAACACTCAGTCTAAATATCATCTGCTCTGCAAAACCTTCTTGGCCCACCCTGGTGCCCCCAGGAGCTCCCCTTGGGCCCCTACGGCGCCTGGCATTCTATCCAGCACTTGGAACATCAAGCTGTACTTCTCCTCTCTGCTCACCGTCTGGGTCCACTGCTAGACTAGGGGCCTCTCTAGACAGGGGGTCTCCACAGATCCTCTCCCCCTCTCTCGATCTGGCATGTGGTCAAACCAATATTTCGTGAACAAACACCATATTTTAGGTGACAGACAGATCATAGCAACTGAACAGACACACTTCCCATGTATGGATAGTTGAGTGTCAGGCTCAATCAATATATTTCCTAAAACAGTACAAATTTCTTAGAGGTAAAGATACAGGTTATTTAACTATTATGCATTTAGGAGAAATACATTAAAAGAAAGGGACCTAGTTACCAGTAAGATAAAACAAATGAACTACACCAGGGGGCAGTGAGACCTAAAACCCTAGAACTACTGGAAGTCTTTGATGAAATGCAAAGGATTAGATAGGAACCTTAGGGGGCAGTGAGTTTATGTTCCTGGGAGGAACAACTCAGGAAACAAGGGTGAGAGTGCTTATATAACTTCAAGAAGGTAATCAATGTCACTAACTGGTACATGCAGTAACTGCTCAACTGGTGTGTATATCCATACATTTAATTATGCTTTGGGTGCAAATTTACAAAGCACATTTGTTTTACATTCAACAGTGTATGCACATTTAATCTCACAGCCCCAATTAACCATAAAAAACTCTCTTCCCCTTTCCTCCCTGTGCCCTTCTTCTCTGTGCATTCCTGTCTGTTCAACTTTCCCTCCATGTGAATGCTGCTCCTCTGATAGCTCATGGCTGGTTGATCCAAGGGGCGCATCGCCCTGGGGTAGCTGTTCTGTGTGTAGGTCTTTCTACTGTTGGGCTGAGAGCCAATTCACAGGACTGAGTCCATTTCTAGACCCCAAGGGTAACCCAGGGCATGGTCTCGGGGGTTCCAGAATTGGTGTATGTTTTGCTATGTATATTCTCAACTACAAAAAAACAAAAAAACAAAAAATGTAGTCATTGCTGAGCTCAACAACAATGGCCTCCTACCAGGCTCTGTGCCAGGTACACTTTCTGCCCTTGAGATCCTCACAGTCTATTGGGGGACTGCTCAGTGGGAAAAGGGTCCAAAGAGGAGTGGGAGTCACCTCTAGACTGTGATGAGGTGGCTCAGAGGGGCCCTGGGCACCTAAGGGGCCAGGGCAGGGACCACAGAGGCAAGGAAAGGGCAAAAAGGAGGAGGGGCTTAGTTTCCTGGGGCTACCATTAAAAATATATGTAAGTGGGTAGCTTTAAGGAACACAAATGCATTGTCTCACAGTTCTGGGGGCCAGATGGCCCAGGCAGGGTATTAGCCGTGTTTACTCCATCTGAGGGCTCTTTCCCAGCTTCTGGTCTCTGTTGGCAGTCAGGGGGATTCCATTACCGTTTGTTTACACACCTTCACATGGCGTCTTCCCTGCGCTCCCCACCTTCATAGGTACAGGGGTTAGGGTTGAGTGCCATTGAGTTGCTTCCCACTCAGGGCGACCTCATGTGGTAAAGCAGAAGTGGCCCATAGCGTTTTCTTGGATATAATCTTTATGGAGGGAGATCACTACGTCTTTTTCCCATGGAGTTGCGGGGTGTGTTTGAACCGGGAACCTTCTGGTTAGCAGTCGAGTGTTTAACTTTGGTGTACCAGGGCTCTTTTGGTCCAGGGATTAGGACTTCAGTGTATCCTTTTTGGGGGCACAGTTCAATCTATAACAGGCTCCAGAGACTGCAGCCCCTGTAGACTGGGTCCAGGTCCCACCCTTTTCCCTGGGGCCAGAGAAGCTGGAAAGACATTGGGGTGCTGGGTGGATGCTGGACTGAGAAAGCCAAGCCAGTTTTTTTATTTTATTTTATTTTATGTATTTATTTATTTTTATTTTATTTGGATTTGGGTGAA
>NW_006921607.1:19302524-19334680 GCF_000298275.1 Orycteropus afer afer
TTGTTATTGAGGTGTTGGAGTGTTCTATAAATTCTAGAGATAAGTCCCTTGTCAGATATGTTATTACCAAATGTTTTTTCCCAATTTGTAGGTTCTCTTTTGATTCTTTTGGAGAAGTCTTTGGAAGCACATAAAAATTTAATTTTTAGAAGGTCCCAATCATCTGGTTTCTCTTCTGCTGTTGGTGCATTTTGAATTATGCCAAGCCAGTTTTGCCAGGTGGGGTGAGCCCAAGCCCAGAAGACAATGTGTGAGTCAAGAGGGGCCCTGGATGCCAAGGGCTCAATAAACATGGCCTGTGCTCCCCAACCCCTATTTTGAGCATCAATCACACACTGGGCGCTGCAACAGGCGCTGAAAAGTCGAGTTCAGAGAGGTTAAGTACATTCTCAAAATCACCCAGCCAGACAGTGACAGAGCCAGGACTGAATACCACCTCTTCCTAATGGCAGAGCCTGATCTTTGTTCACTCTGCTGAGGTGAGGCCAGTTGTGGGGAAAAATGATTCTTCCAGACTATCTACAAGAGAAATAATTATAGTAACTTGAAAAAAAAAGTTGTTTTGAACTTGTTTCTTAAAAATGTATTAACAATTCATATTTTTCTCTAAACAAAGGGGTTCTTGTCTTTTCTCAAAAATGTTTTTTCTCTCTCTCTTTTTTTTTTTTAAATTTCATGATGGTCTGCAACAGTTGAAGTATCTGGATAATGAAATAAATATGTGTTATATTTTTAGCAGATTTTTTTTTTCATTAAAAGGTGAGGCCGCAGGCTCATGGCAGGTGTGGAGCTGGGCCAGAGCCACGCCTCTGTCTGGGTCAGCGTAGCGCCAGGGCGAGGGGGTCAGGACCACAGTGTCATTCTGGGGACAGGGCCAGACCAGGGTCAGGAGCCAGACTGGCCAGGCATGGGAACCACTGGCTTCCTGGGCTCTGAGGAGCCAGCCGGAGACCATGTTCTGGGGCTGGCGGCAGGGCCTGCCGGAGGGCCCACTCCCCTACCCCGCACCCCAGACCCGGCCTGCCCTTCCTCCCCAGGGCAAGGGTCTGGCCTGGCCTTTATCCTGGAGGAGGCTGCAGCTGCTCCTACAGCCCTGGTCCCAGAAGACAAAGGCGCTTTCTTTCCCAGCACAAAGTCTGGATTGCATGTTGCCCTGGATCCAAATGCTCCTTTGAAGGAAGTGGCTCCCTTCCTGTGTGTGTGTGTGTGTGTGCATGCATGTGTATGTACATGTGTGCGGGGCCCCAGGGCGCTGAGTGGGGCCTTCATGCCCTCCCTGTCTCCTGGTTTGGCCTAGCACTTCTCCATCCACACCCTTGTGTACATCTCTAGGTGCCTGCACATGTACCATGTGTGTCTATGTGTGAACATGGTAAGCACATCACTCACTGTACAGGCAGCTGCCTGTGTATACACACTGTGTATTTCTGGATACATGTTTGTACATGTTTGCAGGCCTGTTTCTGTATCTGTAGCCAAATGCTTTGGGGTGTGTACATATTTTGTATGTGTCTACACGAGACACTTGGTACCAGACCCCACCTCTGCTGCCTCTGGCTATGCCTCCTATTCCCACCCACCGTTGGCTGCTCTCTGGGGCTCTGCAGTGTGCAAGTCCTCCTTAACTGTCCCCCTTCCACCACCACCCCTGGCCCGCATCTCTGCATTTGTCCATGAGCAACCTGGCCTCTTTCAGCTCTGGGAGGAAGACAGGTTTGCACAGTTTGGTTTGGCCCACACACTTTCCAAAAGTTCCCTGGCTCCCTGCCAAACTCTTTATAAAATGGCTCATAGGGAACAGCCTAACAGGAAGGTAGGGACCCTGTGTGGGGGGCTCAGGACCCCTGCTCCAGGCTCTGGGATGAAATGGGAACATCAGTCAGGTGAGCTTAGCCAGAGAGGGGGCTGGAGCCTGAGTCCGAGTGTAGTCTGAGGACACCCCACGGCCAAGGAGGGAGCACCGTATCTCAGGGTCTCATGTCCAGGGTGGCAGAGCCGGGAGGGAACCCAGGGATGAGGCAGTTCAAGCCCCAGTGAACAGATGGGGGAGGTGAGGCCCAGAGAGGTGGTCCAGGCTGTTTGGGGAGCTCGAGTCCTTCCTGGTCATCCTTGGTCACCCCCTGACCCCTCTCTCTGGTTGAACCTGGGTCAGACTCACAGCCTTATAGTTGTGGACTCTGAGGCCTAGCTGTCTTTCACCCTTGGCCGTCAGGGATTCCAAAGCCTCCGGACCTCCCAATCAGAATGTTGGTAGGTGTTCGAGCAGCAGACATGACTTTGGGTTTTACCTTCTGCCAACCTGTGTTGGGTGCTGGGACCTCCAGCTGGCTTCTCCCAGCCCACGGAAACACAGGTATGAGACTTTCTACCCTGTACTCCTCCAACAATACCCGGGCTCCATCCTCCATTGGGGGCAGGAGTCTGATAGGAAGGCTGTCCCATGGAGTAAGGAGAAGTGGCTCTGAGTGAAGCTGGTTGGTCAATGAGAGGTGTGCGGGCAGCTGCCATAAAAGGTGCCCACCAGCACCAAGAGCAGGGCCAGGAAGTCTGCGGTGGGGACTTGGCTCCCAGAGGCTCCTGGGTGCTCAAGGAGGCTGGTTCCTTCAGTCTAGTCTCCACCAACCCTAACCGACCTCCCTCTGCTCTCCTCTTCCCTTTAGGAGTCTTCTAGATGAGGAGGGATGGTCCTGGCTCTGCTCTTTCTTCCCTATCATGGAGTGTCCAAGCTAGGGGCTGGCCTGTCAACTCAAAAGCTAGCAGAGAATCTTTTCTTTGCTGTCCATTGTCACGTCTCGTCCATGAGAAATGAGCACTGACTGACTTGCTCAGCTCTAAGGGGGACTGGAGTTAGAGTACAAGGAATGACCAAACCAAAAAAAACCAAACTCACTGCCATCGAGTCAATTCTGACTTGTAATGACCCTCTTTGGTTTCTGAGGCAGTAAATCTTTATGCAAGTAGATTGCCCAGTCATCCTTCCACAGAGCGGCTGGTGGGTCTGAACCAAAACCTTCTGGTTAGCAGTCAAATGCTCACATTAGGAATGGCTAGTCACTGAAAACAGGTTAGGGTTTCAACAACATTGTGCTGCATGCTTACCATGCAGATCAGGTGCCACATCTGGGGGCACATTTTATTTAACTCTTGCTCCTTAAGGCGGCTGGGGTGCCTGGACAGTGGGGTTCAGGTAATGGAATGCGGCTCCTCCCTGGGCCTGTGTAGGGGGTGCTGGGTTGTGTACTGAGAGCAGTGTTGGCAGGGGGCTTGGAATTTTCCTGTCCCATCTATACCTGAGATACTGCCGACCTCCAACTTGTCTGGGAAGAGACAGGAAGTAGCTACGGGAGCTTAGCCAGCAGGAATGTCCCACTGTTTCCCCTGCCCCACTGTGCCCCAGCTCTCTCAGGTGCAGGTCAACACTAGAGAAATGAGAAAGGGGCACTGGAGTTGAGGACCCTTTCCTTAAAAATAAAATAGGTCCTGCTTCTCGATGCTGCATGCATCAAGGGACTAGGGTAAGGGTCAGAAACCCCTCCGGCCTGTGGGTCCCAGGAGTTGGGGGCTTTCCTCAGGCCCCTATAGCCCACCCCCCCACCCCCCCGCAAAGATACTTACCTGTGCCTCGCAGCCCATCTGGCTTGTTGCTGACAAGTCTGGGAGCCGCGGATGGAAAGGGCCGAGTCAGAGCTGGAGCGGGGATGGGGTGGGGGTGGGAGGTGACGAACGGACTGGAACGGTGTCTAGAGTTTTCCTGTCTGGTCTCTTGCAGGTCTGAGCCAGGAAAGAGCTTACCACCTGGGCGGCACTATGTCACTACAGGCCCCTCCTCCACCGGGGCCCCTCCCGGAGCCTTCTCTTCCTCTTTCCACTCTTACCTGGAGGGTGGTTGTGGACTAGCTCGCTCACGCTTTGGAAGTCCCTGAGGATGCTGGGCTCTTATCCTGAAGAGGTGGTATAACAGGGTCACACACTCAGCGGGGAGCGGCCTAGGGGCCTAATGAGAGACTAGATGCAGGGTCTCAGAGACTGTGCCAAGCTGCTTGATCCAGGCTCCCACATGACAGGGCGAGTCTCCAGCATCACCCCATGAGGCACTGCAGCCCCCTTCTGGATGTCCGTGGGGGTGGAGTGTTTTCCCCCAACTCCCTGGGCTGCCAGTTCCATTTCCTGCCAGCATCGCACTGACCAGTAGTCTGGAGCCTTCCTTGTGTCCTGCTTCTGGGAGCCAACTGGACACACCAGGGGACGGAGTGAACAGGACAACTACCTCCCTTCAAATGCAGCCCCAGTATGAGTTCCCACTCGTGTCACCTGCTGGCTGTATCAGGAGCCTGTTAATAATGCCTGAGGCTCTGCAGTCACTCACATAGCAAACCTGTACCCTGTGCACAGGGCCCAGCCTGCACTGGCTCCAGGGGTCCTGTTTCCTTGACCAAAATTCAATGTACACACTTAAAAACCAGGAAATTTCACATAAATATCTGAATTTCCATTCTCTGCTGGGGGGAAAAAAAAATCAGCCACCGGGCACCACGTAGAACCCACATTCCTACATGGTATCAACTGGCAATAGCCAATAGCTGCTGTTCCTTTTAATCAGGGTGAGAGATTTCCTTGGTCTCCTTTGCTTCCTACTGCTCTAAATCTGAACCACGTCACTTACAGATATCACCTACCTTGCCCAGTAGGTACGTGAGTTTGCAAACACCGCTACATATCGTGACGAGAGCAGAACCACTGAGATCTCCCGAGGTAGAAGCAGATCCACTTCTGGTCCCCTTTGGGTGCAGCCTTTTAGGCAGGGTCACGTGCCTACAGCACGCCATTTGGTCTACCGACATGAAAGATACCAAGAGCTGCTCACTTCACCCAACTGGTAAAAACAGCTGCCATCAAGCCAACTCCAACTCATGGCGAACCAGCATGTGTCTGAGTGGAACCATGCTCCCGAGTTAGCAATGAGTTTTTTTAAGTTGATCTCCAGGCCCTTCTTCCAAGGTGCCTCTGGGTGGACTCAAACCTCCAAGTTTTCAGTTAGTACTGAGCACATGAACCGCTTGTCCCACTCAGGAACTCCCTTCATTCAACAATCACCCAGAAACGGAACAGGAGGAGAGTACAACTTGACTTGGCGGTGGTAAACCCAAATACATGTTTAACAACTCCTACAGTTTTGCCCACTGGAATTGATGCCAAATGTACCAGCTGAATCCTTGTCTTTTTTTTCCTGAAAATCACAGTACTTCCTCTCTCGTCTCCCCACACCTCTGCCACCCCCACCCACCTGTGCTCAGAGCCCACCAACAGCAGCTACCATCCCAGAAATCTAGTCAATGTCTCAAGTCCCTCTACCTGGTGGGGAGCAGGGGACAATTTAATAGTTCCTTGGATCAGTTCTGTTCCACAAGCAGACTCCAGGGTCCCCAACAGCAGGGGCATATTCGATCTGCCTTTCCAAGCGCAGCCTAGCTTGGTACAGAGTAGGGTTTTTGGAAGCCCTCCAGGTCTTTCCAAGGGCCCAGAACCTTTGGGGGGAGCTCTGGTGGCATAGTGCCTAAGGCATTTGACTGTTAACCAGAAGGCTGGTGGTTCAAATCTACCAGCCACTCCTCGGAAGAAAGGATGGGCAATCTACGTCCATAGTAATAGCGCCTCAGAAATCCGAGGGGTCACTATGAGCTGGATCCGACTCGATGGCAGTGAATTTGGTTTTGGTTCAGAGCATTTGGGATGCCAGCTTCCTATCAAGTGATGGTCAAGTTGGCTGTGATATGGGGCCAATGAGGTGTGCCTGCTGCCCTCAGCCACAAGTTGTAGGAGGGGGAGATGGGAATTCCTTCCTTCCCTGCATAGACTGTCTCAGCTGCCCTTTCCTGCCTTCCCGAGTTCTGCTTCCTAGGATGTGGTGTCTAGTGAGCCTTGGCTCCCACTGCTTCCTTAAACTAAGCTCCCTGATGGTGGGCCTGCCTGTTGCCTGGGATGCAGAGGGAAACGTGGCCAACATTGGGCTCATCTGCCAGGGACGCCTCCCTACCGCCTTCTCTGCAGGGAGGCTGGTCCTCAGGCCACCTGCTGGTGAACTCTCTTGCTGGCCCCTGCCCAAGTCGTGGGGGGTTTTGCCTCCTGCTCTTTAAGGCAAGGCCGAATGTCTCCCTCTCCCTGTTCTCCCAGCCTTCCTCTTCTCCTCCTAGCCAGCATCTTCAAGCTTGGCCTCCTCTTCTGCCCACCAGCAGGACTCAGTGAGAAGTGGGTAGGGCAGAGCAGGGCAGGGCAGCTCCAACTTCCTCCAAAGTGCAAGTATCCCCCGGGGCTTGGAGGCGGCCCCTTAGGGCGCATGCCCAAAGCTCAATGTCTCTTTTAAGTCTGCAGATGTGAATCTAATATTCTACTTTATGATTCACGTATACACAAAATCCTACTTGAGTTCATGTAAAAACATTTAAAATTACTTCGTATTTGCACTGAACCTGTGAACAGAATTGATGCTGTAGGGCAGGAACCAGCAAACGTTCTCCACAAAGGAGCAGAAAGTGAATATTTTAGGCTTTCCGGCCATATGGTTGCTGTGGCAACTGCTCAACTGTGGTACTGTAGGAAAGTAGCCACACATAGCTTGGCTATGGGTGTGGCTATGGGCCAATAAAACTGTAATTTGAATTCCATGAAATTTTTGTACATCATGAAATATTACTTTTGATTTTTTTTTTCAGCCATTTAAAAATGAAAAATACATTTCTCTCTCATGGGAGCTCTGGTAGCACAGTGCCTAAGGCACTTGACTGCTAACCAGAAGGCTGGCGGTTCAAACCCACCAGCCACTCCTCGGAAGGAAGGTTGGGCAATCTACTTCTGTAGTGATACTGCCTCAGAAACCCAAGGAGGGGTCCGACTCGACGGTACATAACAACAACAACTCATGGGCTGTACAAAAACAGATTGCTGACTATGCTCTAGGAAGACAGTAGATTGAGTCTGTGGTTTCAAGTACAGCCAAGGCTGGAAGAAAGAAGGTTCTGGAACCAGACCCACCTCTAACCTGCTGTGGTACTGAGGACAGGTGACAACGGACCAGAGCCTGCTTCCTCTTCTGGAGAACACGGCTTGGGATGGGCTCAAGCATGGCGAGGCCTGGCACAGTGAGTGGTGTTTCTTAAGCAGTGGTGGCTGCCACCCTGCTCATTCCATCACTGACCGCCTGTGGTGTGCTGGCTGGAGGAAGGTCGAGTCCAGGATGTGAGTGCTTGAGGCAGATGTGTGCCTACTCTGGGAGGAGGAGCAGCAGCTTTCACACCAGAAAGCTGGGTCACCGCTTCCCCAATTGGGATTTCTGGCTCCGTTTCTAGGTGATTACTCACACTTTCTGGCTTAAGTTCTGGCCTCTAGGGACTGCTATCGGGAAGACTATCTTAACATCATCTGCCTGTTGCCTCTCTCCTCCCAGCCTCAGGAGCCCTGACAGGCCCGACTGGCAGGTGCCCAACTGGCCCTGCCTTCCCTCCTTTCCACCTGCCAAAGTTGGAACCTGCTTCCACCCTTGGCCCTGGTGAGCCCAAGCATCCAGACACCCAGGGTAAGGCCCTGGGGCCTCCCAACCTCTGCACAGCAGGGGCAAGAAGCACATGCCTTTTCCCTGGTAGTTCCAGCCCAGGGCCAGGCCAGCACAGCTCCTCTCCTTGCTCATCATTAGTGTTCAATGCTACTTTATTCAACTGCTTCACTGAGGGGCAGCAGAATCCAGGCCTCAGGCTAAAGACACGCATCCTGGCTTTCCCATTGGCCAGTTCGCTCATTCATATAAAACAGGTAACAACAGTATTTAGAGTTATTGTGGAGATTGAGAATATGGCCATAAAACGCTTGCCCAGCTCACGGAAGTGCCTAGTAAATGTGGGTTACCAGCACTCAGTAGGGTGGCCAGAGAAAATATAGGATGCCCAGTGAAATGGGATCCAGATAAACATTATTATTATTTTTTTTTTTAGTTTAAATATGTACTAAATATTACATGTGATATACTTAGACTAAAAACAGTAGTCACTGTTTCTCTGATATTTAACTTCTTTATCTGACAACTCTATATTAAAAGAGGCATCACAATCCAGTAGGCTCTGTCTCCTAGCTCCAGACTAGCCCCCACCTCCCCACAGTCCATCCAGACCAATGGCTTTATATAGATAGATAAATAGATAGATAGATAGGAGCTCTGGTAGCATAGTGGCTAAAGCACTTGACTGCTAACCAGAAGGCTGGCGGTTCAAACCCACCAGGAGGGTTCGCTACGAGTTGGGGCCGACTTGACAGCACATAACAACAACAACATATATATATACATACATACATATATATATATATATACATATATACATATACATATATATATATATATATGTGCAGGGCCTTGGGGATGGAGCCAGGCCACAAAGACTGTTTCTTGCAGTGCTCTGAGTCTAAAACTAGATCTATTTTATACTTGCTTTGAGACCTTCCTTGGCTCCTTCCTGTCCTGGATTTCCTTATCTGTCCAGCAGCACAAGTAATCCTCACCTGACTGGTCTCTCAAAAGGAGTAATGATATACTAATAACTAGTAGCTATTGATCAACTTGACATTGATCATTCTAATCAACCCCACTGGATACAAATATAATTATCTTCATTTTACACATGAGGAAACTAAGGCTCGGGAGGTCAGAGATGTTGCTCCCCACTCCTGCCCTAACCTCCCTGCTCTAGTTCCACCCTTTGTCCTCCAGGGCTTGGACTCTGGCTTAGCAGAGCTCAGACATGACGACAGTCTCCGCAGCAGCATCCTGTCATTGCCACGTTCAGGTCTCCATGTCCAAACTACTCTTACGGAGCCCGGTACTTAACTCACACATCCTCTTATTTCCCGTCTTATTCAACAGATGCCTCGCTGAGTGTGCTTCACGCAGCTGGCTGCGGTGCTGGTTACTGGGCAGGCACAGTCTGCAGGTCGAGGACCTGGCTTCATACTCCTGTACCTCAGAGACTGGATTCTGAGACGCCGAGAGCACGGACAGTCTAGAACCAAGGTCCTGGTCACTGGGTAAGCCCCATTTCTGACCTAACCAAGAAATCCTCCCATGGGTCACAGACCAGACAAATGAACAGCCACTTTTGCATGAATCCATTTTAAAGAGTTTGGTGTAAATCAATCAAGCACCAAGTTTTACAGAGGGTGTGACACTAGTGTTCGGTTTTTCCCAGTGCCAAGTTTTCTAAGTGGAAATTCTTCACTCAGGGCCAGTCTCAGGTAGAATTCCCAGACTGGTATCCCAAAAGCTACAGTGTTTCAATCTTAAACACCCCTGGGACTGGGTGCTGTCTCAGACTGGTGGGAGCATGGGGATGAGCCCCAGCTCTGCTCTTTATGATTGATGAGGGATCCCTGGAAGCCTGTGGGCTCCCATTATGGCAGATTTGATGCCGGTGTCCCTCTACCTAGCTCCTGAGATGCTATGAGGACAAATGAACCCACTTGTGGCGAAAACACACACAAAACATCAGCCCAATGTACTGGACTAATTATTATTCTGCCTTGACACAAGATACATCTACGTGGGCAAGGTTTTAGGTAAAAAATAGTTTTAATGAGTTTCAGTAAAACTCATCATCGTTGAATAAATTCTGACTCACTACGATCCTACAGGACAGAGGAGAACAGCCCCACAGAGTTTCCAAGGCTGTAACCTTTATGGAAGCAGACTGCCACATTTTTCTCCCATGAAGTGGCTGGTGGGTTCAAACTGCCAACCGTTACGTTGGCAGCAGAGTGCTTTAACCACGGTGCCACCAAAGCTCCTTAAGTCTCAATTGGTGATGTAAAGCCTGGAACAAATTCTTGAGAAACTGTTGCAGGACTTCCTGTAGCAGTCCCCCACCTGTTCGTCTCCAAGTGCATCCATCCTCAGGCCACCCACCCACCCACTGGCACACAGTAGGCGCCAGCTGCTAGAGGGACTGACAAGGGGTGAGGCTGGGTAGGTTTTCTGCTCAGTCTTGCACAAGGCTCAGCATATTTTCCTACAGCTTCACTGAACACTTCTGACCCAGTTCTGCTGGGGCTTGAGTAGTGATGCTTCTCAAAGCTAAGGTTCAGAGTTCTTAAAAAGCCTTAAAACTTCTCTTCCGTTTTTACACATCTATTCCAACCCACAGAAAGTCTAGCTCCCCCTGAAGTCCCAGGTGTGTGATCTGAGGTGGGGCTCGGAGCACGTGGCTTAAGGAAGTGGCGCTGACGAGGCCTCAGCTGAGTGCCTTCAGGCTGGGGGGCTGGGCAAGTGGGTGCTGCGCTGCTAGTGCCTTCCGGCATCTGCTTGAACCAGGTGTTCTTGGCCAGAAACAGGCAGGGAGTCACCGAGTTGGCCTTCGTGAATGAGTATTTAACAGGCCTTCACTGGGTGCTCAGCACAAATTGGGCACCGAGGAAAGAGTGGCTTCCCATGGGCACACAGTGCATTAACAGAATGCCCCCATAGCAAGAGGCAGCCAGGTGCCACTGAATGTGCCTCACACACAAATCAGACTTCTAAGTTTTTTTTGTTTGTTTGTTTCAAATCCAGGATCAAGACCACAGACAATTTATTATGTAAGACATGGAGTGAAGGATGATCGAGAAAAGGTATGGCTGTGAGTGACATGGAATTAGATGAAAAGGCTTAAGTCTGCTGAAGAGAGTTTAAATTTGGCTTTTGCTCTTGGAAATGTCAAAATAATCATAAGAAGCACTTATGCCTTACAGAGCAAATAATCCACATAGTGTCATTTTCATTTTGCAAACAGGGTCACAATAGCAGTCAAATATAAGCCTAAACACCCAGAGAGTTAACATACAGGTTTGATAAGATATTAACAAGGGATTGAGCATGCTGGTGGGTTTTTAAATCAAATTCATATTGAACCCTGTGACCTACTGAAGACTGTAAGTGAAACCTGGGGAAAGCAGTTTTTCCATACAAAACAGTGACAACAACAACAACGACAACAACAAAGAAAACCCCAGACTCCGCTGGATGTCTATAATACTCATTTGCAGTAAGGCTTTCAAGATACATGAATTTTTATAGCATTTGTATTTTAAGGATTTAGGGCAAATACATTTCTTTTTCTACTTGATAAAAAGAAAATTAGTACTTAAAAGGTTCAAAAATATATCGATTGAGTGATTTTTTTTTTTTACATAAATAAATTATATTGATTTTTAGGATTTAACAGCTGAAAAAACCCTTTCCGCTTCCACTGGAGGCAAAACTGAACAAAATGTTAGTTAAATAGAGATAGCAGCACTTCTAAGAAATCTGTTGTCAGCATTAGAGACCCTCTATGCTACAAGGATATCATTAAACAAATTTGTTCAACTGCTGGACTCTTTCCTATATGGTCAGTTATAGAATTTCTGGTTTATGTCTCTGATTCATAAAACTGGGACTCCACTTTCTGCAAACACATCTGATTTCTTTCTTTTCTTTTTTTTTTTCCGGTCATGATTGAACAGACTTCTTTGAGATGCTCATTTTAACATTTACATAATTTATAATCCCAAATGTATAAAAGACAATGACAAAAGCATCATAAATAAATAATGCAAACTGAAATAGTTATGTCAAACTTTTGGACCTTCTGATAAATTAGCAAAAACTGTAACAGAAAAAGTAAAAAATACAGTAAATTGTGACAACAAAACGTGAAACCGGTACTAGTGGCACTTCTGACATTTCCAACCGCCCTGCACAGACCTGCGCCTCCGGAGTAGTGAGTCACGAGCTTATTTCAAGTCTCCGAGTATAAACTACTGACGATGAATAAGACCATGGGAAGGGATGTGAAATGAACGGGTGGGCAAAAGAAAATGGGAACAAGGGCTGCTTGAGCAGGTTCTTCCCAGCTAGGTTCCTAAACATGGAGACGCTGAGGAGGGCAGAAAATAGTGTTAATTTGCAACACAGGCTCTACTAACTTGATAATCTGGAACTTGGGTCCAACTGTAAAACATAAACAGAATAGAGAAGTAACAGTGAGAAGCAAACATGTTCACAGTCATATTGTAAAGATGGTGCACACGATTGGACGACCTCAAACAACCTCGACAGGAGGACCTGGCAAGTGTCAGAGTGGGGAGTGACTGTTTTCTTGCAGGCTTTAGAAAGAGCACTGTTTTCTGTGAAGAAAATGCAAAACAAAAGCTCCTCAGGCCCCCGTGTTCTTCAAACATGGAGAGACAAATGTAGTGACTACAGAAATGGGAGGAGAAGGTGGTGAGGAGACAGGAGTCGTGGGCTCGCGAAGCACGTGGCCCTGCGGAGCGCCAGCCCCTCTGTCCACCGCCTGGTGCCGGCCGTGACTCCAGGTGCATAACCCTTTCTCAGATTGAGAACCATCTCTGAACTTGGGGGAGGAGGGAGAGAGTGATACATACATACAAAATAATGTCTAGTCAGTATTTTGTCTTGCTGCAGGTGTCTGAAAAACCATGAAGGGGCAAATTATATTACTACCAGTAAAGTTTTTTTTTTTTAATAAAGAAATGAATATATGTATTTTCAACCAATAGTTATATACTCTGTCTACACTACTCATTTAGTAATCATGGTAAAATAGGGAAATGTTTCAACTCAAAGCTGCATGCCGGCACTTCCCTTTTCTGTGCTTTGTGGTTCCCTGGTGCCAGTGTTCCCATCCAACACAGCCCACAGCGGGAAGAGCTACTCTGCGTCGCTGTCCTCAGCCCTTCAATGGTGAAGTCCCCAGACAGCTTCCTTTGCCATTTGTCCTCAGAGAAGTGGGGAACTTGGAAGAGAAGGGGGTAGGGCGTGCCACCAAGTACTGTATTGACTACGATTGCTGGAATGAACAACTGGATAACAGAATGAGAGTTCTGTGCCTCCTAGACTAGGCAGACGACACTTATCTAATGAAGTGGCAAGACCCTGCAACTACTGACATCTGTTACCATAGTTCTCAGACAGGCAATTAGGTCGGTAATATTACTTATGGAAACACAGGTTCTTATGAAGGTGAAGTGAGGGAAATAACAAACCTTTATGGGATAAGAAACTTACAAGTCACAATAATTTTCCCAATGAAAAAAGTTCTAGTTGGTGTCATTGCTGGAGTCTTTGGGTCTCCCGTCCCCAGCCTGTGCCACATGTTCTCTGTCTGGGGCCAGAGGGGCACTGGCTTCGGTGCAGTTCTGGCTGCCGCCGGGCCCCCTTTCAGACCCGGGAGCAGGCTCTGGGGTGGGGTGTGGGTTGTCCCCTTTAGTTTTCTTCTTCTTCCTCTTCTGGCTTTCTAGACCTATGATATCAGAGTGTCTGGCCTGCTGCATGGCAGGCAGAGCCATGCCCATGCCAGGGGAGAGAAACATGGATGGGTAAATGAGTCCAGGAGACACTCCTGGGATGAGAAATGGGTTAAAAGCCACAGGACTACTAGTAGTTATTGCAGGTTCAGACTGATCAGAAAACGGACTAGGACCAGGCTTGTCGTCAGCTAAAGTATCCGATTTTACATCACGGCTACTTGGCTTGTCTTCTGCAGTCTTTTCGGTCACTGACGTACCACTTTTCGTTGTGCTTGATAAAGATGCTGGAGCAGTTGAAGTGCAGGTAGTCGTCATGGGCGTGTTGAGGAGCCCCCCAACACCAAACATCTGGGGCACTGTGGCCATCCCCGGCAGCATCATGGGCAGCATGCTCAAGGTGCTTTTGACATCTTCGCCTGTAGGCATTGTGGTGGCAAAGCCAGCCGGAAACCCAACAAGCCCAGTGAGCGGGATGCCTGGCATGCTTCTCATGTTCTGAAGTCCTACCAGGTCCATCCCTGCGATCAGTCCGTTCATGAACAGCGGCCCCATTCCGGAGGGAGAGTCTGTCACCATGGGGGGAGTTTTCAGGAGCTCACTCCGAGGCCGTCTCCCCCTCCTGCGGGGGCCTGCGTCTCGAAGAACAGCCTCAGTCACTGTGTGATTGAACTTGTTTTCTGGGAGAAACCCCTGAAAACGGACAAAGAAACACAAGATGCCAAAGGTTACTGGATGGCAGGCAACTGCCTGGGCTAATGCCCGGAGCGCTGCATCAGTCTATCCTGTGCACAGCTCCACGAAGGGTCCCAAGGCAAGCGTGCCTCCTGCCCACTTGCCCAGAGGCTGAGAGCACTTGATGGCACTGGCACAGCCACTGTGCCCGTCATCAACATGCTCACTGGGCAAAGGTGGTGTCTGCCCTGTGGAGAGCCTGTCAGAATGCTGAGAGCTGAAGACAGGTACGAAAGACGTCTAGGTTTAGTCGAGATGCTTTCCCAGACCCCACCAATCATTTTTCCCATGACAAAGGAAGGAATTTTTTAACTGAAGCAACAAGCAGAACGTGTCAGGTAGGGCTTTGGAGTCAGACAGACCTGAGTTTATACCCTGATCTACAACACCCTGGTTGTAGGACTTGGGCCATGTCAGTTAACCTCTTGGAGTTTCTGTAAAATAGGGTAATACCTATTTTCTAGGGCTACTGAAAGTGCAGTGTTTTAGCACACTACCTGACATGCAGCAAGACGTGCTCACTTTTAAAAGGGACACTTCGATTGTGTGTGTCCCTCCACCCAGGCCATGAACTCCTGGACGGCAGAGGCTCTGGTATGCAACAGGACCTATGGTAGTTAAGGCTGTGTGTCAACTGGCTGGGCCATGGTTTGGAGTGGCTGGGCAGCTGGATGTAGTTATTCCGCACGATGAGACTGTTATCACCTCCACGGTGGAACGTGCTGTGAGCAGCTGAGTAGGTGCCTTTGGGGTGTGACCTGCTTCCAGTGTATGAGGAGAAGCTTTGAGGAAGGTCTCTGGCTTTTGGCACATTTGGATTGTGCATATGGCTGAGTCTTCATAAGCAGTGTGGCCTCTTGTTCCCTGCTGATCTTGGGATTGTGTCATTTTATTTGCCCATCTTGAGATCATCAGCCTCAGCAGCCTGTAGTTAGCTGCCTGAGCTAGGAGACACCTCTAGCTCTAGTGGGCCTGGAACAAGAGGCAGGGCTGAAGGCCAGGGTCAAGGGGCCTTCACCCAGCCCCTAGAGCTGGCACTAAATTTGGGCTTCTAGCCTCCTAAACTGTAAGAGAATAAAGAGCTGTTTGTTAGAGCCATCTATTTGTGGTATGTCTGTTACAGCGGCACTAGAGAACTGAGACAGGACCCATACATGCCTGCTGAGTAGATGGAGGAGTTCTTGAACATTGTTGGGGAAATGCTGTCAAAGTAAGTGATGTTCTGGTTTCCTTTAAGGGAAAGATCTCCAACTTTCTTCATTAGCAAAAGTTCTAGTGTGGAGCACTTCTGCTGCACGTGGATTAAACTGTGATTACGCCTGGGACGCACAACTATGCTTGTGTAAGGTCGTCTGTTTTACACATTTTAATACTGAACCATTACACAGGATGACTGCCGTCTTTAAAAATGTTAGCGAGCCACAGCAGCACGGTGGCGTGGCTCCAGCCCTGCTGCCTGTGACAGGGGCTCCACTCCACTCTGTCTGGTACGAGGACACAGCCCAGAACCAGATACACGTGTCTTGTGCTCTCTGGGAGCTTGGTGTTTAACTCTAGTGGTGGACAGAGAGAATTAAATCTTGCCACTCTGATGTCTCTAACTCTGAACATGTTTCAGAAATCATGGGATAATCCCCAGAGAAAGAAGAAATGTTTTCTCTACAGAAACAGAAATTTCATTCAGGATTTGGTGCCCGAAATGTCCATGTCCCTAGCTCCAGATGCCCCGTGCATTTTCTTCTCTTGCTACTACTGCTTTCCACCCCTTCTCATTGCTATCGTTTATTTAAAATTACTTTTTTTTATCAAGGTAATACATGCACACATATAAGAAAATCAAATTATACTCCCGTGCTTGAGCAGTCCCAGTCTTTATTGTACAGAGGATTTTTTTTTTTTCCTTTCCCCAGAGAAGAAATTCTCTTTGGGTCCCTTTCCAGACCACACTGAAGTGAAGCAGCTCTGGCTTTCCAGGCTCTGCCTGTCACAGTTACTGTTACACAGTGGGCATTATTTTACCACCTTTTCTCCTTGATCACAGCCATGGTGAGATTAAAGTGGCCTTGATGGGTCTTTCAACACTGGATTTGCACTGAAGACACAGGATGTCATCATGGCTGGAACACAGAGGTGGCAGCACCTGGAGGATGTAGCCAGCAGGGCCACTGCTGAGCACCGTGAGGTGAGAGCTCATTGGTGAGGCTACTGGGCCGCCAAAGCTAGAGAGGGCCCCACTTCTCCCCCAGCTGCATCTGCCCCTTCTCTGGAGTCTCCCTTCCCGGAAGAGGCTGGAGTGATGGGAAGTAGGGATCTGGGAAGCCACCAAGCTCAGCCAGACCACAGCCTCCTTGTCTTTAAGGCTCACAGGAAAAGAAGTACAGGTTTCACAAAGAGACCCCAGAAGGGTCAGGGCAACTCTTTATTTTAGAGTTAGGAGTCCTGGAGAATATGGAGGAAGAAGTCAGAGAAGCTGAAGATACCTAAGGGCTGGGATCAGTGACCAGGCCTTGGAACAGTTAGGGATTCTATTTGCAACCTTCCCAAGGACGCCTCCTTTGAACTTTAGTTCAGTATCTCTGGCATTTCCCATTCGTTTCACTGCCACTCTTCTCCCACGACTATTAAAGAAGATCCTTAGGAAACCCAACAGATCCTTGCTTAAGGGGCAGCAGTAATGGAAGGGCTAGCTGGTGACACTGGCCTTGGGTTCCCAGTGAGCCGCGAGCAGACGCACTGACCTCACAGCTCGTGATGTAACTTTTGTCTCATGTGGAGCGGGCTCCAGGTAGCAGCAGCTGGGATGCGAGGATTCCCCCACGGCAGTGAGGGCTGCAAGCAGCAATGGCACTGGCTATTAGTGGTGGCAAGGAAGGTGGTAGTGACAATAGGAAGAGCAGCAGGAGTAAAGACAGGCGTCATGTAGTAAACATTTGCTATGAGTCAGGCACCATGCTCAGAGCTCTCCTCACAACTGAACCAATAAACACCATCATCATAAATGGGCGAAGAAAGAAGTTGTCAGGAATTTCATTTTACCTGGATCCACAATCAGTAGCCATGGAGGCAGCAGTTAAGAAACCAAACGATGTGTTACATTGGGCAAATCTGCTGCAAAAGCCCTCTTTAAACTGTTAATGAGCAAAGATGTTACTCTGAGGACTAAGGTGAGCCAGACTCAGGTCGTGGTATTTTCAGTTGCCTCATATGCATGTGAAAACTGGACAATGAGTAAGGAAGAGCAAAGAACTGATGCCTTTGAATTACGGTGTTAGTGAAGAACATTAAATACACTAAGGAGTGTCAGCTGAATGAACAAATCTGTCTTGGAAGGAGGACAGCCAGAATGCTTCTTAGAAGGATGGTGAGACTGTGTCTCACATATCCTGGACATGTTCTCAGGAGGGACCAGTCCCTGGAGAAGGATGGCAGGCTTGGTAAAGTAGAGGGCCAGTGAAAAAGAGGAAGACCCTCAATGAGATGGACTGACCCAGTGACTGCAACAATGGGCTCACACATAGCAATGATTGTGAGGACGGTGCAGGACTGGGCAGTGTCTTGTTCTGTTGTACATAGGGTTGCTGTGAGTCACAACTGACTGGATGGCACCTCACAACAACAACATAACTGCATAATCTCATTTAATCATCACATCAAGCCTGTGGAGTCAGCTATTACCATACCCATTTTGTTGTTGTTGTTATGTGCCGTGGAGTTGGACCCGACTCATAGCGACCCCTCCTTGGGTTTCCGAGGCAGTATCACTACGGAAGTACATTGCCCCACCTTCCTTCCGAGGAGTGGCTGGTGGGTTTGAACTGCCAGCCTTCTGGTTAGCAGTCAAGTGCCTTAGCCACTATGCTACCAGAGCTCCTATACCCATTTTAAAAAGACGTAACTAACCCATTCAAGGTCACAGATACTCAGTGGCCCAGATATTTGGACATAGATTCAGCTGAGTTCAGAGCTCCTGGTTTCATCCAAAGCAGATGGTTTCTCCTTTTCTCTAAAATGGTTTCAGAATGTCAAGCCTAATGGTTACTATACAATGACTCCTTTCCTCAACCCCAAGAAATCACTCCTTGATGTGTGAAATTTTTCATCCCTTTCCCTCCTGAGGCAAAGAGGAGGCAAGAGCAGTCCAGCACTCCAGTTGAGACACCCTTATTACCTAACTCAGGAGACAGGGCAGGGCAGGAGGGTGGTTCGGCAACCCTCCTTGATCTAGATTTCTCTCAGGCAGTGACACAGGGTCTCCTATTATCATGAGCTCTTGAGCCTGTGAGGGCTGCAGCACGGAGCTGGTAGGACACAGGGGTGACACACCACCTCTCTGAATGCTCAGCTGGTCAGCCCCTCCACCTGCAGTAGCATACTTCCTCAAAGGATGCACTTGTCAACTCCCTCACTGATGGTACCACAGTATACCAGGAAAACAACGTCATCTTATTTGATTCTTGTACCGAATGAAACTGGATTCATAGACACGTTGCGGTGTAGTAAATTACTTTGTATGGCTTTTCTACCCATAAGTCATTGTAAACTCAGTGGTGGAATGAGCAACCGAGGAGCTCCTGCTTGTAAATGTTATCCACCCGGGTTATTTCTGTTGGGCGTGGCACAACACAATGTTCTGAGAGGTGCCCACTCTCTCACGTGCTTAGAGTTCTGATGCTGTGATTGGCTAGTTTGGCCACTCTGCCGGGCTCAAAAGGAGGCCTCCTGGAGGCAGAACTCTCTCTGACTGCTGGTTGAGGAAGACGTGCTGCTGAAAGAGACACGCACCCCTGAAAGAGACACGTGCTGCTGGGAAAGAGACGCAAGAGACACGCATTGCTGAGTGAGACACCGAGGGACCAGCACTGCTGGAAAGAGACTGTGAGAGACTGTCGGCTGAGGGATGGTGGGCTGGGAGAAAGACTGAGCGTTCTTCCTGAACTTGAGTTGTAGCCTGGTGCTTCCCTAATAAACCTTGTAATCCGTGAGCTCTGTGTGACCACTGCGGCGAACTATCGAACCCAGGAGAGAGGTGATGGTGCTTTGGGAGGAACGGTTGGTGAAAGGGCTGGAGGGAGGCAGCATGTCTGGCCTTGTAGGAATAGGCCTTGGGTTACTGCTGGTAATCCTGTCTTCCTCTTGTAAGATTAGAGGAGGTCAGAACATGTGGCCTCCTTGCCCTTTTTGCACACGTGAAAATGTATGCTGAATATGCCTGAATCCCCAGAAATGTTATTTTTGAAATCCTACATCGGTCCTTCAATTTCCCAAAGAATATTCAAGAAAAATCAGTTAGTCAAAGGCAGAAAAGCTTTATGATGGCCAATTTTAGGTTTGATTGAGGAGAAAACTATGAAATTTCAAAAAGCTCTGGTTTAGAACCACAGAACTGGGAGAAACCTCAGAAAATGTCATGTTGGGCTTCTTTTTTACAAATAGAGGCACTGAATCCTAGAGAAGGGCAGGGCAGAGCAGGACTAGAACCCAGGGCTCTGTCCATCCCCACCCCGCACTACCCAGCAGCCCCCTCTTGCTCTCACACGTGGCCAGCACCTGCAGTCTGCCAGGCTGATGTGTCCTGGAGTACGCTGGCAGAACTGCCCTCTCTGGCTCTGGGACTGATCACCAAGGAAGAAGTCCGGCTGGTTCCTGCTTCTAAAGAGAAGACTGGGGCCTGTTAAAGCATAATTTCTCACAGTCTGTCTTAAGCTCTTCAGTGAAAATCGCCTCATTTTGGGCTGGCCACTGCCTATACCTTGTAGTCTCTGGTCCTTGCTGGGCACACCTCAACCCAGGGCCTTGGTAACCACAAGTGGACCAAAGACTTTTCTGAGCCCTCTTCCTCGCATCCTGCCCACATTCAGAGCCAGAGAAAGGTGCCGGGGGATGTCTTTTTCTTTTCACCCACAAACATTTCCTTCATATCTATACTCTTGGGTACGAGGGGCATGTTTAGTCTTAGACATCTTTTTGCTGGGAAGATAACCAACCCAATTGCCTCCACTTTACTGTCAAACAATTTACTGCTCTAAGTCGGACTTCCTTGAACGTGCTTGACTTTGGGTTACCAGAGTGACAGCGCAGAGCCAGAGCTCCTGACCAGGGCCACTCACTCAGGACCAGCCTGCACCCTGTACCACCTCTGGCCCCGTGGACCAGCCTCCTAGGTGCAAGCAGAATTCCTCAGGCATCAGGATACACCAGACTGTCCCTGCCTTGCCCTGGCTGAGAACTACATATGTCAGAGGAATGCCGGGCCCTTTCAGAAATAGGAACTTGCCAAGAAGGCACAAACTGGTCTTCTTCTCTCCCTCAGATCTGGAGAGCAGCAGCATAAAGGGCCCCCGGGGACGGGGGGGAGGGAAGAGCCCTCCATCTACAGCAAAGCAGGAAGAGTGCCGGCAAAGGAAGTCTGCTTCAACCGCTTCCTGTGGGAGGGCGTCACTCTAGTGAGCCAGCTGTTGCCCACTCTCCTCAGGTGCCCCTCCCAGCAGCTCTGGGACCACACACAGCGCCAAGCTGGGCTCTGGCAGCCCACCCTCCTGGTAATTATACCCTGGGAGCAATCCTGCTTCCTCTTCCAGGGGAGGCCTGGGGGGAGGGCAGAGAGCAAGGAAAGGGAGACTCAGACGGAACAATCGTGGAGAAGGGCTCCCAGAGGGTCACAGGGGCACTGCAACCCAAGAAGAAGCTCTTGACTCCAAGCCTGCATATTTCCAGTATTTCCAACTCTACAACTCAACTCCTGGGTAGAGGTACAAGCGGAAGTGTGGTGACCAGAGTTTCCTTTCTCCACCCAGGAAGGTGAGTAGGCTCATCCAATAAACAGTCACTGAGTGAGGGGGCCTAGCAACCCAAAGTAATGTGTAGATTCTAATTTAAAAAAATCTAAAAATAGAAACAAAGCCCAACTTTAAGACATTCTTGGGACAACTGGGGAAATAGGAATATGGGCTAGATATTAGATATTAAAAGTTCCTAACATGGACACATGTGACAGTTACTGCCCATCTGTCAGTCTCTTGTCCTGTGGCGGCCTGTGCGTTGCTGCGATGCTGAAAGCTATGCCATTCGTTTTTGCAACACCAGCAAGGTCCCCGCGGCGAACAGGCTTCAGTGGAGCCTCCAGAGTAAGACCAGAAAGAAAGGCCTGTAGATTGCTTCTGAAAATCAGCCCATGAGAACCCAAGGACACAGCAGAACACACACGGGCCGCAACAATGGGCAACAACCAGTGTGGTGATGGGGTGCGAATGGGTAACGTTCGGCTCACTCATACACGGGACTGCTATGACATAAGGAGGAACTGACTCGACAGCAAGCAGTAAGTGCTGGCAAACGACGTGCGACAGAGGTGATGGTTACGCAGGAAAACATCCTTCTCAGGGATGTAGGGGTGATGTGGCACCTTGCCAATTCACTGTCAGGTTGCTCAGCAAAACCTGAGCAACCTTAATATGTATACAACCTTAATATGTGTATGTATAGAGACAAAAACTCTATACATACACATATTAAAAAACAAAAATTTAATCTACATATAGAAAACATATTAATTGTATGTGTGTATATCTTTAACGAGCAAGCAGTATGGATCAGACATTTCAAAAGCTTACTTCCATGGCCTTATGTACAGCCAGTGCATTAGGCTAAGTCTGTGGAACTCACTCAACCAAAACACGGCACACTTAGCAGAAGGGACCTGTGAGCTTGAAGGAACAAGTTCCACGTGAGATTTCAATTTGTTCCTAGAAGAAAGGGAAGAGTTTCTAAGGGGAAGAAAATAGGTGGTGGAAAGAGCAGTGCACATCCTTGTGGGCTCCTGTCCTGGGATGAGTATGTGGGCACATGGAGCTGAGGGCAGCAATGCCATCAGGCTCTGGTAGCCCTTCCACCACTGAGTGGGCCGAGAAGCTCTGTCTGTTGACAAGTGATTCCTATTTGCCAAGGCAACAGGCTTACTGCAGGAAAAGGGCCTCCGAGGCAGGGCCAGTGTTTATTTAATAAAGAAGGGAAAGTGCATCTTTGGTAAGAGGCTGGCTTACAAGAATGGCTTAGAAATGGGTTCTCTGGCAAGGGCTCAGCATATGCAGGGAGTGCGGAACACGAATTTCCAGAGAACACGAGGGAAACTGTTAGACATGCAGAAAGCAATGAGAAAGCCAAGGGGGAAACCACGTGATTTTTTTTTTTTTTTTAAATGCCCAACAGCTCAGAGACTAACAAAGCAAGAACTTAAACAGACCCTGTGGGCAAAGAGAAAAGAAGAATGTGAGGCAGCACAGTCAAGGGGCTGGGGAAGGACAGAGGGACAAAAGCTGAAGCAGAACCGCCTTGCACAGCACAAGGACGGACTACAGAGAAAGCTGCTAACACATTTCGTGAGCATAATGCGAGAGAGGAGGAAAAAAGGCAGCATTTCCCACGTGACAGGCTTTGCAGTAAGCAGCCCACCCAGGGGACGGGTCTCCCCAGCAGAGGGGCTGTGCAGTGGATGGAGAGGAGAGCACTGCTAGAAAATAATCCAGGTACCAAGTTTCTAAAGAACATTAATAAGTTCTTTCTGCACAAAGAGGAGGAAATGACGAGGGTGGGTGGTCTTTTGAAGCCAAAAAGGAATCACAATGAGGCAAACCCACTAAGAAGGGAATCAATACACCCAAGGAAAGCTGGCAGCAGGCAGAATACCAGAAAGAAGATATTCAGGAAAGCATCAAAGTTCATGGAACAATCTGGAAAGAGAAGCTCCCTATCTGGGGAGAATGCACTTTTTAGGAGGTTAAAAAGGACATTTACATACTAATTTGCCCAAGCTCAGCACACGTTCAAGTTGAAATGTTATTATCGCCCCCTAGAGGTTGTGACTTTTCTAGTCCAAATTTGCACTCATCTGTAAACTATAATTAACTCAGATTTGTTACACTACAAGTATTTTGCAGATGTCTTTGAAGTTCCTTCCAGTCCTATGATTCTATAATAGGAAAAAGGCAGTGCTCGGAGTCAGCTGTTTTTCACTGCCTGTGACGATACACTAGAGGAAATGTTTCCAATAGCAGCCAGGAAAACTTAGATTAGAAAATGAAAATTTCCAATAATGAAGTTTGTTAAACATTGGAAACAGACTCCTGGCAGGGTTAGGGCTTCTTTCCCCTTGTAACTTGCTACAAATAGGGGGAAAAAAATATCAAGCTTTAGGAATGGTTTAAGTAGGAACAGTTCTGGTGTAAGGGTTGAAAACGAACGGGCATAGGAAGTCACTTTGTGGCTCAGAAACACCCTTATTTCTTCCTGAGCAGGCCTCCTGGTGAATGTGGCCCGGCTACCTACCTCCCAGCTGAAGCTTCTCTAGTTCACAGCAGTGTCAGCAGGTAAGCATGGGCTTACTTGTGCTTAGTTCCTGATCTGTAGCAAACAGTTTCATGTTTTTTCACATCAAAGATTCTGCTCCTAGCTAAGTATGGCTGTCATCTTTCTCTCCGAGGCCCACAACAGCACCTTCCTGCAGAAGCAAAGCCTCTCTTCAAATTTAGCCCCTGAAGGGACACAGTAATCAGCACGCCAAGTAGACATGGGCTTACTTACTAATTTGTAGGGAACAGTTTCACATGAGGTTCACCACATCTGTTCCCTATAGATTAGCAGGTAAGCACAAGCAAGCCTATGCTTACCTTACCACCTTAGTCGGCAAGGCTTGGCTCAGCAGGGACACTACCGTTCTTAAGTAATGCAGAGCTCCATACTCTCACCCGTTTCTTACCCTTGGTCCTGGCTCCTTGGGGACAGCAGGAACCCGCTCTTCTCCACTCAGAGAGCTGATGTCTAATTTTCCAGGTTCCTTACAACGTGGCCTCCTCTGCTTTGGTTTCTCTGAAAAATTCTAGAAGGCAAATGGAAACCAGTATTACAAGTTCTGCTACAGGCTTCTGAGGAGTGCGATGCTTTTCAGCTGCTTTGCTCTTTTCTCACTCTGCACAGGAACTTGGTTAGATCAGGTTGGAGGCAACAGTCACTTGGGCCTCAACTAAGCTCTCTCGCTTGAAGCAACAATGCTCTTGTAGCAAGCTGGAAAACAGGTGGCCAATGGGCTCAGGCCACCCAGATGGCTGTGCTGGCCTTGTGGGCCGCCTCCAGAGCAGACCAACAAGCTGAGCCACCAGTTTCCCAGGGTGCTGCTTACTCCCTAGTCTTTGCCTCACAATCATTTCCTCTGATTCTCTCTGTACTGCCACCTCTTTGGTTGGCTTTGTCTCTGGAAGGTGTGCACCCTTTCCTTGTGAGCTCTCTGTGTATCTTATTAGAGAGATGTACCCAGGAAAGACATAGTAGTAGGGGAGATGAGCAAATGAGCAAAGAAAAACTAAGAAAAGACATCAGCATGTCTTCAAGGCTCAGGTTTCAGTAATTTTTTTTTTTAATTTTTATTGTGATTTCGGTGAAAGTTTACAGAGCAAATTCACTTTCTACACAGCAGCTCACATATACTTTGTCTCATGACACTGACTACAATTTTCCACAATGCAACAGCTCCCCTCCCACTTCCTCTCCATAGTTACCTCTTCCCTGTGTCCTTCCCTCCCATGAACTCCTGCCCCCAAGCTGTCTCCCTGTGCATACACAGTTCTTCTATTCTCCTTTGAGTGATTTCTCCAAGGAATATATCTACCTAATGTAAATGTTCAGCTCATATGTCTGTCTTTTGTTTGGCTGGAAGCCACAGGAGGAGGTTTAATTCCAGACTTGAAAGGCAGCTAGGGGCCAGAGTCTCAGTGGTTCCATCAGGCTCTATCAGACCAGCAAACCTGGTCCTACCTGGTCCTCCTTTTTTTTTTCTTTCTTTTTAATGATTTTGAGTTTTGTTCTGCATTGTTTTCCCACTCCATCCAGGATCTCCTACAGAGATCCCCCTTTGAGTGGTTGACAGTGGTAGCTAGGCACCATCTAGTTCTTCTGGTCTCATAGTCATATACGCTGAGGATCACATGGTGTACCAGTCACTTAAACTAATTGTTTCCATGTGTCTTTGGTTTTCTTCATTCTTCTTTGCTTTGGATGGGGAGAGACCCATCGTTGTATCTAGATGACTACTTGCAAGCTTTTAAGATCCCAGTCACTATTTGCCACAGTAGGATGTGGAAAAATGTTTTGGGTGGTATGTTATGACAACTGAGCTTGATGTCCCCTGCGACTATGGTCCCGAGCCCACAGGTCCAACTACTCGCTCCTTCTGGGTAGCTGGCTGTGGCCAAGAAGTGACTACAACCTTGCCCCTTGTCAGCTCTACTATATACCTGGGAATTCTTATAGAACATACAAATCCACTTGGAGAAACATTCTCTGCCAACCTTGTACATGGTCTTGGGTACACTTCCCCCAAATAGAGATGCCTAATAGTTTAGCCTGTCCACCCATCTATCCAGCCATATATCAATGTTTGCCTTCACTGATAACACAGTACTGTATGTGCAAAAGGGTTCATCTTTGTTGTCTGTACTTCCCATGCACTCTCTCTGTCTTCCTCTCTTCCTCAGTGCCACCATGTTCAGCAAGATGTTTTGAAGGAAAACTGTCATAGTAGTAATTAAGAACAGATCCTCCCCCAAAGGGTGATAACAGATTAATTGGAAAAGAATACATGAGAAAAATTTCACAACATGGCAGAGCTTATGCCATCTAAAGATTTCTCTGGGAGCTTACAATAAACTCACTGCCTTCAAGTCTGTTTGACTTGTAGCGACCCTGCCTTGGGTTTCCGAGGTGGTATTACTACAGAAGTAGATTGCCCAACCTTCCTTCTGAGGAGTGGCTGGTGGGTTTGAACCACCAGCCTTCTGGTTAAGCAGTCAAATGCCTTAGGCACTATGCCAAACAACAATTAAAAACTGTTTTTTTGGGGGGTGGTTGCTGTGGATGGACTAATTTTATTTATTATATTCCTGCAAAGTATAAAAGACCTCAAGGATCACTAGAGATTTTAACATTTTAAAATTCCTTCTAACTTGAATCCTTATCTTAGACTCTATCTATCTGAAAAGGTCAAATCTATTTTTGTTTTTGTTGAATCACTTGTAAACTTATTTTTTTTCTGTTGAGTTACTGAAAGCAATCTAAACCAAATGCACTAACATTCAAACACAATTTTTTCTGACAATGAAATTAAAGAAAAATGGCGCTATCTTTGCTCACCTTGGGACAGGACACACCCAGTTTCAAGAAAATGACCCAGTTTCAAGAAAATGAAACTTAGAGAGTGGAAATCCCCTAACAGGCACTCCCCCTCCTCCCCTTTCCCACGTCTTCCCGCTGCACACTTTAGCGCTTCTGTATACCCGTTGGCTTGAGTCTTCTAGAAGGTAACCAGTCGCCCTATACCCCATACCCTAGAAACAGAAACCTATAATAGCCCAGTGTGACCTCTGTTAGGGGCTCAATCGCTGGATGTGAATCCACTGAGCCAAGTGTCAATAAAATAAAGTCCTTCCTTTACCCCATCCTGCTCAGTGTTAGCATTTCCTTTGGTGGCTCCAGCAACATTTTTGGTGCATTGGTTGGGAAACTTTTGACCTCAGCCTCCCCCAGCCACTCAAGGAACTGGTAGCATGGCTACTGTCGACCCCAGGAAGCTGGTGGTCTGGGCTGGCCCTTGATCTGGGGAAAATGACCTGCTGAGCGCCTGGTGGAATTTTTGCCACAGTGTGGGTACTTTGCACTGGTGTGAGAGCTGGCTACGTCTCTGACTCTGAGAAGGAATGGCCACCTTCTGGACGTCTGAACCGCAGTAGGTTACAGGGGTGCCCCACAGTCAGTCAGTCAATCAGCCTTCCGGAGGCAGAAGGGGAGCCTGGTCACCTCCCAGGGCATCATCTCAGTATCAGTAATGAGAAACCACGGTCGCCCACAGGTAGTACAGGATTTTGGGGACTGGTATGTATACTGGTGCACTGGTGTGTGTGTTTGTGTGTGTGTGTGAATGTGACTGGCCAACCGACTGGTCTGTGTACTGGTGCGCTGGTATGTATATGTGTGTTTGTGTGAATGTGAGTGGCCAGCTGAGACTCTATGCACTGGAAAGCGTTGAGCCGTTTTACTAACTAGTGGTGAATCTCATATAGCTAAGGGCAATCAATGAGACTTCCATTAAGTCAGTGAGGCTTCCAGGTCAGGGGCTTATACTGACTTGCCAAAGCTAAGAGGTGCCTGAAAGATCCTCGCGAAAGGAATGGGAAGAGTTCGGCAAAGCAACTGTGGCTACCCTGTGCCACAATGGTTGGGAATCAGTGTCAGGAAGGAACTCCACTTCAGATCATGTTAAAAAACTTCAAAAAAGGATTTAGCATTCAGGGTTATGGAATAAAAATGCAACTAGGGAAACTTAGAACCCTTTGTGAATTAGAGTGGCCCACTTCCCGGGTAGAATGGCCATCAGGGGGATCATTGGATAAGAAAACTACCCTGAGAGTCTGGCCGGTAGTAACTGGGGACCCCGGCCATCTGGAACAATTCCCATTCATAAATACATGACTTCAGTTGGTAACAAATCTCCCCTCCTGGCTTTGGGAGCAAATTAGCCGAGAAACGTTTTCTCAGAAAACTAAAGCATGGCCTTCTACTTTGCCTGAACCCTCGAGCGCCCCACCCCCCATTCCTCAGGAGGCACTGCAAGAGCCAGTGCCCCTTCCTTATGTCCCAATGTATCCATCCTTGAGAGCACCCCCCCCCCATGGACACCACCCACACTCTCACCAGATTCTACCACCAGTCCGGGGCCTACAACTCCAGCCGGGGCCAATATTGGACCACTCCACCTCAGTCCATACACCCCACTGCTTCCCTCAGATGTGCAAAATGCTGCTCTGAGAGATAAGTGCACCCACTTATGTAGACTTGGATGGCCATGTCCAAGGGGGACAACACACCCTAGTTTGTCAACCGTTCACCACCAATGACCTCCTCAACTGGGAACATCATACCCCACCATACACAGAGAAGCCCCAGGCCCTAACAGGCCTCATACAATCCATTTTTCAGACCCACAACCTGACCTGGGCAGACTGCTGTCAGCTCCTCCCCACGGTGTTTAATACAGAGGAAGGGAGGCAGGTATTTCAAGCTGCCGCTTGTTGAGAGGAAAAGAATGCCCCAGCAGGAGTTATAAATACATAGATATATGCTCAGAGATGCCTCCCAGATGAAGATCCACACTGGGACCCAAATGAGAGAGAGGGTCTCTGGAACCTGGAGACGTACTGGTAAACACTCCTGCAGGAGCTACAGAGAGGTGGTCAGGAGGCGATCAACATCAACAAGGTAGCAGAAGTCCTGCAGGGCCCAGGAGAAAGCCCCAGCTCTTTCTGCAAGAGACTCTGAGAAGCCTACAGACTCTATGCTCCATTTGACCCAGAGAGCCAGGAAAACCAACGACAGTGGTCAACACTGCCTTTGTGAATCAAAGTGCAGGAGATATCTGCTGAAAACTTCAGAAACTAAAAGGCTTTACAAGCATGAACTCCACCCAACTGTTGGAAGTAGCAAACAAAGTCTTCATAAACCAAGACCAGGAAGCAAAGTGCGAGGCAAACCAGAAAATGAAGAAAAAGGCAGACCTCATTGCAGTAGCACTCATTCAGACCAGACCGGGTCCACCTAACAACAGAGGGAAGGGAGCCAAGCAAACCACATGCAAAAACAGCAGGGAAGGAAAACCTCCCCTTGATCGAGACCAATGTGCCTATTCCAAGGAGAGAGGACGCTGGGAAAATAAGTGCCCACAGAAGCAAAATAATAAAAGGCAAAACCCAGGCTACCGAAAGAGACTGGTCTATTCAGCACCACTGAAATGGAACTCTTCAAGGACTGAGACAGACTGGGTCCGGTTGCCCGCCCCCATACCATCCCATGGTCTAAGTTGAAGTGGGAGGAAAGGTTATGGACCTCTTAGTAGGCACAGGGGCTGAACACTCAGTGGTAACCCAACCCATAGCCCCAAGAACAGAAAGGTGAGTTAACATCATTGGAGCTACTGGAACACTAACCCGTCAAACCTTTTGTCAGACCAGGAAGTACACTGTAGGGGACCAGCCAATGATGTGTAACTTGTTGCAAAAATAACACTCGCCAGGGTCCCTTGCCATCCCCTGGTATTCAGTCTGTGGGATCTGCACCTTTTGAAAACCTGGCTGTGGATTTCACCGAACTACCTAGGAGTGGAGGTTACTGTTATCTCCTAGTAGTAGTGTGCACCTATTTGGGGTGGGTAGAGACCTTCCCAACCCACTCAGAAAAAGCCAGGGAAGTAACACAAGTATTACTGTGAGAAATCATCCCGAGAGATGGCCTCCCTGGTACATGGGATCGGACAACGTACCAGCACTCATGGCAGAAGTGGTGCAGGAAACAGCTCAGATGTTGGACATAAATTGGAAATTACATGCTGCCTATAGGCCCCAGAGCTCGGGCAAAGTGGAATGCATGACTAGGACCATAAAAACTGGACTCAGCAAATTATGCCAGGAAACCCACTGAACTTGGCTGCAAGTCCTTCCTTAGTATTATTAAAAATTAGGTGCTCTCTGCAGAAGGCTACAGGATATTCCCCCTATGAAATCCTTTTTGCCAGACCCCCACCCCTCCTCTGTTCTATGCCTGGAACCCCTAGAGAGAGAGGTGAAATGGAAATCAGTAAATTAAAAGCTTTGGGAACAGTTTCAACACTAATATCCAAAAAGGTAACGGAAAGACTCCCTATAAGTCTTTTTGCTCCTGCACATCCTTTCTAACCTGGGGATCAAGTGTGGGTTAAAGACTGGAACCTGATCCCCCTCAAACGCAGGTGGAAGGAACTCCTTATTGTCATTCTAACCACCCCCACAGCAGTCAAGGTTAAAGGTATCACCTCATGAATTCATCACTCCAGAATGAAAAGGGCTGTACCTGATGACTCTAATGACTCCTGGGAAATCGAAATCTACCCCCAGAACCTTCTGAAGGTGACCCTGCAACATGAGAACCACAGATCTACAGCGCCTTGCTCCAGTCACTCCATGGGCTGAGTGGTCTACGCACAGCCAAAGCCTGAGGACCCGCACTCACAGGTACAATGACTGTCCTGGAACTCATCACCCTATACCTTGGACTTTACTCATATTCCCCCTTACCTGTTACTTCTACCTCCCTTGATCCGTGCATACAATGTATCAAAACAACCCACTCAAGGTCCAAGGTCATAAAAACCCTGATATGGCATTCATATTACAATTGTCAGGGAGAGATCTCCTCTTGTAAACATAACCTCCTTATAATCGCAAGTTACTGACCAGGCCTGGGAGGCCCCAAATGGGTTATACTGGATCCGTGGGAGGAGGGCATATGCTCACCTCCCTCAGGGTTGGACAGGTACCTGCACCCTAGGAACGATCCACCCCTCCTTCTTCCTCCTACCCCTACAAAAGGGAGAAATCCTTGGGATACCTGTATACGATTCAGCCAGGTCCTGGCAAAACATGAAAATAGGAGAGTGGAAAGATACTGAATGACCTCCTGAAAGAATTATTCAGTATTATGGCCAGGCCACATGGGCAGAGGATAGAAGTTGGGATTACCGAACCCCAATTAATATACTTAACAGAATCATTAGATTACAAGCAGTGTTAGAAATAATCTCCAATGAAACAACCTGGGCTCTTAACCTTCTGGCCAAACAACACACACAGGTACGAGCAGCCATATATCAAAATCACTGGCCATGGATTACCTACTGGTTTCAGAGGGAGGCGTGTGTGGAAAATTTAACTTTACTAACTGTTGTCTAAAAATAGATGATGAACGGAAAGTCATTGAGGAAATAACAGATAGGATAAAGAAAATAACTCATGTCCCAGTCCAAATGTGGAAGGGATGGGCTGCAGGTGAATAGTTTAATAATTAACTAACTTTGAAAGCTTCTAAACTATTGCAGGTGCAGCAGCCCCATTTTTACTCCTTATAACCATCCTTCCCTGTGTACTCCTTATGGCCTTGAAATCTATTAATTCAATCATCGAAACTGTGGTGGAAAGGAAAACTTCCTCACATATACTACAGCTTCATAGGTATAACCCATTAAACCAAAGTCTGGAACAAATTATCCAGGAAGAAAGTGAGGCTCCTTTAAATTTAAACAGAATGAGGGAGCCTCAAAGGGGAGAATGAGACAGGACACACCCAATTTCAAGAAAAAGATCCAGTTTCAAGAAAATGAAACTTAAAAAAGTGGAAATCCCACAACAGGCACTCCTCCTCCCCTTTCCCACATCTTCCCACCACACACTTTTCCACTTCTGTATACCCACTGGCTTGCGTCTTTTAAAAGGTAACCAATCACCCTATACCCCACATACCCTAGAAACAGAAACCTATAAAAGCCCAGCGTGGCCTTTGTCAGGGGCTCAATCTCTGGATGTGAATCCACTGAACGAAGTGTTGACATAATAAAGTCCTTCCTTTACCCCATTCTGCTCAGCTTTAGCGTCTCCCTTGGCGGTTCCAGCAACAACCTTAATGCAGATCCAATTTATTTGTATTTCTGTTGAGTCCCTGAGAAATTAACCACCTCTATTAAATTTCAGGTTCCTGACACTTTAACCAGTTTGAAGCACCTTCTCTATGGGAAGAGCAAGGTACTTCCTGTTCCCCTTGACATCATACCTAGTGTACGAGCCCCTGCAAACCACAATGCAGCAAAGGTGCTAGGACTGCTTACCACCTTCCATTTTCGGAAATGACCACAACTAAGCTTTTCTCTCTTTCAGACCAAGGCTGGAATCTTTGGTCATAAACACATGGTAAACATGTTGTTATTGTTGTTATGTGCTACTGAGTTGGCTCTGACTCACAGCGACCCCTCCTTGGGTTTCCGAGGCAGTATTACTACAGAAGTAGATTGCCCCATCTTCCTTCTGAGGAGTGGCTTGTGGGTTTGAACCGCCAGCCTTCTGGTTAGGTAAGCATAGGTAGCTATATTTCAAAACCCTCCCTCCCACTTCTCCCCTGCCCACTCCCACATGGACAGTGCCTTATCCAAGATACCAGCCTATCCAATACACCGTACCTTGACTATGGCAGTGTCCATTTCTATC
>NW_006921607.1:19342212-19381205 GCF_000298275.1 Orycteropus afer afer
GGGTTTGAACCACCAGCCTTCTGGTTAGCAGTCAAATGCCTTAGGCACTATGCCACCAGAGCTCCTGAGCTTACAATACTGTCTGGTTATTTTTGGGGAAGGAGGCTAAACTTAGGTCCATCTGTTCTCCTATGATGGGCACAGTGTTCTGACATGGGCTATGATCTCTGTTACTAGAGAGTTTAACCAAAACTTTAAACTTAAAATCTTTGTCATTTAAAATGATGCTCTGTCAACACAGATTTCTTCAAACAGCTCCCAACTCCCTGGTCTCCCTCTTTGCTCTTTATCAAAAACTGTGCAAAGTTACAAGAAGTAAACAGTGGCCTTGGGCAGTGGCCACAAACACTTACCGTCCCAAAGCCTGGAACTTCTAAGGAGTAGTCAGACTGCTGCCTCAGCCAGTCAAGGAGACTCTTGCTGGGAATGGCTTTCTCGGCGTGGCTGCTGGCTGCTGTGACCGTTTCGGGTGCTGAGGTAGCAGGCACTGGCCCTTCAGGGTGCATGGTGCTCAGGGTGGCCTGCCCTGGGTCTTCATGGACTTCCTGGATAAAGGAGAACCGAGAACGTGGAGTTTATCTTGACAGAATGAAAGTGAGTTTCTACAAGGAAATCACATTGGGTAAGGTGTTCAGATCTTCCCATCTATGTCTGCTGGCCATTACTCTGGGTGCTTGAGCATCTGCTCACATTACTGACTCACACACAAACTCTTGCACAGGTTGGCCATACTCTCTACCTGAATGCTCCTCTCTCCCTCCTATCTACCTGCAAACTTTCATTCTATTTTATTTGCTCAGATTCAGTGTTACCTCCTTTGTCACCAATCTTGACTGTCCCAGGGTCCTCCCACAGAAAGAGAAATTTTCTTTTGTCTATTGCCCCTCTAGAGTGTAAAGGCTTGTCTTACTCATTTCTGTATTTCCAATGTCTATAATGAAGTCCAGGAGCTCTGGTAGCATAGTGCCTAAGGCACTTGACTACTAACCAGAAGGCTGGCTATTCAAACCCACCAGCCACTCCTCAGAAGGAAGGTTGGGCAATCTATTTCCATAGTGATACTGCCTTGGAAACCCAAGGAGGGGCTGCTGAGTCGGGTCCGGCTTGAGGGCACATAACAACAACAACAACATAATGAAGTCCACTGATAAAGCTTCATGTTAGCACTAGGGCTGGATGATCCCTGACACCCTGAGATAATCTTTAAACCGTGAACCAAAAATATGCCCTCAAGTTTTCTTAAAACTACACAAAAGTTTAGCCTAACAAGTGAAAAATGTCTGCCTTGAGCATTATGCTTTTTTAAGAACTAACTATATGAGATCAAACTGACAACAGGAATTTGAAAGGTTAGACAGGAACCTCAGAGGGCAGTGACTTTATGTTAACAAGGGAGGAAGGACTCAGAGAAGGAGGATGAGAATGGTTGTGCGACGCACAGAATGTCATTAAGGCCACCGAACTGTACATGCAGCAACTGCTGAGCTGGTGTATGTTTTGCTGTGTATATTTTCAATAGCGACAACAAAATAAATAAAAGAAAAGAAAAGAAAAACAATATTCAAGGTCAAGGATAAAGTAATTTCCCTGGAATTCTATGATCATTACAAAAAAAACTCTGGCTTTGCATTTCTAGAAATTGAACCAATCTTCTTAAAAGCTTGCTGGCTTAAGCAGGGAAAGAACTTGACACTTCAGCTTCCTCAACTATAGAAAGCCTGAGAGGAAGACATATCCTAAGCAACAGAGTTTAGTGATAAAGCTTTCATGCTTCAGAGACACACAGACCATGGTTTGATTCCCTGTTCTGCCATTTACTAGCTGGACAGCTTTGGTAAATTATTTAAAGCTTTTAAGCTTCAGTTTCCTCACCTATAAAACAGGAATAACAGTAACACATATCTTCACAGACATTCTTGGGAGGATTAGATAAGAGAATCACACAAAACCCGGAACACAATACCTGGCACATAGTAATCACTCAGTAAATATTGGTTATTCCTTTTAAGATAAGAAAACATGAAATTTGATTCCTGTTCTGGGTCTCAAAATCCAATAAACGGGAAAAATAAAAACACAAAGAGAATTCAGTGCCCTCTAACATATTAAGCAAAGTCTAAAGGTGATCTCTCCTTGCCAGATATACAGTACCAATCTTGACTATTGTTCACAATTGTCTCCTTTGAATTTAGAACGTGCTGGAGTGGGTATGAACTCAGGGAATCTTTACAGCAACCCTCTGCAGTAGATGCTGCGGCCCCACTTTACAGAGGAGCAAAGTGAAGCTCGAGGGTTCACCCAAGGTCACGGGTAAGTCAGGCAGTAGAGCCAGGGTCAATCTTCCGGCCTTGCGACCCTCAAGCCTTCTCAGACTTCACTCCTGGAAAGCCTCATGGACCTAGAGAACTGTGACCACAAACTTCACCTTGCTGTCCCGCTTACTCATCTGTCACCAGGGGTTCTTCCAGAGACACTGAGAGTCTAGACTGTTTCTGTCTGAGACAGGAAGTCCTCCTGGCTCATTTCTCTAGGGTGCATGCAGATTGAGGGCCAAAATGGATTAATACCTACCTGTTTCTAAAAAAACAACTGAGGGCAGCTAATAATGAGAAAGAAAATAAATAGGACAATTGAAACAGACATACACGATCATAAGCCAAAATATTTTGTGTCTGAGGAAGAAGAGTTTGTTTCTTAGTGTAGAAAGGTCAATGCTTTTACTTAAAAGCCTCATATACCCACCAAGATCCCTGCCTGAAGGGTTTGCTCCTTCAAAAAGATGAGGTCCATCCCTCCTTCAACATGTTTCCGTCTCCCTCTCCGCCTCCTTGTGGCAGCATCGTCTCTTCTGAGGCTTCCATTGACAATCTGTCCGGTCACTGGATGGATTAGGCCAGCTTGTAGGATCCCTGACAAGTCCATGCCAAGTGCTCCTTGAAGGGAACTGATTGTCCCAATCTTAGGGGTGCTGGCACTCACTGGGAAAGGGGATGTGGCTCCTGGGGAGCCCTCTGATGTACAAGAGAGGTCTATAGCTGACTCCCCATGCCAGCCATTGAGGACAATGGGGGGGTGCCCGTGGGTGGCAGAGAACTGTTCCAGGCTCCGTGCCTTTGCATCCCTCTCCACTTCAAACTCGTAGGGATGCCTGTGCTTTTGCTCTTCCTTCGCGAATACTGGTGCCAAGAAGCTCTCCTGTGAACACACATAGGTGGCAACAGAGGTTTTAATGCCACTTCTGTGGAGGAATTCCAGTGCTTTCTCTAGACCTAATTCCCTTGGGGCTAGTACTATTTCTAATCATCTTCTTACAAGTTCTTCTAACTCAAGAGTTTCTCACACTTTAGTACCAAACCATGGGGAGATGCTGTTAAAATGCAGATTCCACTGCAGGAGGCCTGAGGTGGAAGCCCAGAGCCTGCATTTCTAACAGGTTCCCAGGTGCTGCCTAAGGATGCTGGTCCTTGGACTACACTTGGAGTTGCAAGGCTATAACTCAGTGCTTTTCAATCTCATCAGGACAGAGAATCACCTGGGGGCACCCAGGCCACACCTCAGACCAATTAAATAAGAATCTGTGGAGGCGGGACCCAGGAGCAGTGGCTTTTAAAGACCCACAGCTGATTGCCATGTGCAGTCAAGAATGAGAACCAGTGTGGAAACTACTTATCTCAAATAAAGTGCATCACCCCCCAGAGAAAGTCACTTCTGCCTTGACTCCACTAATTTCTGTCGGCCACTGTCATCCTCCTGCTGATTCACTCATGCTTCCGTTCTTAAATGTATTTATCAATCATCATTCCCACCAAGCCATCCTTGCCATTTTTTTTTGGTCACTTTCTTGGCTTCATTGTGCCACTATCCTATAGCCTAGACCCTTCTTTCCTCCAGTTGCCACCTACTGAGGCACTCCTCTCCCCTGACCCTCAAGTTTCATGGCAGCCTGCACACCACTCCAGATGAGCTGTGAAAACCCTGCCGCCATCATTCACTCCCCTGCTTCAAGACTTATGAAAGCTTGCCACCATTATAGGATAAAGTCCAATTTCCCCAGTTCACACAAATGATTTTACCAAAGCCCCTCCCCCCCATCATCTATATGGTAAAGTATCTGTTGCGTGGACGGCTCAGTCAAGAAGTACGAAGTGTCCACCATTCTTTGTTCCATGGTGGTCACCGCCACCCCCATGGGCCTCACCTTCTGGATCTGGGCCACCAATGCCGCACCATTGCTGAAGCTGTGCTCTGATGTGTCTGGCTCTGAGAGGCTGCCTCGAGCACCAGCACTGCTGGCTAATACAGGAGTGGGCAGTGTGGTCGAGGGCTCATACTGCTGGCTGGAGGGCCACTTCCCCTTTAACACTACATGGCAGATGTTATCTAGGCGGTTAATTATCACACGATCCTATAAAAAAGAACAACAGCTCTGAGGAAGGAGTACCAAGTTACCCAAATTCATCAAGTCCCTTGAGATCAAGGGCCAAGATTTCCAACCAAAAGGAATTACTTAGAAAAGGAAACACTCAAATGTACTTATTTTATAAGCCTTAAAATAAAACTCACCAGGCAGTCTGGACAACACAAATGAAAGGCAGAGCACTGTAAACATGAGGGCAGTTTGGTGCTTTTGTCTTATGGTGTGACTAGTCAAGTGCACATATCTTCACTGTTCAAATGTTACGTAACTGATAGCTTCTTATATATAGCAAACATTTCTCTGAGCCTGTTATACAGAAATACTCTGAAAGGTTTGAAATAAAGGACCCAAAGCTGTAAACGCTGTGGACGAAGGACACAAGGTCTTTTTTGGGGGGTACCTTTGGCCACTCAGAAAAGGAATAGAGAGTTTTTTCCTGCAGCAGCTGTGCGATGGTAGGGGCCCGAGCCTCCTGTAGGTCATCCCCCACGTCTCCTACGATGCCCGACGGAGAGCTCTTACTCTCCTCTTCAGAGTACTTCCCTGGATGATCTGGGAGGAAATGTTAAAAATAGCAAAAATAATCACTGTTCTTGAAAAGAGATTTATAAGTGGGAACCTAATTAACAAATTTCATAACTGTCTTAAAAAAAAATTGGGCACTTAGGATACAATAGTGATCTGAGAGATCAGGACATACTATCTGTTTTCTTCAGTTTTTTAAATTATCCCATTTTAGGCTAATTTATTTTAACTTTAACTATCACTGGTGGTGCAGTGCCTAAGGCATCTGACTACTAACCAGAAGGCTGGTGTTCAAACCCCCCAGCTGCTGTGCAGAAGGAAGATGGGGCCATTTCCTTCCATAAAGATTTACAGCGTCAGGAACCCAATGGGGCAGTTATGAGTCAGAATCAAAGGGATGACAGCTGGTTTGGTTGGGTTTGATAAACTTCTGATTTCCAGAAGAACCATATTAGTTAAGCCACAAAGGCCAATCCTGCTCTAGGGCTGCCAATGTAAGTCATGTGATGCAGTTTTCATAATAAAAGACACTTCTCCCCACCTCCCACAAAAAAAAGAAGGAAAACAGAAAGGAACTTTTGCTTTGTACCCAAGAGCCTGAGATGAATGACTATGGTGGCTTCTCACAGTTGGTGTCATGGACAGGAGGAACATGGGCATTATGACGCTTCAATAAAGCAAGGGTTAAGAAGAGGCAATGTGTTTCTGAAGGGACAGTCTGTGAGATGAATACAGCAAGAGGCCAATGAAGGATGAAGTCATGAAACTTATAAGGAAAAAAGGAAAAACAGGCTTGATTCATGTAAAAAACAATGCAGAGAAACCTAGAATGTTTAGCGTTTTCTCTGATGCACAGAAATGGAAAGGCAACTCATTCAAGCTTCAGAAGTGCTGCAAACTTATCATCACTGCGATCCAAAGACTCACTCACCTGGAATGACAGGCAATGAGCTGGAAGTAAAATGCCCAAGGCACAAAAGTTCGTGGACCTCTTTTCTTGGTGATATGACAAGGAATGCTTGCCTCTCTGAAATGTGCAGATTTACCTTCTGATTGTGCAAGTTGTCTCCCAGGGAGCTACAGAGACCCCTTACCATGAACAGGGAGGGCCTTGCTAGGTACTGAGGATTCAAGGAGAAATTTGCCCTGAATGGTCTTCATCTCATGCGGGATGACAGTGAGTAAAGCAGTAATAATAAACAAGTAACTAGGATTATAAACTGTGATGAGTGCCATTAAAGGAAAGAAATATGGTGCCATGGCACGGAATGAGACACAAGGACGTATTCAAGTAAGAGGCAGAGAAAGCCTCTCAAAGGAGGAACAGCCAAGAAGACGAGGAGACAATGGCAGATGGGTATTTTGGACATGCTGAGGAACTAAGATTACCAGGGGAAAAGAGCAAAGATGAGGCTGGACGGGTAGAAGTGATCTTGATCTTGCTGGGTCCTGTAGGCCATGATGAACCACTGAGAGGTTTTAAGCAGAGGAGTTGGGATCCAAGTTTTAAGAAAATGCACAATGACGTGAGAGGGAAAACCTTGGATTAGGAGGAGTCAGGAGACCAGGAGCCCTGACAGATGCACCTATCACAGGAGTGTAGGACTCTAGGAATATAGTATTTCTAGTCTTCAAGACAAAACAGGAGCTCTGGTAGCATAGTGGCTAAAGCACTTGACTGCTAACCAGAAGGCTGGCGGTTCAAACCCACCAGCCACTCCTCGGAAGGAAGGTTGGGCAATCCTACTTCTGTAGTGATATTGCCTCGGAAACCTAAGAAGGGGTTGCTATGAGTCGGGGGCGACTCGACGGCAAACAACAACAACAACAAGTCTTCAAAACAGGGCTAACCTTCTGTACCCACCTATCCTATACCCCATGTACGTGCAAGTTCCTTCCTCAGGTCTGCAACCAAGACCAAACCAAACTCACTGCTGTCGAGTCGGAGCTGACTCAGAGCGACCCCTCCTTGGGTTTCCGATATGTTATCACTAAGGAAGTAGATCTCCCATTCTTCCTTCTGAGCAGTGGCTGGTGGGTTTGAACCACCAGCCCTCTGGTTAGCAGTCAAATGTCAGTACAAGGGATAACCTTCCTTACTATACACACACACACACACACACAAATACTTGTGCCTGCATGTGTGTATGTGCGAGATACTCACCAAAGCTAATCAAGTTCACTGCTGCCTCCCATCCTGACTTGGCAAGTCTAACACTGCCACCTACGGTTTTAGTTCAAAAACATTTCTTCCCCTTTAAACTATTCTCATCTTGGCCCTGTACTCCTTTTATCATCTTGGTTTCTAGAAACTGATTATTTGGTGATTTTCCTCAGGATAGGGTTCAAAAGAACAATGTGGGCTTTATGATTCAGAACACATGCAATCCTTCATGGCCTGGGATAGAAGCAAGAGGCCTGGTGATTGACTGGTTCCTCCTGGGTTGACTTGGGCTATCATTCTATTATACTACTCTTGATTCAGTTTCTTAGTTCTTATCCTGGCTGGTGTGAAAATTTTAACTTGGGCTCAGAACACTTCGCAAGATAGTCACTATTCATAATGATTAAACCAGAAGTGGGGGAGTCTACAATCCAAAGGAAGCTAGACAACCCAAGGAAGCTTAGTTCAGCTCCTTTCTTTCCCTCTTAAGAGAGAAATGACTGAGGTGCTTGTCTCAATCATGAAGCATCGTGCCGGGCATGAACAGTGGTTTTCACTTGACAATGACAAAGATAATCAGAGTTCTTTTTGTTCATTTTAATAAGCCTACTTGGGTATGAAGAAATAAAAAACAAAACAAAACAAAAAACCCCAACCAAACTCACTGGCATCTAGTCGATCCTGACTCACAGTGACCCCTTGGGTTTCTGAGGTGGTATCTCTACAGAAGTAGATTGCCCAATCTTCCTTCCAAGGAGTGGCTGGTAGGTTTGAACCACCAGCCTTCTGGTTAAGCAGTCAAATGCCTTAGGCACTATGCCAAACAACAATTAAAAACTGTTTTTTTGGGGGGTGGTTGCTGTGGATGGACTAATTTTATTTATTATATTCCTGCAAAGTATAAAAGACCTCAAGGATCACTAGAGATTTTAACATTTTAAAATTCCTTCTAACTTGAATCCTTATCTTAGACTCTATCTATCTGAAAAGGTCAAATCTATTTTTGTTTTTGTTGAATCACTTGTAAACTTATTTTTTTTCTGTTGAGTTACTGAAAGCAATCTAAACCAAATGCACTAACATTCAAACACAATTTTTTCTGACAATGAAATTAAAGAAAAATGGCGCTATCTTTGCTCACCTTGGGACAGGACACACCCAGTTTCAAGAAAATGACCCAGTTTCAAGAAAATGAAACTTAGAGAGTGGAAATCCCCTAACAGGCACTCCCCCTCCTCCCCTTTCCCACGTCTTCCCGCTGCACACTTTAGCGCTTCTGTATACCCGTTGGCTTGAGTCTTCTAGAAGGTAACCAGTCGCCCTATACCCCATACCCTAGAAACAGAAACCTATAATAGCCCAGTGTGACCTCTGTTAGGGGCTCAATCGCTGGATGTGAATCCACTGAGCCAAGTGTCAATAAAATAAAGTCCTTCCTTTACCCCATCCTGCTCAGTGTTAGCATTTCCTTTGGTGGCTCCAGCAACATTTTTGGTGCATTGGTTGGGAAACTTTTGACCTCAGCCTCCCCCAGCCACTCAAGGAACTGGTAGCATGGCTACTGTCGACCCCAGGAAGCTGGTGGTCTGGGCTGGCCCTTGATCTGGGGAAAATGACCTGCTGAGCGCCTGGTGGAATTTTTGCCACAGTGTGGGTACTTTGCACTGGTGTGAGAGCTGGCTACGTCTCTGACTCTGAGAAGGAATGGCCACCTTCTGGACGTCTGAACCGCAGTAGGTTACAGGGGTGCCCCACAGTCAGTCAGTCAATCAGCCTTCCGGAGGCAGAAGGGGAGCCTGGTCACCTCCCAGGGCATCATCTCAGTATCAGTAATGAGAAACCACGGTCGCCCACAGGTAGTACAGGATTTTGGGGACTGGTATGTATACTGGTGCACTGGTGTGTGTGTTTGTGTGTGTGTGTGAATGTGACTGGCCAACCGACTGGTCTGTGTACTGGTGCGCTGGTATGTATATGTGTGTTTGTGTGAATGTGAGTGGCCAGCTGAGACTCTATGCACTGGAAAGCGTTGAGCCGTTTTACTAACTAGTGGTGAATCTCATATAGCTAAGGGCAATCAATGAGACTTCCATTAAGTCAGAGAGGCTTCCAGGTCAGGGGCTTATACTGACTTGCCAAAGCTAAGAGGTGCCTGAAAGATCCTCGCGAAAGGAATGGGAAGAGTTCGGCAAAGCAACTGTGGCTACCCTGTGCCACAATGGTTGGGAATCAGTGTCAGGAAGGAACTCCACTTCAGATCATGTTAAAAAACTTCAAAAAAGGATTTAGCATTCAGGGTTATGGAATAAAAATGCAACTAGGGAAACTTAGAACCCTTTGTGAATTAGAGTGGCCCACTTCCCGGGTAGAATGGCCATCAGGGGGATCATTGGATAAGAAAACTACCCTGAGAGTCTGGCCGGTAGTAACTGGGGACCCCGGCCATCTGGAACAATTCCCATTCATAAATACATGACTTCAGTTGGTAACAAATCTCCCCTCCTGGCTTTGGGAGCAAATTAGCCGAGAAACGTTTTCTCAGAAAACTAAAGCATGGCCTTCTACTTTGCCTGAACCCTCGAGCGCCCCACCCCCCATTCCTCAGGAGGCACTGCAAGAGCCAGTGCCCCTTCCTTATGTCCCAATGTATCCATCCTTGAGAGCACCCCCCCCCCATGGACACCACCCACACTCTCACCAGATTCTACCACCAGTCCGGGGCCTACAACTCCAGCCGGGGCCAATATTGGACCACTCCACCTCAGTCCATACACCCCACTGCTTCCCTCAGATGTGCAAAATGCTGCTCTGAGAGATAAGTGCACCCACTTATGTAGACTTGGATGGCCATGTCCAAGGGGGACAACACACCCTAGTTTGTCAACCGTTCACCACCAATGACCTCCTCAACTGGGAACATCATACCCCACCATACACAGAGAAGCCCCAGGCCCTAACAGGCCTCATACAATCCATTTTTCAGACCCACAACCTGACCTGGGCAGACTGCTGTCAGCTCCTCCCCACGGTGTTTAATACAGAGGAAGGGAGGCAGGTATTTCAAGCTGCCGCTTGTTGAGAGGAAAAGAATGCCCCAGCAGGAGTTATAAATACATAGATATATGCTCAGAGATGCCTCCCAGATGAAGATCCACACTGGGACCCAAATGAGAGAGAGGGTCTCTGGAACCTGGAGACGTACTGGTAAACACTCCTGCAGGAGCTACAGAGAGGTGGTCAGGAGGCGATCAACATCAACAAGGTAGCAGAAGTCCTGCAGGGCCCAGGAGAAAGCCCCAGCTCTTTCTGCAAGAGACTCTGAGAAGCCTACAGACTCTATGCTCCATTTGACCCAGAGAGCCAGGAAAACCAACGACAGTGGTCAACACTGCCTTTGTGAATCAAAGTGCAGGAGATATCTGCTGAAAACTTCAGAAACTAAAAGGCTTTACAAGCATGAACTCCACCCAACTGTTGGAAGTAGCAAACAAAGTCTTCATAAACCAAGACCAGGAAGCAAAGTGCGAGGCAAACCAGAAAATGAAGAAAAAGGCAGACCTCATTGCAGTAGCACTCATTCAGACCAGACCGGGTCCACCTAACAACAGAGGGAAGGGAGCCAAGCAAACCACATGCAAAAACAGCAGGGAAGGAAAACCTCCCCTTGATCGAGACCAATGTGCCTATTCCAAGGAGAGAGGACGCTGGGAAAATAAGTGCCCACAGAAGCAAAATAATAAAAGGCAAAACCCAGGCTACCGAAAGAGACTGGTCTATTCAGCACCACTGAAATGGAACTCTTCAAGGACTGAGACAGACTGGGTCCGGTTGCCCGCCCCCATACCATCCCATGGTCTAAGTTGAAGTGGGAGGAAAGGTTATGGACCTCTTAGTAGGCACAGGGGCTGAACACTCAGTGGTAACCCAACCCATAGCCCCAAGAACAGAAAGGTGAGTTAACATCATTGGAGCTACTGGAACACTAACCCGTCAAACCTTTTGTCAGACCAGGAAGTACACTGTAGGGGACCAGCCAATGATGTGTAACTTGTTGCAAAAATAACACTCGCCAGGGTCCCTTGCCATCCCCTGGTATTCAGTCTGTGGGATCTGCACCTTTTGAAAACCTGGCTGTGGATTTCACCGAACTACCTAGGAGTGGAGGTTACTGTTATCTCCTAGTAGTAGTGTGCACCTATTTGGGGTGGGTAGAGACCTTCCCAACCCACTCAGAAAAAGCCAGGGAAGTAACACAAGTATTACTGTGAGAAATCATCCCGAGAGATGGCCTCCCTGGTACATGGGATCGGACAACGTACCAGCACTCATGGCAGAAGTGGTGCAGGAAACAGCTCAGATGTTGGACATAAATTGGAAATTACATGCTGCCTATAGGCCCCAGAGCTCGGGCAAAGTGGAATGCATGACTAGGACCATAAAAACTGGACTCAGCAAATTATGCCAGGAAACCCACTGAACTTGGCTGCAAGTCCTTCCTTAGTATTATTAAAAATTAGGTGCTCTCTGCAGAAGGCTACAGGATATTCCCCCTATGAAATCCTTTTTGCCAGACCCCCACCCCTCCTCTGTTCTATGCCTGGAACCCCTAGAGAGAGAGGTGAAATGGAAATCAGTAAATTAAAAGCTTTGGGAACAGTTTCAACACTAATATCCAAAAAGGTAACGGAAAGACTCCCTATAAGTCTTTTTGCTCCTGCACATCCTTTCTAACCTGGGGATCAAGTGTGGGTTAAAGACTGGAACCTGATCCCCCTCAAACGCAGGTGGAAGGAACTCCTTATTGTCATTCTAACCACCCCCACAGCAGTCAAGGTTAAAGGTATCACCTCATGAATTCATCACTCCAGAATGAAAAGGGCTGTACCTGATGACTCTAATGACTCCTGGGAAATCGAAATCTACCCCCAGAACCTTCTGAAGGTGACCCTGCAACATGAGAACCACAGATCTACAGCGCCTTGCTCCAGTCACTCCATGGGCTGAGTGGTCTACGCACAGCCAAAGCCTGAGGACCCGCACTCACAGGTACAATGACTGTCCTGGAACTCATCACCCTATACCTTGGACTTTACTCATATTCCCCCTTACCTGTTACTTCTACCTCCCTTGATCCGTGCATACAATGTATCAAAACAACCCACTCAAGGTCCAAGGTCATAAAAACCCTGATATGGCATTCATATTACAATTGTCAGGGAGAGATCTCCTCTTGTAAACATAACCTCCTTATAATCGCAAGTTACTGACCAGGCCTGGGAGGCCCCAAATGGGTTATACTGGATCCGTGGGAGGAGGGCATATGCTCACCTCCCTCAGGGTTGGACAGGTACCTGCACCCTAGGAACGATCCACCCCTCCTTCTTCCTCCTACCCCTACAAAAGGGAGAAATCCTTGGGATACCTGTATACGATTCAGCCAGGTCCTGGCAAAACATGAAAATAGGAGAGTGGAAAGATACTGAATGACCTCCTGAAAGAATTATTCAGTATTATGGCCAGGCCACATGGGCAGAGGATAGAAGTTGGGATTACCGAACCCCAATTAATATACTTAACAGAATCATTAGATTACAAGCAGTGTTAGAAATAATCTCCAATGAAACAACCTGGGCTCTTAACCTTCTGGCCAAACAACACACACAGGTACGAGCAGCCATATATCAAAATCACTGGCCATGGATTACCTACTGGTTTCAGAGGGAGGCGTGTGTGGAAAATTTAACTTTACTAACTGTTGTCTAAAAATAGATGATGAACGGAAAGTCATTGAGGAAATAACAGATAGGATAAAGAAAATAACTCATGTCCCAGTCCAAATGTGGAAGGGATGGGCTGCAGGTGAATAGTTTAATAATTAACTAACTTTGAAAGCTTCTAAACTATTGCAGGTGCAGCAGCCCCATTTTTACTCCTTATAACCATCCTTCCCTGTGTACTCCTTATGGCCTTGAAATCTATTAATTCAATCATCGAAACTGTGGTGGAAAGGAAAACTTCCTCACATATACTACAGCTTCATAGGTATAACCCATTAAACCAAAGTCTGGAACAAATTATCCAGGAAGAAAGTGAGGCTCCTTTAAATTTAAACAGAATGAGGGAGCCTCAAAGGGGAGAATGAGACAGGACACACCCAATTTCAAGAAAAAGATCCAGTTTCAAGAAAATGAAACTTAAAAAAGTGGAAATCCCACAACAGGCACTCCTCCTCCCCTTTCCCACATCTTCCCACCACACACTTTTCCACTTCTGTATACCCACTGGCTTGCGTCTTTTAAAAGGTAACCAATCACCCTATACCCCACATACCCTAGAAACAGAAACCTATAAAAGCCCAGCGTGGCCTTTGTCAGGGGCTCAATCTCTGGATGTGAATCCACTGAACGAAGTGTTGACATAATAAAGTCCTTCCTTTACCCCATTCTGCTCAGCTTTAGCGTCTCCCTTGGCGGTTCCAGCAACAACCTTAATGCAGATCCAATTTATTTGTATTTCTGTTGAGTCCCTGAGAAATTAACCACCTCTATTAAATTTCAGGTTCCTGACACTTTAACCAGTTTGAAGCACCTTCTCTATGGGAAGAGCAAGGTACTTCCTGTTCCCCTTGACATCATACCTAGTGTACGAGCCCCTGCAAACCACAATGCAGCAAAGGTGCTAGGACTGCTTACCACCTTCCATTTTCGGAAATGACCACAACTAAGCTTTTCTCTCTTTCAGACCAAGGCTGGAATCTTTGGTCATAAACACATGGTAAACATGTTGTTATTGTTGTTATGTGCTACTGAGTTGGCTCTGACTCACAGCGACCCCTCCTTGGGTTTCCGAGGCAGTATTACTACAGAAGTAGATTGCCCCATCTTCCTTCTGAGGAGTGGCTTGTGGGTTTGAACCGCCAGCCTTCTGGTTAGGTAAGCATAGGTAGCTATATTTCAAAACCCTCCCTCCCACTTCTCCCCTGCCCACTCCCACATGGACAGTGCCTTATCCAAGATACCAGCCTATCCAATACACCGTACCTTGACTATGGCAGTGTCCATTTCTATCATAATCATCTTTAGTCTCAAAGTCCATGTCTTCTGATTTGAGTTCACTTCCTTCAAGAGGATATGTGGGGAAGCCTTTCTTCTCTTCTGTACTTTCTTTCCAGGATTCTTTTAAAAGTTCATGACTCAATTTAAATGGCTCTGATGGAACAGCAGTTGGCTGGCTCTCCATTGTGATATTATTAATTTTGCTTTTGTATAGGTCTGGGCTATAACCCTTGGGCTTCTCCACTTCAAAGTCATCGTTCTCAATGCTGGCTTTCCATCTCCCCATGTGCTTGCAGTGACACTGGCAGGCTGCTGGGGGAAAAGCCCTCTGTAGCCCAGGACTTGGGCTCATGGCCTCCAAGCTTCCTTTCTTGACTTCATCTATGTGGAAGCCTCGGATCTTTTCCCTTGGGATGGTAGTGGGCTCTGTCAGATGCAAAACCTCTGGTCTCTCCTGTATGCCTGCTACAATGTCTAAGTTTTCCTCTTCATTTTCCTCCTCTTCCTCCTCCTCGTCACTGTGGTTCTGACTCAAAATCAATTTACTTTCTAAACTTTTGTTTTCTAATAAATCAATTAATTGCTGATCTGCCGACAGGCTTGTTTTGGGGTTACAAACACTAAGATTACACATATCTACAAAACCACTTTCATTTCCTTGATCCAAGGAAGGGGAGGGCATGCATTTCATTCCTAGATGCCTAAGGCTTTCGGGTCTCTGTCCTGCCTCGCTGCAGCAGAGGTCCTCCTCCTTTGAAAAAGACATCAACAAATGTCTTCCATTTGTATTGTTCATCTGAGCTACTCCTGCTTCTAAAATACCCATAAAAGATGGACCTGAAGCTATTTCTGCCTCGTGGCCACCAGACTGACAGTCCCCATCTTTGCTTGCTGAGATGGCTACAGTGTCTCTTCTGGAGTTGGCACTGGTGCTGCTCAGGCTTTCCTGAAAAGAGCCTGGGTCCTGGCTGAGGACCTTCTTCCCATACATCATGCTTTCCAAGGACTCAGGCAGCAGACTTTCATCGTGGTTGATGGAAATGACATCCTGAACCTTAGAAATAAAGTTTTCACAGGTAATGTCAGGTAAGCTGCCCCTGGGTTGACCGAGGTGATCCTCTCTGCTTTCTATTTTCAGTAGATTCTCAGATTCATTCTCAAGGGACTCTGAAGTCCTACTCATCTGAGTATATGTAAGAGATTCATACAGTTTGGAGTTGGTCTGGTAAAGGCAACAGAGATTTTCTGGTGCTGGGGTGTCAGTTCTTTTATGCTGGGCATAGTTTCTGTAGGCATCCAGGAAGGACAGCTGGGGGTCGTTCATGATGTAGTAGTCAGTGCGGTTCAGCCCGTGTTTGGCAGTGCCAATGAGCAGGTCCCGGTCATGTTTCCCACACTCCCACCAGACTGGCAGGTAGAGGCTGGGCCTGCAGAGCTGGAGGCGCTCATGAAGCTGAGGACACTTCAGCACTTGCTCTCGGACCTTCCGTAATAGTTCAATGCGGTACAGAGTTCTTGCAGCCCGTTCCTCAGTGATGGGCTCAACGTAGATGGTGGGATCCGGGGGGCCTGGAGGGAAAGGCAAACAGAAACAAAGCCTATCATTTACGGTGGCCCTCAGACACTTGCTGCCCACCTGACCCTCTGTATCTTGGGTCCTACAGGCTAACATCCTGGTCCCTCATTATGACAGTTTGGGGTGTTTGTGCACCTGCTGAAAGCTAACAGGGGCTAGAAGGTTCTTATGAAACAAGGACAGATGCAGTAAGAATGAAAGAAGTGCATGAAAACTGCAGTTCTGGGAAGAATTGATTCCCATTTCTTAAGTACATACTCTGTACTCTCCATAGGAGGTACTCATCTAAGTCATTCACCTCTCACAGAAACCACACACCATCAGCATTTCTGTTTGAAGGATGAGGTAACAGGCTGAGTGAAGCCAACTTGCTCATTGTGGCAGAACCAGAATTTGAACCCAGGTCTTTTCAGTGTAACTACAAGGTCTGGGTCTTTCCAGTATATCTGGTTACTTGGCCATACGGGAGCTGAGGCTGGGACATGGGTGCATGCATCAGCCTGGAACCCACTCTGGGTAGGCCCAAAGCATGTTTTTCACATTCTTAAAATATTGTCACATGATCCAGAGCAAGCCTATCTACAAATATGAGGCTAAAGTGGAGCACTGGGAGGAAGTGGCTGCTAACTCCAGCCAGGAAGAAATTTCTATCAGACAAGGGGATGTTTAAATGACAGCTATTTACTTTTTTATAGCTGTAAGTCAACACATGACAGAATATTTAAAGATACTGAAATTTCCTTTAAGGAAGGCACAAAGTTTACTGTAGAGTAAATCTCTACAAGAGTTTTTTTTCAAAAAAGGAAACTATACTTTGGAAAGTTAGTAGTAATTAATACAATTAACATTAGTCTCTCAATATTTCTGTGAGATTTTAATCTGGATTCCAATTTTTGGGAATGAGACTTAATTTCATAAGAATTGACTCAATTAGAAGTCCACAAGTCTACTTGTCTTTATCTGAATTCCTCAGATGGATCCTACTTCTACAGTTAATGCCCAAGTATTTCTATCACTTGAAAATAAGCGTGCTCTTTCCTTGTCTCATCGGCGACAGACCCACAAAGAGTTTCCTCACCACCATCTTTCCACGAAGGCAGACGACAGACGTTCTGGCACATGGCCACAAAACTGTAAAAATAGTGTTCCAAGCTTTCATCTGACTTCTTGTCCAAACGGGAAATGATTCGGAACTGCGTCCAGTCAAAGTTCTTCTTTTCTTGGTCATAAACAACACCAAAGGAAGAGACCGTTCTGTAGAAGTCTGCTTGTTCTCTCCTAGTCCACCTTGACATTTAACCAGAAAGGAGGGAAGAGAGTGAGCTGTGCTTTCTTTTTTTAAAAAAGCCAACTACTTATTGAGCTTACCTGGGAGGCCTTGGAGTCAAGAAAGAAGGCAGAGCTCATCTGCCTGGTTTATTATTTTAATTTAAGTTAAACTGTACTGAGAGGCTTATAATGAAAGCTGCCTATTATCCTACTCCCCGAAGGCAGCCACTTCCAGCTCTTTCAGCTGTTTCTTCAGGTATTTCTCTACGTCTAAATCATGTGCAGACCCGGTAGTTCTTGATTCATCAATTTTAGAAATGACCTATTTAATTTCCTCTCATGATAGACAACGATTTAAAAGATAGAGTAAAACTTGTGAGAGCTGGAATTTGTCAAATATTTTCCACTAAAACAAGTGATAGGAAAGTGGTAAGACTGCACCCTGTCAAAGGTGGGAAACGTGTGAGCTCTGGAAAAACAAGGCCGTCCCCCTGAGTTCCAGCTCTCACAGGTCTCGCTGTGCTACTCTCACGCTTAAGTATTGTATTCAGTTTTTCTCCCCGTGCAACACAAAATGCTGGAAGGCTCTTCCAGACTACCAAATTCAACATCTTCATTTTACAGATGAGAAAAAAGGTCCAGAGAAGGGAAATGATCATGTCAGTTGCACAGCTCTCCTGACTCCCTATCTCACGTTGGCTTTTTCCTGTTTCTATGGAACTTGTATAAATGCCCACATCATTGATCTCTAAGACACAAAGGTTCTCTAGTCTCTATATCCGACAGGACTAAGATGATGACTTAAGGAGTTGGATGATTATATACCACCTGCAGTCTCTGTAAGGGGCTTTTAGGGGTGGTACATTCCAGAGGGAGAGGGTTGGAGAAGCTAAGAGTGAGGAGGTGGGGTGAGTAGTCTGTGGGAAGAAGCAGGAAGAAAGGGGTCTGGCTTTTCTCTTTGGAGCTATGAAATGACCAAATTTCATAAAGTCAGAAGGAGTACACAGAAGCACCTGAACTTCCCACGGGGTATTCTTTTAATTCACTGGATGCTGCACCAGAGCAATGGGGAGATAGAAAGGTCTGTGGTTTGAACCCACTGGCTACTCCACAGGAGAAAGATGAGGCAGTCTGTTTCTGTAAAGATTTACAGTCTTGGAAACCCTATGGGGCAGTTCTAACCTGTCCTATGGAGTCGCTATGAGCTGGCATCGGCTGGATAGAAATGTGTTTTGTTTTGTTTTGGTTTTGCTCTTAAAAGCTCCATAAAGACTTCTAACTATGATAGGACAGCTTCAAGGCACAATAGTTCCTTTGCTGTGAAAGAAGTAGGGGTTTGTAACATGCCTCTGGTATTCTTAAACTATATCCCCAGAGATGGGGACTTGACCTAGGGAAGAAGGTCAAGTTAGAAAATCACAAAAGTCTGAGAATTGTCAACCAGAGGGCATCCTCTGACTCTCCTGATAAAACCATGACACTTGGAGCTGGGATTTAACTAATTCTTGAGACAGTCTAACTTCACACAAGGGTTCAATATACTTTCCTTCCAGCTACCAACTTTATCTTTTGTTACCTTAACCAGTTTGCACTGTGGGCTGCCACATCCCTGGGGATATGGAAGCCCTACATTGGGGACCCTTCCCAAGCCTCACCCTATGTGTCTCTTCATTTGTATCCTTTTGGCAGTAATAATAAAACTGTAACTGTAAGTATAATGTCTTTCTGAGCCCTGTGAGTCATTCAAGTGAACTCAAAGGGCAATAGGAGACCCTAAACTTAGCCAGCAGGTCAGAAGGGAGGGGGCTTTGGGGACCTCTGACCTTAGAGTTGGCATCCTGAGGTGACAGTGGAAACTCCTGACCTTGCGGCTGGTATCTATAGTCTAGGGAAGATTTGGGAGCCTGGGGAGGACTTGGGAGTCTGGAGGACTTTGTCCTTTAACTTATGAGATCTGACTTAGTTCCAATGGTTAGGGTCAGAAGAACTGCATTTCTAGGTGATACCAGAGAGCATATTTAGAATATGTGTGGGAAAACACACATACACTTGCTCAGCATGCTCTGTTGTCATTGGCTTTTACCTCTTTTGAGCTTCCTTGTTGATGAGGTCCATTTCTGAGGTTCTCCTAAACATCTCCTCCTGGACCCAGTATCCTTGGTTAACTGGTCCCAGAATTTCAGGTCGGCAGGATTCTTTGCGGTTGCAACGCTGGTAGACAGTGACCAGACGTCTGAGACGAGCTGTGAGTGCAGAGGAAACTGGCCAGGGCGATTTGTCTGGGTCGGAGCCATCCTGGGCTTCAAACATCAGTAAGGATATTAGTATTTATAAACAGAAAACGAGGGTGTCTGGTTCTCACCCCTCCCCTTGTTTTTAATGAGAACAAAGCTGGCTCAACAACTTGAAAGTAGTGACTGTTTTATAATGGGCTTAGGAGCAGGGCATGGCTGGCAGGGCTGCAATTTTGCTTTAGGAAGAGTTTGATGTTGTGGTTGGCTCTGTTATCACTCAAATACAAACACACCCTCTTGTAAGGGCAGAACTAAAGCCAGGACTGAGCAGACCCTCTGTTGACTTCTCCATATAAGAACTATGGGCTTTTGGGTAGCCTATCCTTCCAATTGCCGGAGTCTCCATTAAATCTGAATTGGGGGGGCAGATAGAGGGGGAAACCACCCCAGACCAAAAAAAAAAAAAAAGAAAGCATGAAAACATAATTTCTTTTCATCTCTCAGACCTCATCCTGACTTAAGATATATCTCATTATTTAACTCACTTTTGCATTTCAATGCCAGTTAGAGGAAGCCTGCCAAAGTCACGTGAAGCTCCATGTGGGACTCCAGGAGAGTTGGATGAGGGTCAACTTATTTGGCTTTTTAAAAGAGCTTCCTTAAAAAACAGCTTTTCTTCCTACAAATGAACTCCAGGATAACCACAAACTGGGACCTTACTTTTCTTTGCCTTCAGAAGGACACAGTCTCACCTGCCCGGCTGTCATCCTTCTTTTCACCAAAAATGCCATCACCTCCATCGCTGGAACTCTCCTAGAGACAAATGACGCCATCCCATCAGCAAAACTGCAGTGAGGAAGAAGCCAGCTCAGACACTCCCTGGACCGAGAAATGAGCGCACACCAGAGCCAGCTCCTGCCTACGAACACCTCCAGGACCCAACCCAATGCCACTGAGTCAACTCTGATTCACAGCAGCCCTATGGGTCAGAGCAAAACTGCCTCACAGGGTTTTCCAAGGTTGTAATCTTTACGGAAGCAGATTGCCTCACCTTTCTCCTGCAGAGTAGCTAGTGGGTTTGAATTGTAGACCTTTTGGTTAGCAGCTGAGTGCTTTTCCACGGGACCACCAAGGCAAAAGAAAAAAAAAAAAACTAAACTCACTGCCATCGAGTTGATTCTGACTCATACCAACTCCTTTCAGGTTTCTGAGGTGGTGAATCATTATGGAAGTAGACTCCTTCCATGGAGTGGCTGGTGGGTTTGGACCACCAACCTTTAAGTTAGCAGTCAAATGCCTTAGGCACTACGCCACCAGCGACAGTACCTGGTAAATACAGTTTACTTATGCATAGTTTAAAATAGTCAGAAAGCAGTTTATTTAAAGCAAACATTGGTTCTTGGAACTGTAGGGAATGATTCGGCTTCAAGAATGATCAACAGGCATGCTCTCCCTGGTGACTACATTTTACAAGCACTATTTTAGCTGTGGATTTAAATATTTGCTTTACCATTGTCACTTGCAATTTAATACAGCCACTTCCCAAGGACTGAGCCTGCATTTTTTGTTTTCTGTTGAGAAGTGCATGCTCACTTTCATTATGGTGAGCCGGCTTCAAAGCAACAGATGCTATTTTCATAAAACATGACTTCCCCAGACTCGAGCCCTGATGGTGTGAAAACCTCAGGAATTTAAAATTAAAATCATGATCTGAGGCTCCAAGACAATCTGGAGTAATATCATGGGCATAGATCTTATCCAAGTTGGAATATCTGTCAAACTGGTCCTCACGGAGTCCTCCAGGGATGCTTTTCTCAGGTTCAGGAGTGGAACTTCAAAAGTGCCTTAAATATGAGGTGTGTGGGAGTATCGGGGCAAGGAGAAGATATATTGCTATTTTTAAGTTTGATTGCATGTTTGGAATGAAAACTTATGGCTTTATAACGGGCATCTTTTGACCTAAATGATGGGATGACTGAGCCCAGGATTCAAGACTTTGAACAGTTAGTGCACAGGGTCAGAGGAGAACAAGGGTCAGCAAACTGCGGCTTGCAGAATGTTTTTGTGCTGCCCTCAAGCTAAGAACTGATTTTACAATTTTAAAGGGGTGTTTTAAAGAAAAGGAAAAATATGCTGAAGACTGTACAGGCCCTAAGCCTAAGACGTTTACCATCTGGTCCTTTACGGAAAACACTTCCTGCCCCCTGGGCTGGAACACACAGCGCAGAGACTGGTAACCTACAAAATTCAAAGCACTGTCTTGGGCACCTGATACTATGGAAAGGCCTGAAAGAGATAGCTCTGTAAAGAGAAACAGGTGCCTATTTTTAAAATGACTTTCTCTTGTATATAGAACAGTGGTAACAGCTAACATTGCTGTGAACTATGTTAACCCTGTGCAAAACCCTTTACATGGCTGATCTCATTTAGTCATCACAACTGCCTAAACTATTACCATCCTCATTTTACAGACACAGAAAATAAGCGTTAGAACACTTCTGTAACTGCCCAAGGTCCCTTGGCCAGCAAGCGGCAAAGCTGGGATTCAAACACAGTAGTCTGATTTGAGAGCCTACACTTTCAACCACTAAGCTAAGAGCAAAGAGAGCCCCAGAAGAAAGAAATCGGTTTTGGACAGTAAAATAAACACTATTGGGAAAACATGAACTTAATTTCCCTCCCATGGCCAGAACTATCTCTAATCATCAAATGTTAACGAAGACAGGAAACATAGGGCTGACTTGAAGCACTGCATGTATGTATAACTTTATTTTGGTCTATATGGGAGCTCTGGTAGCATAGTGCCTAAGACACTTGACTTCGAACCAGGAGGCTGGCAGTTCAAACCCACCAGCCACTCCTCGGAAGGAAGGTGAGGCAATCTACTTCCATGATGATACCACCTCGGAAACCCAAGGAGGGGTCGAGTTGGGTCCGACTCAACGGCACATAACAACAACAACAACATATATTATATGTTTTCTGCTGAGGAGAAGTGAACACTCACTTTCGTTACGTGTACACACACACACTTGCCATTTTAAGTGTATGATTTGGTGACATTAAACTACATACACAATGCTACACAACCATCATCACACATTCCCAAACTTTCTCATCACCCCAAACAGAAACTCAGTACCCATTAAGCAGTAACTCCTCATTCCTCCCCATGACCCCAGCTCCGGGTAACCACAAACTTATTTTTGTATTTATGTATTTGCCGATTCTAGATATTACATCCACCACTGATCTGTCAATTTGTTATACTGTAGTGGCTTACTTATTGCTGTGATGTTGGAAGTTGTGCCACCAGTATTTCAACTACCAGCAGTCACCTGTGGTAGACAGGTTTCAGGGGAGCTTTCAGACTAAGACAGACTAGGAAGAAGGACGTACCCAGGTCCCTTTCTGAAAAACTTAGCCACTGAAATCCTTATGAATAGCAGTGAAACACTGTTTGATATAGTGCCAGAAGATGAGCCCCCTCAAGTTGGAAGGCACTCAAAATACAAGCAGGGAAGAGCTGCCTCCGCAAAGTAGAATCAACCTTAATGGCATGGATGGAGGAAAGCTTTCAGGACTCTCATTTGCTGAGGTGGCATGACTCAAAATGAGAAGAGACAGCTGCAAACAACCATTAATAATCAAAACATGGAATGTATGAAGTATGAATCCGAGAATATTGGAAACTGTGAAAAATGAAATAGAACACATTAAGATCAATAACCTAGGCATTAGTGAGCTAAAATGGACAAGTATTAAACCAAAACCAAACCAAACCCACTGCCATCGAGTCGGATCCAATGCATAGCAATCCCTCCTTGGGTTTCTGAGGCAGTATCACTATGGAAGTAGATTGCCCAATCTTCCTTCCGAGGAGTGGCTGGTGGGTTTGAACCACCAGTCTTCTGGTTAGCAATCAAATGCTTTAGCCACTATGCTGCCAGAGCTCCTGGACAAGTATTGGCCAATATGAATCAGATAATCATATGGTCTACTATGCTGGGAATGACAAATTGAAGAGGAATGGTGTCACATTCATCTTCAAAAAAAACATTTCACTATCTATCCTGAAGTACAATGCTGTCAGTGATAGGATAATATCCATATGCCTACAAGGAAGACCAGTTAATATGACTATTATTCAAATTTACATACCAACCACTTAAGCCAAAGATGAAGAAATTAAGATTTTTACCAACTTCTGCAGTCTGAAATTGACCAAACATACAATCAAGATGAGCTTATAATTACTGGTAACTGGAATGTGAACACTGGAAACAAAGATTAAGCATTGGTAGTTGGAAAATATGGTTTTGGTGACAGAAATGATACTGGGGATTACGTGACAGAATTTTGTAAGACCAATGACTTATTTATTGCAAATACTTTTTCTCAACAACATAAATGGTGATTAAACATGCACACCTCACCAAATGGAATACACAGGAATGAAATCAACTGTATCTGTGGAAAAAGACTATGGAGAAGCTCAGTATCATCAGTCAGAACAAGGTGAGGGCTGATCATGAAGACCATTAATTGTTCATATGCAAATTTAAGCTGAAACGAAAGAAAATTAAAACAAGTCTATGAGAGCCAAAGTACAACCTTGAGTGTATCGACCTAAATTTAGAGACCATCTGAAGAACAGATTTGAGGCACTGAACACCAATGACCAAAGACCACAAGAGTTATGCAACAATATCAAGAATATCATACATGAAGAAGCAAAACATCATTAAAAAAAAAAAGGAAAGGAGGAAAAGATCAAAATGGATGTCAGAAAAGACAATGAAACTTGCTTTTGAATGGGCAGTAGCTAAAGTGAATGGAAGAAATGAGGTAGTAAAAGAGCTGAACAGATTTCCAAGGGCAGCAAGAAACCGAAGTAAAGTATTATAATGAAATGTGCAAAGATTTGGGGTTAGAAAATAAAAAGTGAAAAACACACATGGCATTTCTCAGACTGAAAGAACTGAAGAAAACATTCAAGCCTCAAGTTACAATACTGAAGGATTCTATGGCAAAATAATGAATGATGAAGGAGGCAAAAAAAGAAGATGGAAGGAATACACAGGGTCACAGTACCAAAAAAAGAATTGGCTGATGTTCAACCATTTCAGGAGGCAGCATATGATCAAGAATCAATGGTATCAAAGGAAGAAGTCTAAGCTACAGTGAAGGACTTGGTGATAAACAAAGCTCTATGAATTGACAGAATACTCACTAAGGTGTTTCAACAAATGGATGCATCCCTAGAGGTGCTTACTCTTGTATGCTGGAAGGTAGTTACCTGGCCAAAAGACCGGAAGAGATTTATATTTGTGCCTGTTCCAAAGAAAGGTGATCCAACAGACTGCAGAAGTTATTAATCAATATCATTAATATCACACGCAAGTAAAATTTTGCAGAATATTATTAAAAAATGGTAACAGCAGTATAGCAAAAGGAAACTGCCAAAAATTCAAGCCAGATTCAGAAAAGGATGTGGAACAAGGGATATCACTACTGATGTCAGATGGATTTTGGCTGAAAGCAAAGAATACCAGAAAGATTTGTACAGTGTTTTATTGACTATGCAAAGGCATTCTACTGAGTGGATGCAGTATAGTAAATTACATGGCGTAGTATGGCTTTTCTAACCACAGTCTTTGATAACTCCCACTTTGCCATGAGCAACTGAGTAGCTGAGAGTCAAAGTTATCTACTTGGTTCTGTTGGAGCAGCATGAAGCAATCTTCTGGAAAGTTTGGTCTCTCTCAGGCACGTAGAATTCTAATGTTGGGACTGGTTAGTTTTGTCACTATGCCAGGTTCAAAATGAGTCCTCCTAGAGTCCTCCAGTAGTCTCTCTGACTGCTGGCTGAGAGAGACACACTGCTGAAAGAGATGTGCCACTGAGAGAGACTGACAGAGAAGGCTGGCTGCTGAGACAGAGGCCAGGTTGCTGAGAGAGACTTCCGGCTAAGAGAGACTAAGCGTGTTCCTGAACTTGAATTGTAGCCTTTTGCTTCCTTAATAAACCCCATAATCTGTGAGTTCTGTGTGGCCACTGCAGCGAATTACTGAACCCAGCAGAGAGGTGGTGGGTACCGTGGGAAGAATGGGTGGTGTCAAGGTTAGCAGGAGAGCTGGAGGGTGGCGGCACGTCTGGCCTCATAAGAACAGGTCTTGGGCTGCTGATGGTGAGTCTGTCTTCCTCTTGTGTAGTTAGAGGAAGTCATAAGATGCTGCCTCCTTGCCCCTTTAGCAGTGAATCGTAACAAATTATGGATAACACTGCAAAGAGTGGAAATTCCAGAATACTTAATTATGTTCACGAAGAACCTGTACATAAACCAAGAGGCAGTCATTCAAATAGAACAAGGGGATACTGAATGGTTTAAAATCAGGAAAGGTGTGTGTCAGGGTTGTATCGTTTCACCATAATTATTCAAGCTGTATGCTAAGCAAAAAAATACAAGAAGCTGGAATATATGAAGAAGGTGGCATCAGGATTGGAGGACGACTGATTAACAACCTGCAATATGCAGATGACACAATCCTCCTTGCTGAAAGTGAAGAAGACCTGAAGCACTTACTGATGAAGATCAAAGACTACACAGCCTTCAGTATGGATTCCAAAAAAAACCCAAACTCACTATCTTCGAGTCAATTCTGACTTCACAGTGACACCCACTGAGTTTCCAAGGCTATAAATCTTTATGGAAGCAGACTGCTTCATCTTTCTTCTGTGGAGCAGCTGGTAGGTTCAAACCACTGACCTTATGGTTAACAGCCAAATGCCTTAACCACCACACCATCAGAGCTCCTTTCAGTACAGATTATACCTTAACATAAAAAGAAAATTAATCAACTGAAGAATGGATAACCAAACTATGGTATGCACACACAATGGAATACTATGCAACCATAAAGAATAATGTAGAATCTGCAAAACACCGCATAACATGGATTAACTTGGAGGACATTATGCTGAGTGAAATGAGTCAATCACAGAAGGACAAATATTGTATTAGTCCACTATTGTAAAAAGTCAAGGAAAGGTTTACATACATAAGGAAATTTTCTTCGTTGGTTACCAGGGGTGGGAGGGGAAGGTAGGGAGTAAAGAGAACCAAACAAAACTAAACTAAAATCCTCATAAATTGGCCAAGAACCAACATCGTGATCAATGGAGAAAAGATTGACGTCGTCAGGGATTTCATTTTACTTTGATCCACGATCAACGCTCATAGAAGGAGCAGTCAGATAATCAGATGTTGTATTGCACTGGGCAAATTTGCTGCAAAAGACCTCTTTAAAGTGTTTAAGAGCAAGAATGTCACTTTGAAGACTAAGGTATTTTCAGTATCCTGAAATGCATGGGTAAGCTGGACAACTAATGAGGAGATTGAAGAAGAATCAATGTCTTCTAGTTGTGGTATTGGTGAAGAATACTTAAAATACCATGGACTGTTAGAAGAACAAACAAGTCTTTCTTGGAAGACATACAGCCAGCATGCTGCTCAGAAGTGAGAACTGCCAGACTTCATCTCATGTACTTTGGTCATGTTGTCTGAGGGACAACATGGAGAAGTTTATCATGCTTAGTAAAGCAGAAGGTCAGCAAAAATGGGGAAGACTCTCAAAGAGATGGACCGACACAGTGGCTATGACGACGGGACTGAGCAGAGAAAAGATTGTGAGGATGGTGCAGCACTGAGCATTGTTTTGTTCTGTTGTATACAGGGTTGCTATGAGTCAGAGCCCACTCAACAGCACCTGATAACAACATTAAAGAAGAACAAAGTAGGAGGCCTCACACTCCCCTATCTCAACTCTACTATACAGCCATAGTAGTCAAAACAACCTGGTCCTGGTACAGTGACAGAAACATAGACAAACGGGACAGAATTGAGAATCCAGAAGTAAACCTACCAACCTATGGACATCTTTGACAAATGGCTGGAACCCATTAAATGAGAAGAGACAGGCTCTTCAACAAATGCTGCTGACAAAATTTGCAGAAAAATGAAACAGGATCCATCTTGCTCATCATTTATAAAAACTAATTCAAGATGAATCAAAGATCTAAATGTAAACCTAAAACTATAAAGATGATAAAAAAATAGGGCAAACTTGGGACCCTAATACATGGCATAAATATATTATCAAATTAACTAAAAAACCCACGAACAGCAGAAGACAAACTAGAAGACTGCTGTGACAAATTACACATTTATGTGCATCAAAGACTTAATCCATGAAGTAAAAAGAAAACCTACAGATTGGGAAAAAAAATTTGGCAATGACATATTGTACAAGGTACTAATCTCTAAAATTTATAGACAATTTCAACACCTCAACAATACAAGGACAATCCAATTAAAAAATGGGCAGAGGATATGAACAGTCACTTCACCAAAGACATTTAGGCAGCCAACAAAGAAAACAAGAAATGCTTGCAATCAATAGCCAATAGAAAGATGCAAATAAGACAATAATGAGAGATCATTTCATCCCAGCAACAATAGCAAAGTTCAAAAAACAGAAAACAACAAATGCTGACAAGGGTGTGGAGAGGCTGGAATGCTCATACATTGCTGGTAGAATTGTGAAATTGTTGAAAACAGTTTGGTGCTTTCCTACAAAGTTGGAAAGAGAAATACCATATGATTCAGGAATCTTATGACTAGGTATATATCCTGCAGAAATAAAAGCCATGGCACAAATAGATATTTGCACACCCATGTTCAACATAGCAGTATTTACAATAGCAAAAAGATAGAAACAACTTAAATGTCCATCAACCAATGAACAGATCAACAAACCATGACACATACACAAAACTGAATACTATGCAATGATAAAGAATAATGATAAACCTACAAAACATCTCTTAACATGGATGAATCTGGAGGACATTATGCTGAGTGAAATCAGTCAACCACAGGACAAATATTCATGAAACGAGTATTATAAAAAGTCATGAAAGATTTACTCATAGAAAGAAAAATTATTTGAAGGTTACCAGGCAGAGTGAGAGCAGAAGGGAAGGTACATCACTAACTAGAGGGTGGTGTTACTAGGTGCTGTGGAGTCGACTCCAACTTACAGCGACCCTATGCACAACAGAACAAAACACTGCCCTACCCCGTGACATCCTCACAATCCTTGCTGTGCTTGAGCCCATCATTGCAGTCACTGTGTCAGTCCAGCTCGTTGAGGGTCTTCCCCCTTTTAGCTGACCCTCTACTTACCAAGCATGATATCCTTTTCCAGGGAATGGTCCCTTCTGACAACATGACCAGAGTAGATGAGATAAAGTCTGGTCATTCTTGCTTCCAAGGAACATTCTGGCTGCATTTCTTCCAGGATAAACTTCTAGCAGTCCATGGTATTTTCAGTATGCTTCACCAGCACCACAATTCAAAGGCATGAGCTCTTCTTCAGTCTTCCTTATTCACTGCCCAGCTTTCCCATTCATATGAGGTGACTGAAAATACCATGGCTTGAGTCAGGTACACCTTAGTCTTCAAAGTGACATCCTTGCTCTTTAACACTTTAAAGAGGTCTTTTGCAGTAGATCTGCCTAGTACAATATGATGTCTGATTTCTTGATTGCTGCTTCCATGGATGTTGATTATGGATCCAAGTTAAAAGAAATCCTGACAACTTCAATCTTTTCTCCATTTATTATGATGTTGCTTATTGGCCCACTTGTGAGGATTTTTGTTTTCTTTATGCTGAAATATAATCCATGCCAAAGAGTATAGTCTTCGATCTTCATCAGTAAGTACTTCAAGTCTTCTTTACTTTTAGCAAGCAAGGTTGTGTCATTTGCATATCATGGGCTGTTAATTCTGATGTCGTGTTCTTCATATAGTTCAGCTTCTTGGATTGTTTGATCAGCATACACATTGAATAAGTATGGTGAGAAGATACAATCCTGACACACACCCTCCCTGATTTTAAACCATGCAATATCCCTTTGTTCTGTCCGCATGACAGCCTCTCAGTCTATGTACAGGTACATAATTGTGCTCATTATTGTACATGAGCATAATTAAGTGTTCTGGAATTCCCATTCTTTGCAATGTTAAGATCCACACAGGAGAATGCCTTTGCACAGTCAATAGAACACAGGTAAACATCTTTCTGGTATTCTTTGCTTTCAGCCAAGATCCATATGATATTAGCAATAATATTCCTCATTCTTTTCCTCTTCTGAATCTAGCTTGAATTTCTGGAAGTTTCCTGTCAATATACTGCTGCAACTGTTTTTGAATTATCTTCAGCAAAATTTTACTTGTGTGTGATATTAATGATGTCATTGTTGTTGTTAGGTGCCATCAAGTCATCTCTGGCTCAAAGTGACCTTATGTGCAACAGAATGAAACACCGCCCAGTCCTGCGCCAGCCTCACGATCCTTGCTATATCTGAGCCCACTGTTGCAGCCACTGTGTCAGTCCATCTCATTGAAGACCTTCCCCTTTTTCATTGACCTTCCACTTTACCAAGCATGACATCCTTCCCAGGGAAATGGTCCCTTCTGATAACATGACCAAATTAGGTGTGACAAAGTCTGGCCATTCTCACTTCCAAGGAGCATTCCAGCTGCACTTCTTCCAGGACAGATTTGATAGTTCTTTTAGCAGTCCATGCTACTTTCAGCATTCTTCACCAATACCACAACTCAAAAGCATCAACTCTTCTTCGGTCTTCCTTATTCATTGTCCAGTTCTCACATGCATATGAAGCAACTGACAATACCACAGGGTAAGGCACAAGTTATTCTACAAGGAAACATCTTTGCTCTTCAGCACTTCAAAGAGGTCTTTTGCGGCAGATTTGTCCAATATAATATGTCTTTTGATGTGTTGACTGATGCTTCCATTGGTGCTGATTGTAGAACCAATTAACTGAAGTCTTTGACAACTTTAATCTTTTCTCCATTTATTGTGATGCTGCTTACTGGTCCAATTGTCAGGATTTTTGTTTTCTTTATATTGAGACATAATCTTCAATCTTCATCAGTAAGTGCTTCAAGTCATCTTCACTTTCAGCAAGCAAAGTGTTATCTGCATATTGCAGGTTGGTAATGAGTCTTCCTCCAATCTTGACACCATGTTCCTCTTCATATATTCCACCTTTTTGGATTATTTGCTCAGCATACAGATTGAGTAAGTATGGTGAAAGGATACAATCCTGATACACTCCCTTCCTGATTTTAAACCATGCAGATATTAATGATACTGATCAATAATTTCCACATCCTGTTCAATCACCATTCTTTGGAATGGGCACAAATACTGATCTCTTTCAGTCAGCTGGCCAGGTAGCTGTCTTCCAAATTTCTTGGCATAAATGAGTAAGCACATTCAGCATTGCATCTGTTTTTGGGAACCCATGCCAGTGGGTATTTTGTCAATTCCTGGAGTCTTGCTTTTTGCCAGTTCCTTCAGTGCAGTTTGGACTTCTTCCTTCAATACTATTGGTTCTTGATCATATGCTACCTCCTGAAATAGTTGAACACCGACCAATTCTTTTTCATACAGTGATTGTGTATTCCTTCCATCTTCTTTTGATGCTTCCTGAATTGTTCAATATTTTGAAATTTTTCTTCAGTTCTTTCAGCTTAACAAATGCCAAGTGTGCTATAAAAAAACTGGACACTGAAAACCTTCTGAATAGCAGTGAAACACTGTATGATATCTTACTGGAAACTCCAGGGCACACATGTATTAACTTAAGTGAAAGGAAAGTCAGTATACAATAAGGGGGAAGTCAGCACAAAATAATCAGTCAAGGCAAAGGAAGACATTGGGAGAAGCACAAAAATTAAAAGAAACTTAGGTAAATACTATTACATACACAATACTGAAATAACAGTAATAACAATCCAGCCAACATCTTCAGCACAGGAGTTACAGGGTGGGAGGGAGGTGGAACAGTGCAGAAGGTCTGGTTCAGAATGCTGGCAACTCCTTTACATTTGTTGTTTTAGCACTTGGACTAGAAGTCATGCTTAATTTGTTTATCATCTGTCCACCTCAAAATCAGGGAGAAGTTACTACTCCCCATTCCATCTGTTTTTGTTTATATTCTACAAGCCTATGTTTTAAGGATTCAAATAGTAAGAGAAATATAATAGAGGCATTAATCTTGCAAATGAATAAAATGTAGCTCCAGAGGAGTTTAAGTCTACTACACCTACTCCTCACTTATCGATTATCTTGTTATCTGCCATTTCACATTTATGACAACAGTGAAAAATTGACTAGTCAACTATTTTAAGTATTAATGACATACATTGGGCAGTAATGAATACTGAAGAGTGAGGTGAGAGTAATGCTGGCTGTGATGGCTAAGGTTATGTGCCAATGTGGCTGGGCCACGATTCTCAGTGGCAGGATGTAATCTGGCAGTTACGTAATGATTTAATTTGGAAGTACCTAATGATGCAGTCATTCTCCATTTTGTGATCTAATGTGGTCATCCTACATTTTTGCATAATGGCGATTTTCCCATAATGACCTGGTCTTTGGAACCTAACCAAGTTGATAAGGGAGGAGTGGGTATATAAAGAAACTTAAGTTATCTTTACTGAATCTGTCAGAACCCTTTCAGTCCTCCTGATGTCCTCCAGATCTAAAACTCATCAGGTAAGCAATCAATGTGAACAATCTTCAGAGCCAGGCCTGGCCTACAGTTGATCTAGTGGCTGTCTTTTTGTAGAAGCTGCTGCTGGGAAGAAGAGATGTGTACACAGGTGAAAATTTTCTACCATTTATTTTTTCCCCTTCACTATGGAAAGAATGCTTGACTAGAAAAAAAGAATACTACACTATTTAGAGAGTTTCTCATCTTAACTTAACTCTGTCACTTAGCAGCTAGGAAAATCTGGCAAAGTCCCTTAATTTCCTAGAGCTGTTTCCCCAGCTGTCAAATGAGGGCAGTAATATCTGACATGTTTACCTCAAATGGCTGGGGCAAAGATCAACTGAAACAAGCGCTATAGAAACTTAAGTTTCACGTGAATATAAGTATTATTTTCATTTCTACAATACTTGAGTGTTTCTATGGAAAAACACATCCTAAATTCCAGACAAAACACTAACAGTGTAAGGCGAGGACTAGGATGATAGAACTTGGATTTCAATTGTCAAGACTAAAATCCAACTTCTTTCAAGCCCAGGGTCTTATACTGCATAATGACTATCAGAAGACAGAGGAGGAGGAAACACTTCCCAATTCGTTTTATGAAGTTAATATCATCTCGATACCACAATTAAACAAAATCAGTACAAGGAAACTAGACAAATATCCCCCATGAATACAGATGAAAAAATCCTTCATAAAATATTAGCAAATAGAATTTAACAATCATAAAACGAATTATATACCATGACCAAGTGGGGCTTTTTCCAGGATGCAAGGCTATATATCAATATTAGAAAATCAATCAATGTAATCTACCATATTAATAGGCTAAAGATTAAAAATTACACAATCGTATCAACAGATGCAGAAAATTTGACCTGAAAGTTGCCACTAATACCCTGAAAGAACACTTTATTTCTAGTATTAACTTAGCTGATGTTGCTGAAAACTAAACCTAGAGTCTTAACGTAAGAGTGGCTGAATTACAATGGTAATTAAATTCCTAACTTTGAATGGTATGTCAGTTAAACTGAGAGCACTAATTGGGAAGACACAGCATCCTAAAACTTGGAACGGGGACATATGGCCAGATAATTAGGAAAATGGGACACTGGACACATAAATTCTGTTGAGTCAATCCTGCCAACAGCATCATACCTCCCATCAGAAAAGATGATTTTGTTTTTGTCTGATAAACCAGCCTCCCTATGAAAAACATTTTCCCATCCACACCCATTTTATGCAATTAACGCAGCTATGCCTAAAGAGTCTTGTCTGAGATGGTGCCTGGGGCATCTGCCTAAGGCAGACACCTTTTCAGACACTGCTGAATGTTCCCAGGACTCATCCTCACCACCTGCTTTTGCTTCTAGACCTACAACTAGACTTAACTGCCAGTGAGCCACAAAAGGTGAAGTACAAAGTGCAACCCAGTAAGAGGTGTGCTATACTCCAAAAGAACTGCTTGATTTTTCTAATATATACAAACAAAAATCTGGGGAGTATCTGTGGGAACGGCTATTAAGGGTGTGGGATAATGGTGCAAGGAACATGAAGTTGGATCAGTCTGAGTTTTTGATATGAGTCCACTAATCACAGATCCGTCATGCAATGTTTCAGCTCAAGAGATTAAAGAAGGATCTGTATTAGCTTATTTGGTTGGTTTACTGAAGCATGGATTAAGCAGTGGCTTACACTAATTCAAGCACTTCTGGTACTTTAAGTACTTTAAGACTTGGTACACTGAAGAAGAAGGTATCCAAAGACTTCATGAAATTGGCAAGTTAGAGTAGACTTATTAGGTTGAACCCGCAGACCCACCCATGGAGTGCTCAGGGGGCTCTTGTCACAAATTTGTTCACCTTTTTGGTAAAAGGTGTTTCCTCAAAACTGCTATGATTGCTATTTTATGTCAGTCAGATTTGACAATGGGAACTGCTCTGATTAATACATCTCATTATAGTGGAGCTCTGGTGGCGTCTGGTAGCATAGTGGCTAAGGCACTTGACTGCTAACCAGAAGGATGGCGGTTCAAACCCACCAGCTACTCCTCGGAAGGAAGGTTGGGCATTCCTACTTCCATAATGATACTGCCTCGGAAACCCAAGGAGGGGTCGCTATGAGTCCGGGCCGACTCGATGGCAAACAACAACAACTGGTGGCGTAGTGCCTAAAGCATTTGACTGCTACCCAGAAGGCTGGTGGTTCAAACCCACCAGACACTTCCCAGAAGAAAGGCTAGGCAATCTACTTCCTAGTGATACTGACTTGGAAACCCAAGGAGTCGTTGCTGAGTCAGATCCGACTCCATGGCAATGGTTGTGTACAGTGGGGCTGACCGGACCCTGTGGTGCTAGGTGCCAAGTGGCAGTACTTAATCAGACAAGACAAAGTAGGCATGGTTATCATGATGAACAGCACAGTCAAAGCAGTAATCAGAAGACTGAGGAATCTACTTCTGTAGAGATACTGCTGCAGAAACCTAAGGAGGGGTCACTATGAGTCGGAGCCGACTCTACAGCAATGAGTTTGGTTTGGTTTTTGGACGGACTTATGGCTACTTAAGCATGGAGTCCTTAGGAGTAAAACAGATGGAAAAGCTACTAAATATTTACTTGATGTGTACAAATAGAAGAATCTACGTCAAATGAATGGTGTTACTAGAGCTCCAAGCGAATGGCAGTCCAACTTAAAATTCTCAGAATACAGATTCACGGCCCCTCAATCAATTCCCAGACTTGAACTAGTTCATCCTTTGAATGAAGGGGAGGCTGGGGTCCCTTGAGGAAGGACTCCACTGCACTGCCAAAAATGTATACGGCACTGCCAAAAATATATACTGCTAACCCTACCCCTAGCCTTCCCTAAAGGAAAGCCTTTGACGAGAGTGACTGTTCATTGGGGAAAAGGAAATCATAAGACTTTTTTGTGGATTATTAAAGACTGGCTCTGAACTGACACTAATTCCAGGAGATCCAAAATGATACTATGGCCCACCAGTCAGAGAAGGGGTGTATGCAGGTCATTTTATTGTTAATGGAGTCTTAACTCAGGCCCATCTCACAGTGGGTCCAGTGGGACCCTGAACCCACCACCTTGGAGTGATTACTCTCGTTTGAGAATGCATAATTGGAACAGACATACTCAGCAACTGGCAGAACCCTTACATTGGATCTCAGACCTGTGGAGTAAGAGCTATTATGGTGGGAAAAGCCAAGTGGAAGCCATTAGAACTGCTCCTACCTAGGAAAACAATAAACCAAAAGCAAAACCACCTTTCCAGAGGGATTGCAGAGATTACCGCCACCATGAAGGACTTGAAAGATGTAGGGGTGGTGATTCTCACTTGCCTATTTGGGCTTTGCGAAACAATAGATGGATCTTGTGGAATGACCGTGAATTACTACAAATTTAATTTGCTTAATTAACACAGCTAATGATCTGCCTAATGCCTTTTTCTCCATATTTTTTTTTGAAAGAACACCAGAAGCAGTTTGTCCTCAGCTGACAAGGCCAGCAGTACCCCAATTCCCTAGCCCTATGTCATAATTTAGTCCACAAGGATCTTGATTGCCTTTCCCTTCCTCAAGATGTCATACTGGTCCATTACATTGATGACATACTGACTGCATCTAGTAGGGAAGACCTATCAGTGATTCTAGACTTACTGGTAAGACATTTGTTTTTCAGAGGGTGGGAAATTAATCCAACAAAAATTTAGGCACATCTCATTAGGTAATATTTCTAGGGGTTCTGTGGTGTGGGGCATGTTGAGATCTTCCTTCTAAAGTTAAGGATGATTTGTTTGATTTGTTCACTTCTACAACTAAAGAGGAGGCACAGAACCTGGTGAACTACTTTGGATTTTGGAAGCAACATATCCCTCACTTGGGTGTGCTACTTCAGCCTATTTATCAAGCAACATGAAAAGCTGCTAATTTTGAGTAGGGCTCAGAACATGAGAAGGTTCTGCAATAGGTTCAGGCTGCTATGCAAGCCATTCTGCCACTTGGACCACATGTCCCAGCTGATCCAATGGTGCCTAAAGTATCACTGACAGACAGACATGCTGTTTGGTGTTTTTGGCAGACCCATATTGAAAAAAATCACAGGGTAGACCCTTAGGATTTTGGAGCGAAGCTCTCTCATCTTCTGTAGATAACAACCTTCCTTTTGAGAAACAACTTTTGGCTTGTAATTGTGCCTTAAAAGAGACTGAACACTTAACCATGGTGACTAACATAAGCTGGGAGTTGTCTGACCCACAAAATCATAAAGTCAGATGTGCACAGGAGCACTCCATCATTAAATGGAAGCAGTATATATGAGATCGGGCTTGAGCAGGACCTAAAGGCACAAGTACACTGCATGTAGAAATAGCACAAATGAGCATGATCACCACTTCTGTCACGTTATCTTCCCTCTCCCCATCTATACCTATGGTTTTATGGGAAGTTCCCGATGTTCAGTTGACCAAGGAAGAGAAAACCCGTGGCTGGTTTACAGACGGTTTTGCATGATATGCACGCATTACTTGAAAGTGGATAGTAGTATTACTGCAGCTCCTTTCTGGGACCTTCCTGAAGGAGAGTGCTGAAGGGAAATCCTAGTGAGCAGTACCTGAAGCAGTCCACCTGGTTGTTCACTTTGCTTGAAAGGAGAAATGGCCAGATAAGCAACTGTTTAGTGATTCATTGGCTATGGCCAATAGTTTTGTTGGATATTCAGGAACTTGGGAGAAACATGACTGGAAAACTGGTGACAAGGACATATGGGGAAGAAGTATGTGGATAGACCTCTCTGAATGGGCCAAAGAAGAGAATATATTTGTTATCTCATGTGGATGCTTACCAAAGGTAAGTAGGGAGAGGAGGATTTTAACAATCAAGTATATAGGATGTTGTGTTCTGTGGAAAGCAGTCATCCTCCTTCCCCACTCCTGTTACTGCCCAATGGGCTAATCAACAAAGTAGCCATGATGGTTGGGAATGGAGGTTATGCATGGGCTCAGCAATATGAGCTTCCACTTACCAAGGCTGACTTGGTTACAGTCACTGTTGACTGCCCAATCTGCCAGCAACAGAGATAAACACTAAATCTCCAATATGGCACCACTCCTCAAGGCAATCAGCCAGCAGTTTGTTGGCAGGTTGATTACACTGGACCACTTCCATCATGGAAAGGGCAATGCTTCTGTCAAAACCACCATCTGTGGACTCTCTGAATGCCTTATCCACTGTCATGGTATCCCACATAGATCAAGGAACTTGGATCAGGGAACTTACTTCATAGCAAATACAAGTACATCAATGAGTCCATGCTCAGGAATTCACTGGTCTTACTATATTCCTGATCAACCTGAAGCACCTAGTTTGATAGGATGATGGAGTAGCTTTCTAAAGACACGATTATGGCACTAGCTAGGTAGGAATGCTTTGCAGTGTTGGGGTACTGTTTTCTAGGAGGTTGTATGCTTTAAACCAGTGTCCGACACACAGTCCTGGTTCTCTTGTAGCCAAGATTCACAGATACAGGAACTAGGGGTGCAAATGGGAGTGGCACCACTGTTAACCCTAGTGACTCATCTCCCAAAATGTTTTGCTTTCTGTTCCCACAATTTTATGCTCTGTGGGTCTAGAGGTCTTAGTTTGAAAAGGAGGAATATTCCTACCTGGAGACACAACACAGATTACATTAAATTGGAAGTTAAGAATGCCACCTGGCCACTTTGGCATCCTCATGCCTCTGGATCAAGAGAAAAATTAGGGAGCTACTGTATTGGCTGATGTGACTGATTATGATTACCAAGGGGAAACTGGATTCAAATTACATAATGGAGGTAAAGAAGAGTCATGTCTGGAATACAGGAGATTCTTTAGGGCATCTCGTAGTACTACCATGCCCTGTGATTAAAGTCGATGGAAAACTACAGCAACCAAATTCTGACATGACTAGTAACAGCACAAACCCTTCAGGAATGAAGGTTTGGGCCACTCATCAGGCAATGAATTATGATCAACTGAGGTGCATGCTGAAGGTAAAGGGAATACAGAATGGGTGGTAGAAGAAGGTAGTTCAAAATACAGCTATGACCACATGCCAGCTGCAGAAAAAGGACTGTAATAGTTAGGAGTATTTCTTCATTTTATTATACATGTGTGTGTCTGCGTGCATGGAAATTATTTTTGTTTTCTTATAAAATATAAGATGCAAAAGGATCTAGTTATGTTTTTAGGGGTACACATGCCAGCTGTATCATGTTAGACACAGGTATGACTTTATATAACTTCCAGTAAGATGGTGGAATAGGCAGATGAGATACACAGACCCTCTTCAACAACAACAAAAAAGAGAAAAACAATTGACACAGATACAAAAGAGATAATCCTGGAGCCCTGAGCTTTGAAAGGAAGGGCACAGAGAGGATTAAGCTCCAACCAGTAGAAGAACCTGCATGAAAACTGTGAATAAGGAGACAAATGGAGCTGTGGACTGACAGTGATCCTGATGGTATGGACAGGTTGAGTATTTCCAAGTGGTGTTAAAACCTGAGAATTACCCTAAAAACCAGCACTGCTCATCAAGGGCTATATGGATGACTGCACTGGTGGCTGATGACTAAAAGCGGAAACAGCAAAGAAGGAGACAAACTGAGATGTGGACTTTTGGCTCTCTGGAGGTTGCAACCATTTTGTATGTTTACAAGCGGTTCAGCCATTTTGGATATTTAAAGCAACAGCATTCTTCTTTAGATTCTAGGAACCTAAGAATAGGCTCTGATTGCTGAGGACATCACGGACTTACTAGGGGCTGATGAGTGGAAAGAAGACACAGGTGGTGAGTGCATAAGTGCTGCCAACTAGCAAACAGAGGAGTAGAGTATGCTGCTTACTCAGATACATCCCAACAAAACAAAGAAAACAAAAATCTTGGGAGAATCACTCCAATATTTGTTGTTGTTGTTGTTGTATGCCATCAAGTCAGCCCAAACTCATAGCGACCCCCTTGGGTTTCCGAGGCAGTATCACTACGGAAGTAGATTGCCCAACCTTCCTTCTGAGGAGTGGCTGGTGGGTTTGAACTGCCAGCCTTCTGGTTAGCA
>NW_006921607.1:19381860-19388929 GCF_000298275.1 Orycteropus afer afer
ATCACCAAGACATATCATCAAACTCACCAAAACCAAAGACAAAGAAAGAATCCTGAAAGCAGCACAGGAAAAATGGAAAGTTATTTACAAAGGGCAACTAATAAGACTAAGCTCAGATTTCTCAGCAGAAACCATGCAGGCAAGAAGGCAATGGGATGGTGTATATAAAAGTCTGAAAGAAAAGAAATTTCCAACCAAGAATTATATACCCAGCAAAATTGTCCCTCAAATATGATGGTGAAATTAGGACATTTCCAGATAAGGAGAAATTAAGGGAATTTGTTCAAACCAGACCAACAGCACAATAGATGTTAAAGGGAGTCCTTTGTACAGAGAACCACAAACAGCAAACAACAACCAATCATTAACACACATGACATAACCCAGAAACCAAGCCAGTTATGGAAGTATTAAAACTACAATAAGCTTACAAGATTGTAAACAGGGAACCAGAGACATCAGTTGGTAAATAAAGACAACTACAACCAAAAAGAAGGAAATAACAGTGTAATTACAGAACTTCTAAATGATGAGGAAGTCAAGACAACTGCAAGAAGGAATGGACTGTTCTAAAACTGGGAAGAAAATTATAAATCACAGGGTAACCTCAAAGAAAAATGGTAAAACTTCACATCAAAACAAAAAAGAGGAAAGCACAAATATACAGCAAATACTAAAACAACAGTAATGAAGAAAATGACAACACTGATTCATAAACAAAATGAGCTTAGCATAGAAAATTATATGGAACAAGGAAATCAGCAACTCCATGAAAAAAACAAGTAACAAAATAACAGCAACAAATTCATACTTGTCAATAATTACATTGAACATCAATGGATTAAATGCACTACTCAAGAGATGGAGAGTTGCAGACTTTCTATAAGAGACACACCTTCGAGACAAAGACAAAAATCAAAGGTTAATAAAAGATATATCAAGCAAATGATAATCAAAAAAGAGGAGGAGTGGCAATATTAATTTCTGGTCAAACTGACTTCAAGACAAAAACCACCATATGAGACAAGGAAGGGCATTATATAATGATTAAAGGCTCAACTGAACAAGAGGAAAGAACCTAATAAATATCTATGCACCCAATGAAAGAGCCTCAAAATATGTAAATCAGACTTTAAAAGAGCTGAAAGTACAAATAGATGACTCCACAGTCAAAGCAGGAGACTTTAGTATACCACTTCCAATCAAAAGATAGAACTGGAAAGAAACTCAACAAAGACGCAGAAGAACTAAGCAATACAATCCACCAATTTGACCTGATAGACATTTACAGAGCACGTCACCCAACAACAGCACAATATACACTCTTCCAGTGCATGTGGAACATTATCCAGGAGAGATGATATGTTAGGCCACAAAGCAAGCCTCAATAAATTTAAAAACACTCAAATACTGAAAAGCCTCTTCTCAGATTAAAATGCTATAAAATTAGAAATCAAAAATAGGAAGATCAATGGAAAGAGCAAACACATGGAAACTGAATAACACTTTCCTTGAAAACGACTGGTAATAGAAAAAATAAAAAAATGAAATAAAAAAATTATTTCAATCAAGTGAGAATGAAAACACAACACATCAAAATCTTTGGGACAGCAAAAGCAATGACCAGAGGGCAATTTATAGCAATAAATGCACACATCCAAAAAGAAGAAAGTGCCAAAATAAACACCTTAACCGAACATCTCCAAAAGTTAGAAAAAGAGCAGGGAAAAAAGCCTACAATCACCAGAAGAAAAGAAATAATATAAGATTCAAGAGGAAATAAATGAAACAGAAAATAGACAATAGAAAAAAATCAATAAGACTAGAAGTTGGTTCTTTGAAAAGATTAATAAAATTGACAAACTGCTGGCAAACTTAACAGAGAAGAGAGAGAGAATATAAATAACATGAATAAGAAATGAATTGGGTGATGTCACAACAGAACCAACTGAAATGAAAAGGATAATGTCAGGATACTATGAAGAACTGTACTCCAACATATTTGAAAATCTAGAAGAAATGGACAGATTTCTAGAAACATACTACTTACCTAAAATAACACAGACTGAGGTGGAAAAGTTGAAGAGACCCATAACAGAAGAAGAAATCAAACAGGTCATAAAAAAATTCCCAACAAAAAAAGTCCTGGCCCAGAGGGTTTTACCAGAGAATTCTACACAACGTTCAGAGAAAAATTGACACCAATCCTACTCAAACTATTCCAGAACACAGAAAGAATGGAATTCTCCCAAATTCGTTTTATGAAGGAAGCATAACCTTGATACCAAAACCAGGCAAAGATATCACTAAAAAGGAAAACTACAGACCAATATCCCTCATGAATATAGACACAAAAATCTGCAACAAAATCCTAGCCAAAAGACTCTAACAATATATCAAAAAAAATAATACATTATGACCAAGTGGGGATCATACCAGCTATGCAAGGATGGGTCAACATTAGAAAAACAATCAACTTCATCCATTATATAAGTAAAATAAGGGAACTACATGATTATCTCAATCAATGCAGAAAAGGCATTTAATAAAATCCAACATCCATTCCTGATAAAAAATGCTCAGCAAAATAGGAATAGAAGGTAAATTCCTCAACATAATAAAGGGCATATACGCAAAACCAACAGCCAACATTATTCTCAATGGTGAGAGACAGAGAAGGATGCCCTCTATCATCCCTTTTAGTAAACACTGTATTGAAGGTCCTAGCCAGAGCAATAAGGCAAGAAAGGGAAATCAAAGGCATTCAAATTGGTAAGGAAGAAGTCAAACTATCCTTGTTTACTAATTATATGATCTTAGACACAGAAACCCAAGAGACTCAGTAAGAAATCTACTAGAATTAATAGAGAGGTTTAGCATAGTGGTAGGATACAAGATCAGCATCCAAAAATCAGTTGGATTCCTCTACACCAGCAAAGAGATTGCTGAAAAGGAAATAAGGAAATCAATACTATTTACAATAGCTACCAAAAATAAAATAAAATACTTGGGAATAAATCTTACCAGGGACACAAAAGACCTGTATAAAGAAAACTACAAAGCACTACTTCAAGAAAGCATAAGAGATCTACATAAATGGAAAAACACACCATGCTCATAGATAAGAAGATTGAACATTGGGAAAATGTCAGTACTACCCAAAGCAATCTATACATTCAACACAATCCCAATCCAGATCCCACCAACATTCTTTAAGGATATGGAAACACCAATCACTAATTTTACATGGAAAGGAAAGAGGCCTTGGATAAGCAAAGCACCACTGAAGAACAACAAAAGAGGAGGTCTCACACTCCCAGATCTCAAAACCTACTATACAGCCACAATAGTCAAAACAGCCTGGTATTTGTACAATGACAGACAAAAAAACCAGTGGAATAAAACAGAGAACCCGAAAATAGATACATCAACCTATGGTCAGCTGATTTTTGACAAAGGGCTAACATCCATTAAATGAGGAAGAGATTGCCTCTTCAACAAATGGTCCTGGTAACTCTAGATACTGATTTGCAGAAAAATCAAACAAGATCCGTACCTCAAACCATACACATAAACTAACCCTGAACGGATCAAAAACTTATATGTGAAACCTAAAACTATAAAGTTCCTCAATGGGAAAACAGGGGCAAATTTGTTGTTGTTGTTGTTATGTGCTGTCGAGTTGGACCCAGCTCATAGCGACCCCTCCTTGGGTTTCCAAGGCAATATCACTACGGAAGTTGTTGTTGTTATGTGCCGTCGAGTCAGACTTGATTCATAGCAACCCCTCCTTGGGTTTCTGAGGCAGTATCACTACAGAAGTAGATTGCCCCATCTTCCTTCCGAGGAGTTGCTGGTGGGTTTGAACCGCCAGCCCTCTGGTTAGCAGTCCAGTGCCTTAGGCACTATGCTACCAGAGCTCCCACTACGGAAGTAGATGGCCCTAATATATAGCTCTGGTAGCATAGTGCTTAAGGTACTTGACTGCTAACCAGAAGGCTGGCGGTTCAAACCCACCAACCACTCCTCGGATGGAAGATAGGGCAATCTACTTCTGTAGTGATACTACAAGGAGGGGTCGCTATGAGTGGGGTCCAACTCGATGGCACATAACAACAATATATAGCATAAATAGACTATCAATCATAACCCAAAATGCACAAATAGCAGAAGATAAAATAGATGAATGGGCACTTCAAAAATCAAATTTTATGTCCTTCAAAAGACTTCTCCAAAAGAGAATCTACAGACTGGGAGAAACTATTCAGCAATGACATATCTGACAAGGGACTTATCTCTAAAACTTATAGAAAACTCCAACACCTCAACAACAAAAAGACAAACAATACAATTCAAAAGTGGGCAGAAGACATGAAAAGAAACTTCATCAAAGAGGATATTCAGGTGGCCAACAGACACATGAAGAAATGTTCATGATCATTAGCCATTCGAGAGATGCAAATCAAAGCAACGAGATACCAACTTGTACCAGCATTAACAGCAAAGTTCAACAAGATAGAAGATAACAAATGCTGGTGAGGATGTGGAGCAATTGGGACTCTGATCCACTGCTGGTGGGACTGTAATATGGTAAACCACTCTGGAAAGTAGTATGGTGATTTGTTAAAAAGTTGGAATTAGAAATGCCATTTGATCCAGCAATCCCATTACTAGGTATATATCCTTAAGAAGTGAAAGCCAGGACAAGAACAGATATATACACACCCACGTTCAACGCAGCACCATTACGACAGCAAAAAGATGGAAACAACCTGTGTGCCCATCCACAGAAGAATGGATAACCAAACTATGGTACATACACACAACAGACTACTATGCAACACTAAAGAATAATGTAAAATCTACAAAACACCACATAACATGGATGAACTTGGAGGACATTATGCTGAGTAAAATAAGTCAATCATAGAAGGACAAATACTGCATTAGTCTGTTATTGTAAAAAATCAAGGAAAAGTTTATATATGGAAGGAAACTTTCTTTGTTGATTACCAGGGGTGGGAGGGAACACTGCTAGATAGGTAAGGGCAAGTACTAATTTGGGTAAAGGGAAGGAGAATGTACCAAATGTGAGTGATCAACACAGTGGCACTGAGGAAGAGGAAGACAGAGAGAGGTACATGGGAAGTACAGACAACAAAGATGAATCATTTTGCATACATAGTACTTAGTTGTCAGTGATGGCAAATAGTGATCTACAGGTGGATAGAAGGGTGGAGAGGCTGGATGATCAGGCATGTCTAGGCAGCGGGTAGTGTGCCCATGACCATGTATAAGGTTGGCAGACAATGTTTCTACAAGCGTATTTGTATATGCTGTAAGAATGTCCAGGTATATAGTAGAGCTGACAAGGGACAAGGTTGTAGTGATTGCTTAGTCACAGCCAGGTACCTGGAAAGAGCAAGTAGTTGGATCTGTGTGCTCGGGACCATAGTCACAGGGGACATCAATCTAAATTGGCATAACATACTACACAAAAATATTGTTCCACATCCTACTTTGGTGAGTAGCGACTGGGATCTTAAAAGCTTACAAGTGGCCATCTAGATGCAACAATGGGTCTCTCCTTGTCCAGAACAAAGAAGAATGAAGTAAACCAAAGACACATGGAAACAATTAGTCCAATGGACTGGTAGACTATGCAATCCTCAGCCTATATAACCATGTGACCAGAAGAACTAAATGGTGCCTGGCTACCACTGTCAACGACTAGGAGGGGGATCTATGTAGGAGATCCTGGATAGAGTGGGAAAACAATGTGGAACAAAATTCAAAATCCTAAAAAAAAGACCAGGTTTGCTGGTCTGATAGAGCTTGATGAGACCTCTGAGACTATGACCCCTAGCTACCCTTCAGGTCTGGAATTGAACTGACTCCTGTGGCTTCTAGCCAAATAATAGGCCTATGGACTGGCCATTTACATCAGGTAGATATACTATTTGGAGTGATCAGTCATGGGAGAACAGAAGGGCAGTGTTTGCACAGGGAGACAGTTCTGGGGGCAGAAGTGCATGGGAAGGAAGAACACGGGGAAGAGTTAAGTATAGGGAGTGTGGTGGTTATGTTTGTGTGTCAACTTGGCTGGGCCTGGTTGAGTGGCGGGCAGCTGGTGGTAGTTATTCCCCATGATGAGACTGGCAGTCAGCTTCATGATGGGATCTACCACAAGCAGCTGAGTAGCTGCCTTTGGGATGTGGTCTGCTTCCTGTATATAAGGAGAAGCCTTGGGAATGGTCTCTAGCCTCTGGCACGCTTGGACCCTGCATGTAGCCATGTCGTTGCTCAGCAGCCTGCTATGCTCTGCCAACCTTGGGACTTACAATGGACTTTTAAGTTAATGGCCTGCTGTGTGGTTTGGCAACATCGGGACTGTGCCTTTTGACTTGTCAACCTTGGGGCTTGTCAGCCTCAGCAGCCAGCAGCTGTCTAAGTGAAGAAAGGCCTCTAGCTCCAGTGGGCTGGGGGCAGGAGGCAGAGCTGGACCCTAAGGTTGAGGGGCTTTCACCCAGCCTGGCACTTTGAACTTGGACTTAAAGTCTCCAAATGGTAAGAATAAACTCCTGTTTGTTAAGGCTATCCCATTTGTGGTATATTCTTGTCAGAGCAGCACTAGGTAACCAGGACAGGGAGGAAGTGGAAAGAGAGCTGTTACATTGTGGGGAACTGTAGTCAATGTCATGAGACAAAGTATTTATGAAATGTTGTGTAAAAAAAGAATGTGGTCTGTAAACTTTCACCCAAATCACAATAATTTTTTTTTTAAAAGTATGACTTTATAGTTTTCTTTATTTAGAGATAAAGAAAGATGGTTTAAGGAGATGTGTACAGGCGCCACGCTGACAAGGGGTAGACTAGGACAGTTAATGCTATGCGTCATCTTGGCTAGGCTATGATTCCCAGTTTATGTGATTTTCCTCCATTTCATGATCTAATGTAATTATCCTCCATTTTGTGGTCTGTGATAGTTGAAGATGTGTCAACTTGGCTGGACTCCAGTTGTGAGTGGTGGTTCCCATGATGGATCACATGACTGAGTTCTGAGCGGCCG
>NW_006921607.1:19389249-19398746 GCF_000298275.1 Orycteropus afer afer
GAACTTTTCAGCTTGAACTTGTCGGCTTCTACACGCTTGTGAGCCATTTACCTAAGATAAATCTCTCTCTCTCTCTCTCTCTTTCTCTCTCTATAAATATATATATACACTTTGCTGGTTTTTGTGTTTCTCTAGAGAACCCAATCCAACACATGGTCTGATGTAATCATCCTCTAAGTACCGTAAATCTTAATCTCTGTATGTTAACATTGGAAGCTCCAGTAGCATAGTGCTTAAGGCACTTGACTACTAACCATAAGGCTGGCGGTTCAAACCCACCAACCACTCCTCGGAAGGAAGGTTGGGCATTCTACTCCCATAGTGATACTGCCTCGGAAACCCAAGGAGGGGTTGCTATGAGTTGGGTCCAACTCGATGGCACATAACAACAACAACATATGTTAATATGAAGAAGGATTAGTGTGGGGTGTTGAATCTTGAATCACAGCCTTACAAGAAGGCATGACTCGACTCAAGTCCCAGCCTTACTCAAGTCACACCTTTACTCTAATGTAAAGAGGATTTCCTTGGGGTTGTGACCTACACCTAATATACAGATGGATGTTCTGTCACGGCTCCCCCCCTTGCTTTGGATCTTGCACTGGGCTTGTCACCATCTGACCTACAGTTCTTGGAATTTGACCTAGCAGCCTGTCATCTGACCTACGGATTCTGGGATTCACCAGCTTCAGCAGCTCTGTGAGACAAGAGCCTGCCATCTAACCTACCAAGTTTTGGATTCATCAGCTTCCACAACCTCGTAAGTCAACAGCCTGTCATGTGACCTCCCGATGGTGGGTTTGTCAGACTCTGCAACCGCGTCAATCAGGAGAAGTCTCCAGTCTGAAACTTGAACTACCAATTTGTGATATGTCAGACTCTACAACTGCCAAGAGCCATTTCCTTGAGATAAATCTCTAATATTTATATCTATAAATACATATATATATGTACACACACACACACACACATATTTCATTGGTTTTTATTTCTTTAGAGAACCCAGACTAAGACACTTGTCTTTTCATTTTTTGGTAAAGTCTTTTGATGAATGAAAGTTTTTAATTTTTTTTTTTCTTACTGTTCATTATTGTTGCCTTTTACTATCAATACCATTATAAATCTGATCTTTGTCTTTGGGAGTTGGAAAGATTACATCTGAGGTTGATAACATTAGCAAATCACATGCAGCAACATTTTATGTATTAAAAATTATTAATGATAAGATGTACCCCACCACCACCAAAAAAAAAAAAATGACAGTTGTCAGCGTGGTTCATTACTTTTTTTAAAAAATGCATTTTGTTGAAACATAATTTATGTACAGTGAAAGACACAAAACTAAAAGGACATGGGTCAATGCATTTTTTTCTTTCTTTTTTTTTTTGCAGTGTTCCCTCTCCTCCACTCCCACTTCTGGTAACCAACAAAGTTCCTTTCCATATATAAGCCTTTCCTTGACTTTTTATAATAATGAACTAATACTATATTTGTCCTTATGTGATTGACTGCTTTCACTCAGCATAATGTCCTCCAAGTTCATCCATGTTATGCAGTGTTTTGTAGATTCTACATTATTCTTTAGGGTTGCATAGTAGTCCATTGTGTGTATGTACCACAGTTTGGTTATCCAGTCTTCTGTTGATGTACACATAGGTTGTTTCCATCTTTTTGCTATTGTAAATATTGCTGCGATGAACATGGGTGTGCATATATCTGTTCTTGTCCTGGATCTCACTTCTTTAAGATAAATTCCTAGCAGTGGGATTGCTGGGTCAAATGGTATTTCTAATTCTAGCTTTTTAAGGAATCGCCATACTGTTTTCAAGAGTTGTTGTACCATTTTACAGTCCCACCAGCAGTGTATGAGAGTCCCAACTACTCCACATCCTCACCAGCATCTGTCATTTTCAGTCTTGAACTTTGGCATCAGTGCTGGGGTGAGATGGTATCATTGTAGTTTTGATTTGCATCTCACTGATGGCTAATGATCACGAGCATTTCTTCATGTATGTGCTAGCTGCCTGAATATCCTCTTTGGTGAAGTTTCTATTCATGTCTTCTGCCCATTTTTTAATTGGATTGTTAACCTTTTTGTTGTTGAGGTGTTGGGGTTTTCTATAGATGTTGGAGATAAGCCCCTTGTCAGATATGTAATTATCAACAAGTATGAATTTATTGCTGTCATTTTGTTATGTGTGTTTGTTATGTGTGTTTTGTGGTGTTGATTTCTTTTCTTAATTATAATTTTTTAATTGTGATTTGGTGATATTTATAGAGCAAATTCACCTTCCATACAGCAGTTCACATACACTTTGTCTCATGACATTGACCACAATTCACCACAATGCAACAGCTGCCCTCCCAATCCTCCCAACAGTCACCTCTTCCCTGTGTCCATCCCTCCCATGCACCCTTGCCCCCTGAGCTCTCCCTGTGCATAAACAGCCCTTCTTTCTCCCATGATTGTTCTCTCCAAGGAGTATATTTACTTCAGGTAAATGTTCAACTCTTACGCCTGTCTTTTGCTTGGTTGGAAACCACAGGTGTAGATTCAATTCCAGACCTGAAGGGCAGCTAGGGGCCATGGTCTCAGTGGTTCTGCCAGGCTTGATCAGACCAGCAAACCTGCCCCCCCTCCTTGTTTTTTTCCCAAATGCTTTTGAGTTTTGTTCCACATTTTTCTCCCTCTCTATCCAGGATCTCCTACATACATCCCTCGAGTAGTTGACATTGGTAGCCAGGCATGATCTACTTCTTCTGGTCTCATAGTTGTATACAGGCGATCAGGAGGATCGCATGATGTACCAGTCACTAGGACTAATTGTTTCCATGAATCTTTGGTTTTCTTCATTCTTCTTTGCTCTGGACAAGAAGAGACCCATTGTTGCATCTAGATGGCTGCTTGCAAGCTTTTAAGATCCCAGTTGTTACTCGCCAAAGTAGGAGGTGGAACAATCTTTTGTGTAGTATGTTGTGCTGATTGAGCTTGATGTCCCCTTTGACTATGGTCCTGAGCCCACAGGTTCAACTACTCACTCCCTCTGGGTAGCTGGCTATGACTAAGAAGTGACTACAACCTTGTCCCTTGTCAGCTCTACTATACACCTGGGAATTCAGATTATACAAATACACTTATAGGACCACTGTCTGCCAACCCTATACAGGGTCTTGGGTACAATCCCCGCTTCATAGACATACCTAATAGTTCAGCCTGTCCACTCATCTATCCACCCGTATACCCATGTTTGCCTTCACTGACAACACAGTATTGTATGTGCAAAAGGGGTCATTTTTGTTGTCTGTACCTCCTATGTACCTCTCTATGTCTTCTTCTTCCTCAATTTGAGCTTATTCTTATTGGTTGCCCCTTGGAAATAACTTTTCGTTTCTCCCGTGCTGCATTTAGGATTCATTCTTTGTCTTTGGTTTTGGTGAGTTTGATGATGATGTCTTGGTGAATTTTCTTTTGGGGTCTATCCTGTTTGGGATTCGCTGGACTTCTTGAATGGATATATTCCCATCTTTCATCATACCAGGAAAATTCTCTTCCAACAAGTCTTTGACAATTTTTTCTATGGTTTTATTTGTCTCTTCCTGTTCTCAAATTCCGATTACACATAAGGTTATTCCTTTAGATGGTATCCCACATGAACCTCAGGCTTTCTTCATTTTGTTTTGATCTTTTTTCTAAATTGTTCCCTTTCCAAAGTACTGAGGTATTTGCCTTCAGTTTCACTAATTCTGTCTTCCATTGAATCAGTTCTACTCCTTTGCCTGTTCAATGAGTTATCTATTTCTGAAAATTTAGTATTAATCTTCTGGATTTCTGTCTGAAGATTTTGTATCATTTCTAATTTTTCATTTATTTTGTCATTTTGTTCTTGTAATATCTTTCGAAATTATTCTAGGGTTTTCTCTGTGTTTTCCTCAACTTTGTCAGTGTTTCCTTGATCTGTCTCTGAATTCGTTGAAGGTACCTAAATAGAATTCTTTTGAATTCCTTATCAGGGAGTTCCAATGCTATGTCTTTCTTCAAGGATGTGTTTTGGGTCTGTATCCTGGTCCCTTACTTCTCTAGCTTTATCTTGCTTCTTTGTGTGGACTGTGATGCTCTGTTGTCTCTGAGGCATTGTGACGTTTTTGTGTTTATATTTAATTGGTGATTGTATGTTGGAGTGACTTGCTCACAATTTTCATTTTCTTTGTATGTTATCTACATAAGCAGGGTACTGTGTTGTGCTCCTCTATTTGCTAGTTGGCAGCACTTATACACTTACCACCTGTCTCCTTTCCTGCTCTCTGCCTCCCGTACGTCCCTGCTGTCCTTGGCAAACGGAGCCTATTCTTAGGTCCCTGGAATCCGAATAAGAATGCTGTCACTTTAAAATATAAAATGGCTGCCGCTTGTAAACATTCAAAATGGTTGCGCCTTCAGTCACTTTAATTATCCAAAATGGCCACCACTTGTAAACATTCAAAATAGCTGCGCCCTTGGTCACTTTAAATATCCAAAATGGCCACTGCTTGTAAAGATTCAAAATGGATGTGCCCTTGGTCACTTTAAATATCCAAGATGTCCGCCAAGTGTAAACAATCAAAATGGCTGTGCCCTCCAGACAGCCAAAAGTCCACAGCTCAGGTTGTCTCCCTCCTTGGTGTTTCCCTTTCTAGTCACAGGCCACCAGTGCAGTCGTCCCTGCAGCCCTTGGCGACCAGGGCTGATCTTTAGGTCAATTCTCAGTTCCTGACACCACTTGGAAATATTCAGGCTGTCAATCCTATCAGGGTAGCTGACAGTCTACTGCTCTTACTGTCTTCATACTCATTGTTTTTGTTCAGGTTTTTTCCCTAGTTGGTGCCTAAACCACTTCTGTATACTTCCTTTCAAAGCTCAGGGCTCCAGGATTATCTTCTTTATCACTGTTAATTGGTTTCTCTTTTCTTTGTTGAAGGGGGTCCATGGAGCTTGTCTGCCTATTTTGCTATCCTACTGGAAGTCAAGTTTGTAATTTTAATGAAGTCTCATTTATTTTGTCTTTTGCTGTTTGTGCTTTTGTTATTATATAATTCACTGTTAAAAGCTAAGCCTGACAGTGTTGCCCTTGCTTGTTCTTCTATGAATTTTATTATTTTAATTTGCACATTTAGGTCCTTAACTCTATTTTGAACTTGTTTTTGTGTACTGTGTAAGGCAAGGGTCCTGTTTCATTTTACTGCATGTGGAAATCCAATTTTCCCAGCATCATTTATTGAAGAGCCTCTCCTTTCCCAACTGAGTGGCCTTAGCAGTCTTGTCAAAAGTAAGTCAATCACGTACGTGTGGGTTTATTTCTGGACTCTCAATTCTATTCCCTTGGCCTGTGTGTCTATTGATACATCAATACCAGGCTGTTTTGGTTACTGTAGCTGCACTGTATTCTTTAATACCAGTAAATGTGAGCCCTTCTACTTTGTTCTTCTCTTTCAACATTGTTTTAGCTTTCCAGGGCCTTGTGCAGTTTCATATAAATTTGAGGATTGTTTTTTTTTATATTTCTGGAAAGAAAGTTGTTGAAATTTTGATCAGGACTGATTAAATCTGCAGATCGTTTTAGGTAGTATTAACATCTTAATATTAAGTGTTCCAATCTATGAACATGAAATACTTTTCCGTTTATTTAAGTGTTCTTTAAGCTCTTCCAGCAGTGTTTTATACTGTTCATTACCTAAGTCCTCCATGTCCTGTATTAGATTTATTCTTAGGTATTTTATTCTCTTAGATGCTGCGTAAATGGAACTGTTTCCCTAATTTCCCTTTTAGATTTCTTATTGCTTGTATACAGAAACACAACTGATTTTTGCTTGTTGAACTTGTATCCTGCAACTTTGCTAAATTCCTCAATTACCTCTGTAAGTTTCCTCGTGGACTCTTTGAGATTTTCTACATATAGGATCATATCACCCACAAATAGAGATAATCTTACTTCTTTTCCTGTTTGGATACTTATTTTTATTTATTTATTTTCCTTGTCTTATTGTTCTGCCTAGGACTTCTAATACAATATGGAATAGAAGTAGTAAGAGTGGGCACCCTTGTTTTGTTCTCAATTTCAAGGGGAAAGGGCTCAGTCTTTCTCCATTAAGTATAATATTGGTTGTTGGAGCTCTGGTAGGTAGCATAGTGGCTAAGACACTTGACTGCTAACCAGACGGCTGGCAGTTCAAACCCACTAGCCACTCCTTGGAAGGAAGGTTGGGCAATCCTACTTCCGTAGTGATACTGCCTCGGAAACCCAAGGAGGGGTCACTATGAGTCGGGTTTGACTCAACGGCACATAACAACAACAACCCTGAATCATACAAAGGAATTTCCCTTCTATTCCAATCTTCTTGAGGGTTTTCATCAAGAAAAGGTGTTTGATTTTATCAAATGATTTTTCTATATCCATAGAGATGATCATGTGGTTCTTTCCCTTAGTTCTACTGATATGCTGTATTACATGAATTGATTTTCTAATGCTGAACCATCCCTACATTCCTGGAACAAATCCCCTTGCTCATGGTATATGACTCTTTTAATATGTTGTTGGATTCTGTTTGCTAGTATTTTGTTTAGGATTTTTGCATCTATATTCGTAAGAGATATTGGCTTGTAGTTTTCTTGTCGTGTCTCTGTCTGGTTTTGGTATCAGAGTTACGTTTTTGCTTCATAGAATGAATTAGGGAGTATTCTTTCCTTCTCTATCTTTTAGAAGACTTTAAACACACTGGTGTCAATTCTTCTCTAAACATTTGGTAGAATTCCTTGTGAAGCTATCTGGTCCAGGACATTTTTTTGTTGTTGTTGGGAGATTTTTGATCAGTGATTTGATCTTTTCACTCAGGGTCTGTTGAGATTGTCTATTTCCTCCTCAGTCTGGGTAGGTTGCAAGCTTCTAAGAATTTGTTCATTTCATCTAGGTTATTCAGTTTGTTGTCATTTAATTGTTCACAATATATTGTTATAATTCTCTATTTCTATTGGGTCAGCTGTAATGTTCTTTCATTTTTTATTTTGGTTATTTGCATCTTTTCTCCGTCAGTGTAGCTAAAGGTTTGTCAATTTTATTGATCTTTTCAAAGAACCAACATCTGGTTTTATTGATTCTATTGGTTTTCTGGTTTCAATTTCATTTATTTCTGCTCTGGTATTTGTTATTTCCTTTCTTCTGTAGGTTTAAGGTTTATCATATTTTCATGCAAGTAACACATTCCTTCTAAGTTTGTTTGCCAAACCGCTCCCTCTTCTTGGGAAGTAGTTTTGCAAGTGCTACTATGTCGATGTTTAGAACTCGTGTGTTATTTGCATAGAAATATGGTGATTATTATAAATGACTCACTTCTGCCATTTTGTTATATTATATCCTAACCTTCTTTAAAAGGAGTTCTGAGGGTGTATTGGGTAAGGCATTTGGCTGCTAACCAGAAGGTTGGCAGTTCAAACCCACCAGCTGCTCTGAGGGAGGAAGATGAGGCAATTTACCTCTATAAAGATTTACAGCCTTGGAAATTCAATGGGGGTCGCTTTGAATCAGAATTGACTCAATGAGTGTTTTTTTTTTTTTGAAACTCTGTCTTCTTCCTTTTGTGTTTTGTTCTTTATTTTACTGGGTCTTTTAGGTTCCCTTCTCCTTTCCTTTTGGGTATACTTCTTATGCATATTTTAGGAGCTCTGGTGGTGTAGTGCCTAAGGCATTTGACTGCTAACCAGAAGGTTGGTGGTTCAAACCCACCAGCCACTCCTTGGAATGAAGACTGGGCAATCTACTTCTATAGTGATAAAGCCTTGGAAACCCAAGGAGGGGTTGCTATGAGTTGGATCTAACTTGATGGTACTGAGTTATATATATATTTTAGCGTTTACCATGAATACTACATTTAACATCTTGTGTTTGTAACATTGTAAGTTACCAACTTCAGTAACATATAAAGAATGCAGTATCTCTACCATTCCTCTTTCCCCTCTTTTGTTGTTATAATTACTAATCACATCTTTATATTTCATATGTCCCATAACATAATTTTTTCACTGCTTTTTATATATTCATTATTAAAAAACACAGAAGACAAAATATTTAGAATTATCAAGCATGAATATCTTATTACTAGCCCCTATACCTGTCTATGCATTTCTAACTGATTTTCTGTGTAAGATGCAAAAACAATTCAATGCAGGAAAGCTAACCTTTTAAACAAATGGTACTGGAGCAACTGGATATCCATAGGTAAACAAAAACTTTCATCTAATTTCCATCACTTATATAAAAATCAAAGGGATCTGGTGGCACGGTGGTTAAGGCATTTAGCTGCTAACCAGAAGGTCAGTGGTTTGAACCCACCAACCACTCTATAGGAGAAAAATGACACAGTCTGCTTTTGTAACGATTTACAGCCTTGGAAACCCTATGGGGCAGTTCTACTCTGTACTATAAGGCTGCTATGAGTCATAATCAACTTTATGGCAGTAGGTTTCGTTTTTAAAACGTATCACAGACTTAAAAGTAAAATATAAAACTATAAAAGTTTTAGAAGAAAATCTTCAGAGTTTTAGAGAAAATTTTCAGAGTCTACAGCTAGGATGAGTTCTTAGACCTGGCACTTATAGCACAATTCATAAAATGAAAAACTAGTAAGTTGGACTTTATCAAAATTAAAAATGTTTGCTTCATAAAAGGCCAAGTGAAAAGGATAAAAATACAAGTGATAGGATGGGAGAAAATATTTGCAAACCACATATCTGACAAAAAGCCAACTGTGTGGAAAATATAAAGAACTCTCAAAAATCAAGTAAACTAACAAACAAAGCAATTAGAAAACAGACAAAGAACATGAAACATTTCACTGAAGAGGACATGCACATGGCAATTCAGCACATAAACGGATGTTCAACCTCATTAGCCATTAGGGAAATACAAATTAAAACCACTATCAGGTATTACTACATACCTATCAGAATGGCTCAGATGAAAAATAGTGATAATCCCAAATGCTGGTAAGCATGCAAAGCAATTGGACTTCTCATATATTGCTGGTGGGAATGTAAAATGGTACAGCCCCTCTTGTAAATGGTTTGGTAGTTTCTTAACAAATTTAACATGCAATTACCATGGTTACTATTTTTAGTTGCTGCTGAGTGAATTATGACTCATACTGACTCTGTGTGTGTGCAAAGCAGAACTGCTCCATGAGAATTTTCAAGGCTGTGACATTTTGGAAGCAGATCACCTGGCCTGTCTTCCGAGACACTCTGTTGTTGTTGCTGTTGTGTGCCATTGAGTCGGCCCTCACTCATACTGACCCCTCCCTTGGGTTTCCGAGGCGATATCACTACATAAGTAGATTGCCCAACCTTCCTTCTGAGGAGTGGCTGGTGGGTTTGAACTGCCAGCCTTCTGGTTAGCAGTCAAGTGCCTTAGGCACTATGCTACCGGAGCTTCTGGTTTTGGTTATATGTACTGGATTTATAGGTTTTATTT
>NW_006921607.1:19398846-19406953 GCF_000298275.1 Orycteropus afer afer
CCAACCTTCCTTCTGAGGAGTGGCTGGTGGGTTTGAACTGCCAGCCTTCTGGTTAGCAGTCAAGTGCCTTAGGCACTATGCTACCAGAGCTCCCCCGAGACACTCTGGGTAGGTTCAAATCACCAGTCTTTTAGCTAGTAGTCAAATGCTTAACCATTTGTACAACCCAAAGACGCCTATCACATGACCTACCAATTAAACTTCTATGCGTTTACATGAGAGAAATGAAAATGTGTGTTTACACAGAAACCTATGTGCAAATATTACAGAGGCTTTATTCATAAGAGCCAAAACCTGGAAACAATCCAGACACCCTTTGATGAGTGATATTAAGCAACCTGTGATACATTAATACCATGGAAGACACTCAGCAATAAAAGGAAATGAACCATGGATACAAACAACCTGGAAGAATTTCCAGGGAATTATGCTGTGAAAGAATCAATCTCAAAAAACTAATTGTAATGATTCCATTCATATAATACTCTTGAAATGGTGAAATGAAAGAAATGGAGAACATATCAATGGTTGTCAGGGTTATGGAGGGGTGGGGGGGGGGAAAGGGCAACATGTGGGATTCTTGTGGTGATGAAGAGGTTGTTTCTTGACCGCATCAGTGCAAACATCTGGGTTGTGATACTGTATTATTATAAGATTTTACCATTGGGGGAAACTAGGCAAATGGCATACGGCTCTCTCTGCATTATTAGGTTATGATTATCTCAAGATAAAATGAGCCATCATCTCAAAGTAAAAAATTAATTATACTAAAAATGCAACACGGTCTTTATGCTTGACAATGTTCATAATACATGCTGGGGAAAATGCAATGCAATTACATCACTGCAATTAAGTTCCCTAAGACTACTGCCAAGATGGGGGTTTCTTTTTTTAACATCACAGGTAATGTGGGATACCAACACATCACATTGACTCACCGTTTGTTTCTGGAGGCCATCTAACTTGTCCTCGGCATTATCTTCCTTATCCGTGTTGCCTCTAAATAAAAGTAAAGTAATAATAATAATACACCATCTAGGAGGTATTGTGCAACTAGGATACTGAAAAGAAAACCCCAAATATTAGTGATCAAAGGAGTATTAGTAAATCCCTTTCTCCACAGGTGCACAAAATCTTGGTTTTTCCCTTCTCATTCTAGAGAACTCAAGAGACACCGAGAATAAAACTGTCACCAAACAGTCTCATCACTTCTGTAGGTAAAGACCTCCCCCTCGACTGATATTTTGGCCTATGACTCCAGCCCCATGATCTACAGAGGTTAAATTCAGAAGATGGCTGGTCAATAACGGTATTATTTTTCCTGCCCATCAGGAGTATCTGAATACGTGGCCTTGAAAAAAGAACAGACTCCAGAGAAAGAAGGCTGCACAAACCATGTGGTCCTGATACACACCCCTTCACAATAGGATGAATCTTCAGACAAAATCACTTACTTACATTTGGCAAAAATCATGTCCTTGGAAGAGAGCTCTGCAGCCCCTGCCAAGAAGGAAGGACGATTCATTCCCTCTATCATCACACGCTGGCCTCTGGGTTAGCTGCCTAATGTGCTCTCTTTCTTGTGAGCATAACAACTGCTAATGCCTATCTGTTTTTCGTGATGCATTTTAAAAGTGACTTTGAGATATTTCTGCCCCCGATATTCCTGTCCTCATTGCTCAGATCCTGGCGGCAGACAAACCTCCAACCTTCACTGCTTCATCACAGAAGAACAGCCGCTCCACAAAGACGGAAGCTTATGCCACAATTCAGGGAGCTCATCCAGGGAGTGTTTTTTCCTGAACTGGTGAATCTAATGTTAGGATGACTAGCCCTTTGGGAATTTGTTAAAGTCTCCCAAAATGTATCATTTTATCATGTGGCCACAGGAAACCCCTTGGAGACAGAGTGTTATGGTAGTTAAAGTGTTCATCAGGGGTTAAGGACAGATGGAAAATGCACTCCATCCTCTTTCAGCTTTACTGGATAGTTAGGGGCTGCTGGCAGTTCCAAGCCCTCACGTCCAGGCTTGGGTACAGCCTTAGGTGATGTGACATGTACCTACTACCACTTTTGGGAAGATCAGGCCAAAAGGTTACCAAATCCAAGCTAAGAGATTCATGTCATAGTTTCAGTTGAACTATAGATTTTTTATTTACATGTTTTAGAGTTATGCCAACAATAAATAAAACACAGCCAAAGTGGATGCTCCCCTCTTTTTTTTTACATGCAAACCATGGAAAAGGCTAAAATGCCATGGGTGTCAAGTAAAAAACCAAGCTAAACCCACTGCCACTGACTTGACTTGATTCTGATTCAGAGTGACCCTGGAGGACAGGGCAGAACTGCCTCACAGGGTTTCCAAAGTTGTAACCTTTACAGAAGCAGACTGACCATCTTTCTCCCTCAGAGCAGCTGGTGGGTTTGAACTTCTGACTTTTCAGTTGGCAGCGGAGCACTTTACCAGTGCACCACCAGGGCCCCATGGCTATCAAGCAGTCACTCCTAAATCTACCTCACTCATGAACCATGCAATCCTTAAATAGTACTGGGCTTTCACCTGAAGAACTTCAAGGTCAGGAAACCTGGATTCACTGTCCCTTTGCTTTCGCCAGGTCTGAGAGGTCTGAAATACCTCTGACTAAACTAGAGACAAGCCTTGCTATGGAACCCATGAAGGACAGGAGCTGGTATTTGGTTCAAAATACGTAGAAGTTAGAGCAGATCTCTGGAGCAGCAGGGTGTAACCGAAATAGCAATTTTGGGAGGAACGGGCTATGGGACCAGGTCTAAGAGAAAAGCCAGAGGATGAAGCATGACAAGGAAGAGACGTGAAGAGCGCTGGATGCATGTGGAAGGTGTTATATATTCACAGCATGACATGGCACATCAGGGGGGACCCATGTGGCTTCTCACCTTTCGGGAATGTCTGAGGTTCCATCTGTGACTCCCTGTTCCGCAGAAAGGGACTTCTCATCTGGCATCCCAACTTTCTCCAGGAAGCAAAGGGCTGGGTCTGCTCGCATGGCATTGTACCTCTCATAGCCTGATCAGGAGTAATGAGAAATGCCACAGGTTATGTCAGAAGTCACAAAATCTGCCCCTGGCCTGAGATAATCATTCCATTTGCTTTACTGAGTAAAAACCAAAACAAAAAAACTGACCGAAAATTAAACAGATGCAAAAAACCCTACTTAAGATTAATCAGATCCTTAACATCTTACCCTCACATTAATAGCAAAGTTTAAAACAGAAAACAACAAATACTGGCAGGGTATAGAGAGACTGGAACACTGTTACCTCCTGATAGGGCCTTGTTTTCTTACAGTTCAATTTTATCCCATGTGTTACAAGGAAAGCTGAGCAAAGTGATGGATGCAAGGGCTAAAATATAAAGAAGACTATTGCAACTGTTTACTGGAGGGAAACAGACCTGTGGCCTCTGTATCCATAAACTCAGAATGTAATGCTAACCCAACGGCCAAGGCTTTAGAATTGCTCCTTACTGCACCCCTAACATCAGCACAGGCAGAATATTTTTGACCCAAAGAGACACCTTGGAAGAGAGGCAAACAATGAAAAAATGTCACTGTTGACAGAGTCCATGCATAGGAATTTATTTTACTGAATCTAGTGTAATCTTATAATGAGACAGAAGTTGGCCATGTAAAAGGCCCAGATCTATCATCACACAGAACTATCTCAGGGAAAACACTTACATGATCATTAAAACCCTTTCCATGCTGCTCCTAGGAAACAGTCAATCTTTAGCTTGGTAACTTGTACAGAGAGAGCCCATCACAGATGATGGGAGAGCTGAACATAAATGAGAACCAGCCTGGCTGCTAATAACAGACCTGACTTGACTTTGTTGGGTGTTCATCTCTGTACTGGCTTCTGCTTAGTATCTGGTTGATGCAATTGTATCCTTCACCCGGCAACACCTGGTTCTTTTTTCCAAGGAGCTGTAGATCTTTTAATCCAAAGTGATTCTCTTGCCATCTCCACGACAGGTGCTGCCTGCATGAGGCATATGGCATGAGGAACTGTGGTGCTTCTCCAGTCATTATTCCTCAGGGTGATTATTTGATTACTGAGTCTTTCTCATGGGATTGTGGGCTCCCTGGGAAGAAAATATTCAGCCAAGAAACTCATACCTCTTTAGGGACTGTGCACCTAGCACAGGGCCTGACTAGACGACACATTAGACAGTAACTGACTCGATGAGTCAGTCTTCCTGTAGGTGGAATCAGTGCGGGAGGAACTGCTCTCACTCTCCCCGTACTCTTGCATCAGTTCACATTAAAGCAGGAAGTTCACTGATATTTCTGTTATCTGGAGGAAATTCCTGACATTTAGTCTCTTGTTCCTCTTCAAAGGAAGGCAAAGTCTGATTAGCAAAGTCTTCTTCCACTGTCCCTTTAATGTTGACTGGAGTTAACTGCCCACGAGTGTCATGCTCTCTGTGCCTGACAGGTCATGAAGCAGGCCAGACCTTCCATGTGGCAAGTTTCTACTCTGCAACCTCCTCTAGTCATGTGTGGGTCTGAAGTCTAGGCAGATTCTGCATTTCTACTACTGAATTAGCTGAGATGCTAGATGTGAGCAAGCAAGTACTAAGAGCTCTAAAAGCAATATAAAGACTTAAATAGCAAAATGGCAGGCCTTTGAGACGGTGTAGGCTGCCTGTCATTTTCCCTTTAGTCTATAAGCTCCTCTCTCAGACTGTGAACAGAAACACTAAATTCTGTGTCTCATTGAAAATTCATAAATCTCGGCTGTTCTAGAGAGACAGAAGTCCCTTAATGTAATTGAGAGCTGTCAAGAGCATCATTTAGAATAGGTTGGCTATAAGGGCCTTCCTGCAGGCTAAAGTCCCAAAGACACAGCCAATTATTCCACTGGGATTCGTTCAGAGGGGGAACCATGCTTCTAATCTAAGCAGGAATGTAGCAGGCTATGCCTGAGGTGGATCCACAAATCCTCAGACAATGAACAGCTGTATGTGTTTCTTAACAAAGAAAATGGCTGCAGCCTATAGCTCATACTTAACCAAGGGGTAGAGGTGAGGCACAGAGGGCTTTCTGAAATAAGAACTCTGAAAAGTAAACACTAGACAGCTTGGCTTTCTGAAAATGGCTGACTAGCATATCTCCAACAGCTGCTGGATAAGTGGGACTTTGACTGTCACTGGTAGGACACATCATCTGGGCTTGGTCATACTTTGGCAAGGCTGTCCTGTGTGGTCAGGTGTGCTACCCAGATGAGGACAGGCTCCAGGTCCATGCTCACAATGTCTGATGGGCAGCACCTGGCCATGAATAGTATTGATCTGATTTAGACTCTGGAAGATGCTGAGGAAAATGGGCCCACTATGTCAACTATAAGGATCTATCTGTCCAACCCGGTCTAGTGTAACTGCAACATTACTAAGTCTGGACCTATCCAGGAGTGAGCCAGAGTCAGAGTTTACATCATCTTTATAGCATGTCTGCTAAGCTCATCATATATTATAATGAGCAACATACACTTCTCAAGCTCTGCACATATCACCTTCAACTAGCCAGCTGGGAGGATTTGAGTGAAATGGGTGACACATCATCTTAAGGTCACCACATGTATGCCCCAGAAACACTTAGGATTATTAACTTACATCCCCAAACAACTGCTTAAAGAGCTGCAGGGTTTAAATTTGGAAGTAACCTTAGATATCATCTGGTTTGACCCTCTGACATTTCTGACATGAGACTAAGAGGTGAAGTGATTAGTCCCATTACTCTAAATCTTCACCAGAGATTGTAAATCTGGCAGGTAAATTACCAACATTAACTTGCCTTTTCCAGGTGAGAGGTCTTGGACCTCCTAAGATGGCTGTCCTCTTATATATTCTAAGGCTATGTTGTTAGTCTGAGGATTATTAGTTAAATCTTTTATCACTGCAGCACTGATTTTCTTTATCCATAATTATGCTTCTTGCCTTAAAGTGTTTTTGCATGGTATTTTGTCATACCAGATTTTTTTTTACCCCAAGCATTTGTCTGGCAAATCTTGTTTTATCCTTATCTTCCACGTCTCATGTTCTCTTTTATGGCTCTATCTCTATATCTTTCAGGCCATGATGCTCCTTTCTGTATGGGTATTAAAAACTCAGTCCCTCCATTAAGATCAAATGGCATAACAGTCCACAAAGACAATGTTCTACATCCCACTTAGGTGAGCAGTAATTGAGGTCTTAAAAGCTTGTAAGTAGCCATCTAAGGTGCAACTATTGGTCTCTCTCCATCAGGAGCAAAGAGAAGTAAAGGAAAGAAAAGATACATGAATCAATTAGTCCAAAGGACTAATGGAGCACGTGAATCTCAGCATCCATGATCTTGAGGCCTGAAGAACGAGATGATGCCCCGCTACCACTGCCAACTACTCTGCAAGGGATGACAACAGGAGCTTCTGGACAGAGTGGGGGAAAAATAGTGAACAACACTCAAAACCATGAAAGAGACCAGGCTTACTGGTCTTTTAGAGACTGGTGGAACTCCTGAGACTATGGCTCTTAGATACCCGTCAGGTCTCGAATCAGACTCACCATTATGACTCAACTTTTTGCCAAACAACAGACAGGTCGATAAGGTGAACAATAATATCAGAAAGGTACACATTCCTTAGAATAATCAACCAGAGAGATCAAAAGGGCAGTATGTGCCCAAGGAAGTATGTGCTCAGGAGGCAAGAAGGAATAGGAAAGCAGGACAAATGGTACGGAAAACACAGGGAAGATGAGGAAAAGTGCTATTACCCTGTGGGGATTGTAATTAATGTCACAATTCAGTATGTGTATGAACTGCTGAATGGAAAACCAGTTTGCTCTGTAAACTTGCACCCAAATCACAAGGCGGAAAAAAAGATGCAGGAAAAAACAAACAAAAAACCAACCCAGTCCCTGCAGTGTGTTGTCATATTAGTCCCTCGGCTATCAGCTCTGGCTTCAAGTGCCCCCTTCATCTGGGGATCTTCCTTTCATTCTTTCAAGTTCAACTAAGATAGCTTACCATTTTTATCATAATTCACCGAGGACAGTTCTGTACGTCTGGGTGTGTCTATCGAGTTGAGGGGGAGGCATGTAAATTCTGCCTACCACACTACTAGGTTATGTCCTCTTGGCATCACAATGTCTCCATACAAGGGTTTGAGAATATGCCCTAAACCCATCATGGAAATGAGACACAAGATCACTATGCTTTCTCACAGACACCAACGTCAGATGCTCTAGATTCTGGCTGCCCACAGCAGCCTATATGTTTTTGAATTCTTTCTAATACGAGACTAAATGAAATCTCGGCTACACTGTGGTACCTTGGGATCAACAGGGGAGTCACGTGCCTCTCCTCCTACTACAGAGCTGAACTCTGCATTGTCCAATGGAAGGGTCATTTGTGACTATTTAAATTTAAATGAATTAAAATGAAAACTAGAGCTGTTTGCTCACAATAGTCATATTTCCAGAGCTCAACAGCCACATGTGGATACATACAAGATAGTGAAGAAACAGGGCATCTCCACCAAAACAATTCTACTGGATGGTACTGCTCTAGTATCACCCAGGGGTTTGACAAAGAACCCTCAGCAGCACTGGTCCTCCTCAAATCTACATTCTGAATACCAGAATCTAAGTATTAAAAAGATTCTTCATTGGAGTTCCAGTAAGATGGTTGACTAGGCAGAACAACTGCACAGACCCTCTTCAACAAAGAAAAGTGAAACCAGTTAACACAGACACAGAAGATAATCCTGGACCCCTGAGCCTTGAAGGGAAGGATATAGAAATGGACTAAACCCCAACCAGCAGAAGAATTTGCATGAAAATACCAAGAAAGGAGACAAACGGAGCTGCAGTATGGCAGTGATCCTGATGGCACGGCATAGAGTGCAGCCAGAATGCTCCTTGGAAGCAAGAATGGCCAGACTTCGTCTCACCTATTTTGGTCATGTTGTAAGAAGGGACCATTCCCTGAAGAAGGATGTCATGCTTGGTAGGGTGTAGGGTCGACGAAAGAGGGGGAGGCCTTCAACGAGATGGATTGATACGGTGGCTGCGATGATGGGATCAAGT
>NW_006921607.1:19407453-19408648 GCF_000298275.1 Orycteropus afer afer
GAAGCCTGGGTGCCCTTCCGTGTCCTCCACTGATTTTTTTTCTCTTTTTTCTATTTTTATTTTTCCTTCTTTTGCACTTTCTTTTTTCTGGTGATTAGTTTGCTTGTATTTGTCTGTTTTAAAACAACTATTATTATTAATATTTTTGTCCTTTTTATTATTATTCTTAATCTTCCCCTCCCAGGTCTTAGTTTTCAGCTTTTTTTTATTTTCTCTGTTCCTGGTTGAAAATTTTTATTTATTTTTGTTTAAATTGAAAAGTTTCCCCTTTTTTCTTGTGGTTAACCCCATTCCTTGTTTTTCTTTTTGCATTTTTCCATTTTTTTCTTCATTATTCTCCTTCTCTATCTTCTTTCTCTTAGTGCCGTATCCACAGATATTGCAGGTTTTCTTGTTTTTTTCCTTCTTCTTTTTCCTCTTTTTCTCTTTTTGGTAACCATTCCTGTCTGATTACATGGTGTTTTTGGCCATGTGCTTTTAGTTTTTTGATCGTTATTCAATTGTAATTTTTGTCTAACTGAGTGGGAGACAGCAACAGTCCCCATAAGACACAACGACACCCACACTTCCTTCCTGCAACTTTACTTACTGAGCAAGAGCCACTTCCTCCTTCTACACCAACAGGCCAATGATAAAAACCACCAAGAAGACCCTGAATCACCCTTGTCTGCTCTTCACAAACAGTTAACGGAGATCTAAATACAATAACGCCACTATGCCTCAGAGACAACAGACCAAAACAGTCCACACAAAGAAGCAGGATAAAGTGGTAGAAACAAGGGAGCAGGATACAGACCCAGAACAAATCTGTGAGGAAGAAGCAGCATTGGAACTCTCTGATAAGGAATTCAAAAGAATTATCTTTAGGTATCTTCAAAGGATTGAGAGACAGACCAAAGAAAACACAGAAAAAAACCTTAGAAAAATTTTAGAAGAAAATACAAGAACAAAATGACAAAATAAATGAAAAATTAGAAATGACTCTAAATCTACAGACAGAAATCCTGAAGATTAATAGCAACAAAGGAAATGATAACACGATTCATAAACATAATGAACTCAGCATAGAAGATAATATGGAACAAAGAAACCAGGGACACCAAAAAGAAAAACATATAAAAAAATGACAGCAACACATTCAAACTTATCAATAATTATCCTGAATGTTAATGGATTAAATGCACCACTCAAGAGA
>NW_006921607.1:19420428-19422135 GCF_000298275.1 Orycteropus afer afer
AGATTGATGTGGAAAAGTTGAACAGGCCCATCACAAAAGAAGAAATTGAACAGGTCATCAAAAAATTACCAACTAAAAAAAGTCCTGGCCCAGACAGTTTCACCGGAGAATTCTACCAAACATGCAGAGAAGAACTGATACCAATCCTACTCAAACTATTCCAAAACACAGAAAAGGATGGAATCTTCCCTAACTCATTTTATGAAGAAAGTATAACCTTAATACCAAAACCAGGCAAAGACATCACTCAAAAGGAAAACTACAGACCAATATCCCGCATGAATAGAGATGCAAATATCTTCAACAAAATCCTACCCAAGAGACTATAACAACATATCAAGAAAATCATTCATCATGACCAAGTAGGGTTCATATCAGGTATGCAGGGATGGTTCAACATTAGAAAATCAATCAACGTCATCCACCATGTAAAAAGATTCTTCATTAAAATATGTATAGACACAGTTTTCACAGAAATGTGACTGGTTGGTCTACAAAGACTGAAGAATTTTCTTTATTGGGAGCACATTTGTTAGAAAGTTAACAACTTGCCAAAGGCAAAGAAACAAGGGAAAGTTGGAACAGCACGGAGCATCCATTATCTACCTATCCCTGCTCAAGGTCGTCTATATCTACTGTCTCATCATATAACCCCACAGCACGCTGTTTTCACACTATCCCCTTTCATACAGATGAGGAAACAGTGAGGTCAGTGAATTGTATGACTTGCTCAAGGTTACACATTTAGTAAATGGTAGAGGTGACAGCTAAGGCCAGTATACCTATGTAACTCTTTTCCCTCCTGTTTTCTAAGGATCTCTGATGGCATAGTGGTTAAAGCATTCAGCTGCTAACTGAAAGGTTGACAGTTTGAACTCACCAGCCGAATTATAGGAGAAAGATGAGGCAGTCTGCTTCCATAAAGTTATACAGCCTTGGATACCCTATGGGGCAGTTCTACTCTGCCCTACAGGGTCACTATGAGTCAGAACTGACTCAATGGCAGTAGGTTTGCTTTTTGTTTTTTCTGTTTTCTGGCTTAAAATTTCAGTTAATTCATCTGGCAGAGGTGTTTATCAGACATATTATGGGTGACTACATTTTGACACTTTCATCATTCACTTTAAAAGTACCAGCTGGCTGAGATGGCAGGTGGGAAAAAACCAAAAACCAAACCCACTACCATTGAGTCAATTCTGCATAATGACCCTATAGCACAGAGCAGAACTACTCCATAGGGTTTCCAAGGCTATAAATCTTTATGGAAGCAGACTGCCTCATCTTTCTCCCATGGAGTGGCTGTTGGTTTTGAATTGCCGACCTTTTGGTTAGCAGCTGAATGTATTAATCACTGCACCACCAGAACTCCTAAATGGAAGAAAGGGGGTACTTCAGTTTTTTTTTAAGCCACACAAATACTTCTCTTGGTCCTTGTTAGCCCATGTGTCATAGATCCTTGGTTACTACATTAAAAAAAGGACCACCAGGGCCATCTTCTATGCTTGTATTTTCACACCAGTAGGGCAAAGGATACACACTAGGAATCCAGAGATTATCTAGAATGACCCTGAAAACGCTGAGTATAAAATGGTAGTACTAATGAAATACTGGGGAGCTCTGGTAGCATAGTGGCTAAGGCACTTGACTGCTAACCAGAAGGCTGGCGGTTCAAACCCACCAGCCACTCCTCGGAAGGAAGGTTGGGCA
>NW_006921607.1:19422235-19427756 GCF_000298275.1 Orycteropus afer afer
CTACTTCCGTAGTGATACTGCCTCGGAAACCCAAGGAGGGGTCACTATGAGTCAGGTGTGACTCAACGGTACACAACAACAACAACAACAATGAAATACTGAGTACCTATATGCACCAGGCACTAGACCAGATACTGAAACTGTAAGAATGAATGACAGATAGGGAGCTTCAAGTCCCAAAAAAGCTGATATGGTAGTGAAAAAGATAAACACTGAACAAGTTCTTTGTGACAACAGTTACTTCTTTGAAGTTTCTGATTAATATTAACATTAATCACTAACACATTCCTCTAGGAAGGCAAAGGTGAAGCTCTATTTTAAAAGAGAGACATTAACAGGACTACGGCAAACATGAAGGCATCACGCAGAATGACTTGGAGAAATCACAGGAAATAACTACACTAAAACAGTTTTGCTTTTTTTTGGGAGGGGGGGGTGTTTTTCAAGAGTATGTCAAACTTAGTCACAGAGTGCCTAAACTGATTCAAAAGGGAAGATACTCAGAACATATACCATGCTTGAACACACCAATCAACACGCCAATCAGAAGGGACCTTTTTTTTTTTGAAAGAGTTCTTCAAGAGTGTGCCAAACTTAGTCACAGAACGCCTAAACTGATCCAAAAGGGAAAATACTCAGAATACACACCATGCTTGAACACGCCAATCAGAAGGGACTTATCAGCTTCGGCATCCCACCAATCCACTGGGATCTCCATGTAGTCGATGTCAGGCAGAGGCACCTCTAGCTCTCTGTGTAAAGAAAGACATGGATTAAAAATTCCTTCAAGACAGACAGAAACAACTCAAGAGCTACTGGCCCAACCTAGTAATAAATCAAATCCTTAGTTTCATGCTTAGAAGCTGAAGTAACAGCACATAGAAGGGTCAGAAGGCCGCAAGCCAATGTTTCTTAACCAGGGCTGTGTGTTATAATCACCTAGGGAGCTATTTAAACACATGGATTTGATTTCCAGGCCACGCCTCCAACTGACTGACTCAGAATCTTAAAGCATCTCTTGGAGAAGCCATCATCAGTGGTATGGGTAGGGCCTTTGGGTCTGTTAAGTGTGAGGTAGTTCTGATGTGTATCTTCAGTTGCAAACCATGGCAAAAGTATTATTCATCTGTTGGTAGAACTCTCCCCAAACAGTTAAACTCATATATGACAAAATGCTTAAAATAATGGTGCCAAAATAATGTTGCACAACACAAAGAAATCTCACATGTTGTTTAAAACAAGATAATCCATGCTGGAGGTGCAGGGGATGGAGAAGGCCTATTCATGCTGGAGGTGCAGGAGATGGAGAAGGCCTATCAGAGGGCACAATGGGCAGGACATCCTGGCAGTGGTCTATGACTGGTCTGTTGGATCAAAGCTGATTGCAAACTGCACAGCTTCCGACCAATGAGATGAATGTAACTTGCCTTGGGGAGCAGACATGCAGGGGATTGGAGGCCTGTTGCATCAGCACCTCTCTGAGTTTCTCTGTCTATGTTTTATGAGGCCACATGGCCCTCTAGTTGTTTTTTGTCTGTCTCATGAGCACAGTCCTTACTCTTTGATGGCCTTGTGGTTCTGGGGAGAACAACTACCTGGATGGCTCTTCCCTCCCAACTCCCAGCTGCTTGGGATGGTTCCTTGACAGCATTTCAAATTTCTTTTTCCATCAGGCTCTTTTTCTCGTGACACAGGGCTGACTGCACCTTGCCAGGCCCAGCTCCCTCAGTGGGGACAGTGTTTTCCAGGCCCACCTTTCCTGGCTGTGCTCCCTATCGCACTCCACTGCAGGGCCCACTGCTCTGCCTGCATGGTGCCATAGGCTGAATGACTTTTCTGGGATGAACTGTTTTCATTGCTCATTACAATTTCTCCACAATATGGCATTAAACCTGATCAGGACCAGTAGAGCCAGGGCTGGGCATAGCAAAGGAAAGGAAGGAAGAGGGTGGGTGAGAGACTCACTCTATGTTCTACCTAGTTTCCATCCACCACTTCCTATATGTCTGAAAGAGCATGGGAGAGGAGGAGGAGGAGTAAGTTCAGACAGATTACTTCTGCAAGGTAACACCTGATGTAAACTATCAGGTTGAATACGGGATTCATTTGACTCACAAATAGACCCTTTTCTTTATCAAAACATCTGTCTCCCTCATCCCTACTGGAAATAAAATGACTACAGAAGCACATCAAGTAACAACAGTCATGATGAGATCTGTTCCAGACTGCAAGCTGCCCCATAGCTTGGGTTGTCAAGGGCCCTCAACTCTCTCCTTTGTGGACTTATAAATACTAGAGGCATGAGCGATGTCCTCTTGGCATCACAATGTCTCCATGTAAGGGTTTGAGAATATGCCCTAAACCCATCATGGAAATGAGACACAAGATCACTATGCTTTCTCACAGACAGCAACTTCAGATGCTCTAGATTCTGGCTGCCCTCAGCAGCCTATCTTTTTCTGAATTCTTTCTAATACTAGGCTAAATGAAATCTCGGCTACACTGTGGTACCTTGTGATCAACAGGGTTGATCACACTGGACAGAAACCAAAAGAAGAAAACATGGGCCCTGGTAATCTCAAAGCAAAGTCCAACTATCAGTACCGCTGGTGGTTAGGGTGTTCCTGTTCCAGGTATCCTCTGGGAAGGACAGGCATCACATAAGACTAAACTGTGGACCTGGGGAAGGCATAGGAGGCTGGATGGCCATCCCACCTATAAAGTGATCTTCTTACAGCTTTACTGAATGGCAGCTGAGAGTATGGCAGCCTTATTCCCTGAACTCTTGGGAGACTCCCATAGGATGCATTGGACACACTAATTAAGAAAACTAAGGTACAACAGGGGAGCTCTGGTAGCATAGTGGCTAAGACACTTGCCTGCTAACCAGACGGCTGGCGGTTCAAACCCACCAGCCACTCCTCGGAAGGAAGGTTGGGCAATCCTACTTCCGTAGTGATACTGCCTCGGAAACCCAAGGAGGGGTCGCTATGAGTCGGGGCCGACTCGACGGCACATAACAACAACAACAACAACAACAAGGTACAACAGAGCTCTGGTAGCATAGTGCCTAAGGCACTTGACTGCTCACCAGAAGGCTGGCGGTTCAAACCCACCAGCCACTCCTCGGAAGGAAGGTTGGGCAATCCTACTTCCGTAGTGATACTGCCTCGGAAACCCAAGGAGGGGTCACTATGAGTCGCGGCTGACTCGACGGCAAACAACAACAACAACAACAAGGTACAACAACTCAAATAGATCACAAAGTATTATTAATATGATTAGCAAATAAAAGAGAACCATTCAAATGTATGAATATTATGGCTAAGAAGGGAATTCCAGGTAAAACTTCCAGTCTAGAACTATTATATCAAGCCCTTCAAAGTAAGTGACACTCATGCTACAAATTACTTAAGGTAAAGAGATGATTGTTTTAAAAGTAACTTTATAACACTACTGGAAAAGGAAAAAGCTAACTGGAAAACTCACTAAATGCCATGTTTCTAAGAGACGGTTTTCTCTTTGCTCCACTTTAGATGAGCTGCTCCACCACTGAGGTACCTGATCCCAGATGGGGAAGGGGACATGGACCCCTGAAGCACAGGCAGGCTTGGTCAGTTCCATGAATAGGTACTTTATGTCCACTCGTTAACACTGAGAGCTAAGGACGACTTGTTTTACCTGGCCGGAGCTCCTTCAAATGCTTTATCTGCTGCTTCTCCCAGTATTTCAGCTTTCAGGTAGTATAACATCCGGACTCGCAGAAGTACCCTGTAAAAGGCAAACAGATGATGCAGACAAATTAGAAGCAGGGAGCTGCCTGTGACCCATCATCCTCAAGCTGACACAGGGGAATCTAGGCGTTCCTATGTAGCCAGTAGGAAGCTCTGGTAGCATAGTGGCTAGAGCACTTGACTGCTAACCAGAAGGCTGGCGGTTCAAACCCACCAGCCACTCCTCGGAAGGAAGGTTGGGCAATCCTACTTCCGTAGTGATACTGTCTCGGAAACCCAAGGAGGGATTGCTGTGAGTCGGGGCCGACTCGACGGCACATAACAACACAACAACAACATGTAGGCAGTGGTATGAAGTCACGAATGAGAAAGGACCAGAAAAAATGACACACTATGTACCAATGGCAGTGCTCCTGTGATTATCCCAGTTTCACACGAGAAGATGTGCGTGTTATCAGTCACGTCAGGACAGCCTGGGAACCGCAGTAGCAGCAAAAGCAGACAGCGAGTTCTGAACGAACACTCATCCCCTTCCTTACGGCCACAGTGACCTCTCAGGCAGAGCTGGCTTCCAAGAGGCCAGTTATCAATTTACAAGCTTACTGAAGAGTGAATCGTGTCAGACAGTGCTTTCAAATGGTTTCACATGTACACACATCATTCAATGAATATTTAAAGGCAGGCGTCTATTTTTCAGGGCAATCCTGCCAGAGTATAATCATATCTTCTCCCCTGAGGTGCTCAATTCATTGTGATTCAGCACGGACTACACTTAGGCTCCCTGCAGATGCACCAAACAGGTTTGAGACAAAGCAATTAAGTATTTTTTTAGGTAACTATTATGTGCCCCGCACCATGCTGGGCACTGTGAATTATACAACAGAAATACGCAATACAATGGTTCTTAAGGAGCCAAACAAGACCAGTGGTGAAACACAAAGACCACAGAAGATGACAGCAGGGACCCAGAGAGCAGAGGGCTCCATGCATGAGAAACCAAGGACAGCATGGTAGAGCTGACCACTTTCAAGGGGGTGCTTCATATTCAAGGTTAAGATACAAAAAATTTCATAAAAGTACTTATAATTTGTTCAAAATCATTCAAAACTTAAGACTAGTCTTTTAAAAAATGAGCCCTTACACATATTTACATATGAGCTGCTCTCTAGATAATGGCTTTAAAAGGGACACACAAGCAGTGTAGAGAGTACATTACTGAAAGAGACAGAAGAAGCCTGTGCACGCACATATGCTGGTGCGTGCAGACGGTCTCTGCAAGAACCAGTGATGGTGGCCTCTGGAGAAGAAAACGGGAATTGGGGAAACCTTTTCACAACATTTTTTAAACACAAATATGCATTACCTATTCAAAAGAAGTTAATAACTATGTCTCCACAAAAGCATAATCTCTATTATATATGGGTAGAAAGTGCTACTGAGAGCTCAACTTACAGGTAAAAACACATAAAAGAGGGCCTGTAAGTCACAAAGAATGCTTGTCTTTCTGGTATACCTCAGCTGTCAACCAACACACATAATTTTGAGATGTTTTTTTAAAGCCTAGAGAACAAGAACTCTTCCAGCACGTGCAGCCTTTGCTGATCTGTCACCTAGCTGGCAGCAGTTGCCAGTCTCCTAAGTAAGTGTCCTGGTTCCCTGGTGCCGCTCTGACAAGAATATACCACAAATGGGATGGCTTAAACAAACAGGAGTTTATTCTTAGAATTTGGAGGCTTTAAGTCCAAGTTCAAAGTGCCAGGCTCTAGGGGCTGGGTGAAAGCCCCTCA
>NW_006921607.1:19427990-19429242 GCF_000298275.1 Orycteropus afer afer
AGTGTGCCATAGGCTAGAGACCATTCTCAAAGCTTCTCCTTATATACAGGAAGCAGACCACATACCCAAAGGCAGCTACTCACAGTAGATTCTACCACGGAATTGATTACCAGTCTCATCATGGGGAATACTACATCCAGCTGCCCAGCCACTCAACCAGGCCTAGCCAAGTTGACACACAAACATAACCACCACAGTCAGCACTGGAACAAGGGTGTGTTAGGTACAGAGTGTCAGAGTCCTGCCTTCCTAGCTCAGAGTAAGGCTTCCCTGAACATGTAAGACAGAGAGTTGTTTCTACTTGTCTAAAGAGAAGAGGACGTGTTGCTGTTAAGTAATATCTGTAGCATTTCAAGTCACTAGCACTCACTGATTGTCCAATGAAAAGCTAACCAGCTCAGAGGGCAGATGAACAACCCTCTGAGTACTTCCTCTCAGTGGTGTCTGAACTCAAGGGGAAGGGAAGCAGGAGCAGGTCTCTAATACTGCTGCTTTCTCAAAACAGAACAGCCCAGTAACAGTCTGGGTGGCAGCATCTTTCCTTTAAATTTTATTGATGTGAAATACAGTGCAGAAAGTACGCTGATTACCAATGTACAACTTAGTGAATTTCAAAAAACTGAACACACATGTGTATCTAGCACCCAGATCAGGAAACAGAGCACTACCCCAGGAGCCCCACTCTGTCCTGTTCCCGTCACTATGTGCCACCACCAAGGATAACCACAATCCTGTCCTCCAACAGCTTTAGATTAGTTGTACAGCCACTGCTTTCTCACATTTTCTGTTTTTGGTTCTCTGGATGGCAAATTCTTGTCTCTAAATAATATGCTACTACTTGTAGTCCAACAGTTAAACACGTGGCTGCTAACTGAAAGGTCTGTGGTTTGAATCTACCAGTGGCTCCACAGGAGGAAAGACCTGGTGATCTGCTCCCATAAAGGTTACAGCCTAGAAAATCTTATCTTACTACTCTGTCTTACAGGGTTGCCATGAGTCAGAATGGACTCAACAGCACACGACCACAATTACTAGCAAACAGTTCCTTGAGTGCTTACTATGTAAGAGGCACGTATTAGCTCACTAAATCCTCATTTACAGCAATGCTAAGAGGTAGGAACTATTCTTATTTTATAGCTGAAGGAAAGGCAGCACATACAGTGAGGTAATTTGCACTAGTTCACATTGCTGATTAAGTCATGGGACCAGGGTTCAAATGCACACCACACAGTTTTTTTTTTTTTTTTTTTTT
>NW_006921607.1:19431957-19433183 GCF_000298275.1 Orycteropus afer afer
CCTCAGGGATGTATTCTGGGTCTGTATCCTGCTCCCTTGTTTCTACCACTTTATCCTGCTTCTTTGTGTGGACTGTGATGGTCTGTTGTTTCCGAGGCATCATGACGTTGTTGTATTTAGATCTCTGTTAACTGTTTATGAAGAGCAGCCAAGGGTGATTCAGACTCTTCTTGGTGGTTTATCGTTGGCCTGTTGCTTGAGAAGGAGGAAGTGGCTCTCGCTCAGTAAGTGAAGTCGCAGGAGGTGTGGGTGTAGTTGTATCTTATGAGGACTGTTGTTGTCTCCTTTTCAGTCTTGCAGGCCCTGAGTGTTCTTGGGGTTGCTAGAAAGCAGAACATGTTCTTAAGCCCCAGAAATCTGCGAGAGCGTGGTCTCTTTAAATATCCAAAATAGTCAAGCCGCTTTTTAAATCTTCAAAATGGCAGCGTCCTCCAGACCAGCAAGAGTCCACAGCTCAGCCCACCTTTCTCTTCACCTTCTCTGTTTGTCCCCAGCCACCGTACACAATCCTCCATGCAGTCCCTGGCTAGCAGGGTGATTTTTAGGTTAATTCTTATGTCCTACCACGACAGGAATCTGCAAGAGCGCCGTCTCTTTAAATATCCAAAATAGTCAAGCCGCTTTTTAAACCTTCAAAATGGTGGCCCCCGCCTGACCGGCACAAGTCCACAACTCAGCCCACCTTTCTCTTCACCTTCTCTGTTTGTTCCCCAGCCACCGTGCATAGTCCTCCGTGCAGTCCCTGCTAGCCAGGTGATTTTTAGGTTAATTCTTAAGTCCTACCACTACAGGAATCTGCGAGAGCGCCGTCTCTTTAAATTTCCTAAATAGTCAAGCCACTTTTTAAACCTACAAAATGGCGGCGCCCTCTGGATTGGCAAAAGTCCACAACTCAGCCCACCTTTCTCTTCACCTTCTCTGTTTGTTCCCCAGCCACTGTGTACAGTCTGTGCAGTCCCCGGCTAGCAGAGTAATTTTTAGGTTAATTCTTAGGTCCTACCACCAGTTGGGAATCTCCAAGACGCCTGTACCGTCAGGGTTGCTCAGTTTGCTGTCAGACCACAGTTCCGTATGTCTCCTTTTTTTGGTATTTTCACGCAAATTCTTCTGCTACTTGAGGTTTAGTCCACTTCTGTATCCTTCCCTTCAAGGCTCAGGGGTCCAAGATTATCTTCTGTGTCTGTGTTAATTGGTTTCCCTTTTCTTTGTTGAAGAGGGTCTGTGCA
>NW_006921607.1:19433712-19448443 GCF_000298275.1 Orycteropus afer afer
AGTCGGGGCCGACTTGACGGCACATAACAACAACAACAACAACAACAACAACATACCCTAAAAACCAAACACTGCCGTTAAGTCGGACCCGACTCATAGCAACCCCTCCTTGGGTTTCCAAGGCAGATCACTATGGAAGTAGACTGCCCAATCTTTCTTCCAAGGAGTAGCTGGTAGGTTTGAACTGCAGCTTTCTCATCAGCAGTCAAATGCCTTAGGCACTATGTCACCAGAACTATAAAAGATCATTAATTAGAATTATGTGATAATTATATGAACCTTGCTGAGAAATCATAAACTATTATCATTCGGAAGCTCAAGAAGAGGCTGGAAGACTCCCTGCCAAAGACACTGTCTAACGAATTCTCACACTGAGTAGGAAGTGCTACAAGGTCTCTTCCAGCTCTAAGTCTCCTGATCTTATGGATCCAGAACTAAAGTGGATATTGGTCTTCATTATATTCAATATAATAGATCAATAATCAGCATCCTCAAAATGCACTATTCTTTGATTCCCAGCATCTAGCACCCACTCAGGAAAGGTCTTGGGGAGGTGGTTAGAAGTTTTTAAGGAATTCCCCAAAGGCCAAAACTTGGTCCTTTACTTATTAAATCCTCTCTACAAGTATCAAATGAAGGTCTATATCAACTATCTCCAACTCAGGCCTATTTCAACAACGCAAGCTACGTGGTACTGTAACTTAACAAGGCAAAACCCAAGTCTTATTTTGCCCTTCATCTTTTAGTTAATATAACTATTCTGATACCATCTTGGCTACAAGCATTGCTATTCTCCCAGCCAATAAAAGCTACAACCATGGAGTTACCAGCTTTTTTTAATTCCTCTCACACACTGTGGATTCTTCCTTCATCATCTCTCTCATACTTGACTCTCTCTCCCTATTTTCACAGTTAACACCCTAATCTAGGTCCTCACAATCTACAGCTTGAAAATGACAGCACTCTCCTACTTGTCCACTCAGCTCTAGGCTCCCCTTACCTCATCTTGCAAACTGTTGACAGATTAATTTTTCTCCAAAGTAGGGTTTTGTATCACATGTTCAAGAAGCAGGTTGCTTAGTATCTGTAATTAAATCTTAGTTAGCCTGGCACACAAGGTCTCCTATCAGTTAGTTCTCTTACTGAGCCAGTCTCCTTTCTGTTCTCCACATGGTGACTCTCCTTCAGTCACACCAAACATGCTATTGGGTTGTGGCGCAATCAGGCACTCTGCATGCTGGGAGGTCCTGGTCTTCCTTCTCTCTACTGTCAACAGGGTGTGTCTTCTAAATCTCAATTTAAGTCTTATGGCCTCCAAAGAAAGGCGCTCTGGTGGCACCATGATTAAAGCACTGAGCTGCTAATCTATAAACTGGCAGTTTCGATCCGCCAGCTGCTCTGCGGAAGGAAGTTGGGGCAGTCTGCTTGTGTAACTATTATAGCCTTGGAAACCCTACGGGGGCAGTTCTCACTCTGTCCTACGGGGTCTCTATGAGTTGGAATTGACTCGATGATAGCAGGTTTTGTTTGGGGGTCTCCAAAGACCTTGCACTTTTGTGTGTAATAGTTTTTATTACAGCATTAGGCATGAGACCTATCCTCAGTATTTGGTGGAATCAAGACAAAGTATAGACTTCATCTATGGAAGGGAATAAAAACAAAACCTATTAGGTCTATTAATATGATGTTACAGGAAGGTAAGAAAAACCTAGCAAACAGTTTTTTTAAAACACAAACATCTTAACTTGTAAGGCAATAAGCTCTTTATACCCAGAAGTATTGAACAAAGGTCTTCTCACTACCAGCAGGAATGCTGGAAAGGCAATTCATGCATGGCCCAGGAAGGTGGATTGTATGGTTTCAAGGGTCTTCTTAATTCTAAGGGTCTCTGGATTTTGGACACACTGAACAATGATGCAAATCCATGTGTAAACTTGTAATTGTTTCCTGGCTGATGTCCTAACTCTCCAAGTGACAAAACTTCCTAAGAAGAGTTTCATTTTTTCTTTTTTGTTGTCCCTTCCTCTCTCTTTAGGTGTCAGCCTAGGGCTATCAAGAATATCATCTTCACTACTCATCAAATGACTGCAGGTCATGAATGGCAACAGCAAACTGGAAGAGGAACCAAGTGGCATGACTCCTGACCCAGCTCAGATCATATCTCGTCTTTTCCCTGACCTGGCCGAGTAGTGCACAAGCCTCAGGAGGTTCCTGAGGTGTTCCTGGGAGGCCGGACAGACTGTGAGTGGGGCTGCCACCACGGCATGTGGGGAAGGGAAGGGTGCACTCAGGTGGTTCCCCTGAGGAATTCCTGGGAGGCCGGACAGACTGAGTGGGGCTGCCACCACGGCATAGGGGGAGGGGAAGGGCGCGCTCACTTGTTGCAGTGCTGTTTGAGGTGCTTCTTGTAGCCATCATCATGTAAGACCACCTCAGGATTGCAGGTGGCCAGCCAGTCTGCATTCTTTAATTCCGGGAGTAGCAGCTGATTCTTGGTCTTCTTCCCCTTCCTTCCTCTAGGGACTGGGGCAGACAAACCTGAAACAGAAAGGCAGTGGAGACAAGTGGATGAGCAAAGGTAGATTAAACCTGGGTGCTAGAACAAAGCTGGGCTGGTGTATGGTGGGCCCTGGACACTAGGTCCTCCCCACTGCCTCAGTCTACCAGGTATGGTGGTGAGGAAGGGATAGGTCTTGTTCCCCACTTAGTACACCACCTGACTGTTCATCAATTAGTAGTTTACTGAAGACTCTCAGGAATGCAGAAAGCTGCAATATAGTTTGTGCACTTTAGGAATTTACAATCTGGCTAGGGAAACAATACTCAACGTGAAACTTGAAGGAGAAATATAGCACAAGAAAAGGCACAGAGGTGGCAGAACAGTGAGAAGCAAAAGGGAGGTCTGGAGCACATGGCCCCCAATTCAGAGGAGGAATCTCTGTGACACTCAGGTTGGTGGGCAGGACTGGCATGTGCTCAAACTTCAAGAGGGCCCAAGTATGCCTAATATATCACAGATAACACTGGGTATAAAGTTCTGGCCATTATCATCCTTTTCCCCAGATAACCTTCTGAAATCTCTTTAAGAAAGAGAAATCCCTCAAAGCATGGCCACATGGACAAACAGGCACAGGAGACAAAAAGCGCACAGGCATTTGTGTGGCTTAGGTGTGGTCCTGGCACCTCTCACCTGAGTGGTTCTGGAGGGTCTGGGCCTGCCCATCTTTGGTAGGTGTGATCAGTTCCCAAATGAAACTCTTGATTTTCTCGTCCCCCTTATAATGCTTGACACAGTACACCAGCAGAGCACGGCAAATCATCTCCATGTCTTTCTCATTCAGATGCCACTTGAATCGCCCATGAGTCAGGATGTCCTTCCATCGGCCCCAGCTGCAGAGTAGAGATAGACAAGGGCACTGGGAAATGGAAGCGCCGTGGGCGCACCCTCAACACAACAGGACAAACAAAAGCTAAGAGCGCTGCTTGTTTTCTGTTGGGTCTATTAACTGCTCTGAGGGCTCTGCCCTTAGAGGCCATTGAGGACCACTTGCCTGCAGGACACTAAAGTGACCTGGATGTTAGACACAAAGAACTTCATATGCCCACTAGAATGTTAAGAAGAGAGAGACCAAAATGTTGGGAGCCAGGAATAGTTGGAATTAAAACAGAATCCAGCTGTAAGATTCAAAAGCAATGGTGAGCTCACAGAAGCTAACCTTTCTATTTCTACCAGAACCCAAGCACCGCACGATGCATGCCTTCACTGTAACATCTGTTGCACTGACTCCTTATACATCTGGGAGGAGAGGGGGGCGGTGGCAGGAAATCAGTACAAGGGAGCAAATTAGTAACAGGTTTGCCATGAAAACGTATGAGAAAATCATGGCATGTCTACAGTATGGCAGCAGAGAGCAGAATGACCAAGGTAGAATTCTGGACAGAAGGCAGTCTTCTCCTGCTCCAAAAGATCCTCCACCAGCCCCATAACTCCAGAGGCAAGGGGAGAAACACACTGGACAAATCAAAACAAGCCAAGCCAATACCCACCCAAAGACAAGCAGGTTCTTCTCCACCCGGAAGCATTCGGCTCGGAGGTAGCGCCTGGTTTTGTCATTGAGGCGCCTTGATCTAGTGGGCCTTTCATCAGAGTCACTGTCTAACTCGGAAAACTCCATGAGCTCGTCCTCCTCAAAGGAGTTGTAGTGTTTGGTCTGCTTTCTCACACGAGGCCGGTCGATCACTAAACTCTCCTAGAAATAGAGAGGACTGTTTGGGGGAAAGCCCTTCTTCTCTGTACCCCCAGCACAATACACAGACATATTTGGTTGCCATTCCTCAGGACCTTTGGGATAGACCCACATGCCGTCTCATCATCCAGCAGGAAGGCTCTTCCCAGCACACCTGCTGTGTCCATAAAAACAGGACAGGCAGAGGGGATTCTCTGGGACTTGCTCAAGTTGGCGTGTTCCCCAGTCTCCACTGCTGTCCGACACCATCTGTTGTTCCTGTAGTCACTCCAACACAGGGATAGGCAGGCAAGGTGTCCCACCCCCACCCCCAGGCCCAGAGTGGCAGGCTGCTCTTGCCAAGAAGGATTGGAGTTGGGGAAGCCCAGCTGTTCTGCCCAGCATGCTGAGAGCAGTCTGAGCTCAGGAGACAGGATAAGTCAAAGAATTCCATCTGCTCAGCAACTTCCTGAAGACAAATACATATTCCAGCTGCTTCATTATCTGCCTTCCACTGGTACTATCTACTAACCTTGTATCTTTCACTGAAAACCAAGCCCTAGCTCAGGGACCCCACTCATTCCAGTGACTTCCTTGGCCTCCTTGTTGTTTCTTTTCTAGTTTCCATCATTTCCTGGCCTTCTTCCCTGCTATACCTCTTCCCAAAGCTGGGCCAAGCTCCTGTACAATCCTCCAAGCTGTCCAGATAACAAATTTCTAATGTCATTCCTGCTTCAATCCTCTTGTTTCCCATCTTGCTGCCTACCAAGCAAGACTTTTTTCTTCCCCATTTCCCACACACAGAGTAACTTCTTGATTGTGACACAGTGAAACATTTAGAACAAGGCACTAAAGGGCACTAGAGAATCTTTTTTTTTTTAATTGTTATTGACGTGGGTGAAAGTTTTCAGAGTAGATTAATTTTCCATATGGCAGCTCACACACATGTAACAGCTCTCTCCCCCCTTCCTCCCATAGTTACTTCTTGTCTCTGTCCTTTCCTACGCATTCCTACGCCATCCCCCACCCCCCAAATTATCTCCCTGTGCAAACATTAACCTTCTGTTCTCCCATGATTGATTGTTCTAAGGAGTATCTCTACCTGATGTAAATGTTCACCCTCTATGCCTGCCTATTATCTGGCTGGAAGCCACGGGACTGAGTTCAATTCCAGGCCTGAAGGGTAAGTAGGGGCCATAGTCTTGGGGGTTTCACCAGGCTCTATCAGACCAGTAGGCCTGGTCTTTATCATGATTTTGAATTTTGTTCCATATTGTCCTCCCACTCTATGCAGGATCTGGCTGCAGAATCTTCTTGAAAGAGGAAATCTACATTCCTTTTTAGAGAAAAGACCTGGAGGAAGCAACCCCTGTCAGTCTAAGAAGAGTGGGTGTGGCAAGTGCTGAGTAGTGAACTAGCTGAGTACAAGCAATGATTGCCTCTAAGCCTATGAATCCAGGAGAGATCTACACTAGTTTGTAGAAGACAGAAAGGGGTGTGGACTCATTCTGAAGTTAAGTGATGGGGTCAGAGATGGAAGGAAGGGGAAAGCACACTGAAGGCGTGCCTCCCAATGGCTTAGGTACTGGGCCAGCTAGACTCACCAAAGTGATCTTGCAACCCTCAGACCAGGCATGGCCTCCTGCAATTCTAGTATGAACCAACTGACCTTCAGTGAGGTCAAGTTTGCCCAAAGGCATACAGCTATTCTGCCGCAGAGCCAGCATTCAAACTGGTTTTACTGTAAAACGCATTCCAGTTCTCCTATTCAGAAACAGGAAGCCTGAGCCACTGAAAGAACAAAAGTGAAGACTTTTCTCCAACATGTGCTTTTCCTCCTCTTCTAATTACTTGTCAGAGGTGTGGTTTCCTTCACAGAGAGTGTTTAAGCAGAGGTGAAACAGTCACATCAGGGATGGGATGCTGGCTTGGGACAGAGGGCTGAGCTTGATGGTTTCTCTGCCCAATTCTAACCATTTCTGTCTTATTTCCAGGGTGTCCATCAGACTATAAGTTCCAATAGGTCAGTCTTAAATTAAACAGTTAACATTTATCAAGCTCTGTCGACGTGCTGGCATGTTTTACACATATTATCCCATTTAAGAACCCTGGCTTAGGAGTAAATAATGACTTGAGCTGTGTGTGAGTTTATGGTCATATTAAGATACCAGTGACATGTTAATTAGAATAAAATATTCTTAACACTGTACCTTTTCACTCTTTGCTTCAGTGTCCAGTTCAGCTATTTTAGCCCACTTCTGCCAAAAGTTAGGGTCATCTAAGGAAATATCTGTTCGATTTCCTGAAGCCACAAAGCTGGCCTGTGAAGAAGACGAGTCAACAAATCTGCTTGAACACAGCACACACTAGTAAAACACCTGCATTATTTCAAATAGCCCAGAAACTCAAGCATGCTGCATAACATCAAATCACATATATATGTGGGGCTGGGAGGAGAGGCATACTCAGAAGGGTGCCAGGAGGCAGGGCCTGCACTGAGTCTGACTTGAGTCACAGCCTGGCCTGACTGGCAGCCCCTTTGCCCCAGCCATGAAGCAGCCAAGTCGCGGCTGCCACGTACTCTTCCTGATGACCCTCAGGTCAGTGCCTTTAGGAAAACATTGGGCTGTGGCCACTCAACTCTATCCCTCGGGGCTTCCAATGCCAACCAGGCTCCCTGGGGGCTGCTCAAAGGGTGTAGTAAGCCCAGAGGCAAGTTTTCAATCCTAAAGGCCCCAGGTGCTTAGGGAGGGCCAAAGAAGCTTCTGAGGTTACTTTAACGTATGTGTAACAAACATATATGTTACATGTAATATGGTATTCACACAATACCCAAATCACATTACATCTTATTTCACAGAACATATGTGGATGTTAAGCAACGCATACTTGTATACCATCCATATGCATTCAAAACCAAAACCACCAATAAAACCACCAAAATGAGCGTGAAAGCTCAAGTAGTCTTTTCTTTTCAAAGACTGGGTGAAGAATTACAATTTCAACCTACAGGGCCATTTTCTTAGAACTTAAACTTAGAAGCAGGAAGGCAACCCTGGAAGACAATGGGAATACGTTCCCGATATCTAGTCTTTGTGAAAGGGTTCATTCTTAAGATTTCTCTAGATTTAATTTTTCTTTCAGTTCTACAGATACCAAGTGTTCGCTACAGAAAAGGCATTGGGCTGTGCAGGGTGAGGGGTACAGAATTGAGCAATGCATCACCTATGTTCTGCATATAAATTAAAGCACTAAGTGTCCTCCTGAAAAGCACCCTGTATAGGGCACCAAACAGAAAACGGAAGCAAAGAGGTCACAGAGTCTACATAGGAATGGGGTAGAGGCCAATGGATAAGGAAATCTGAGAGCAGTTTAATAAGTGGCCTGATTAATCTCCTTGCAAATCCAGTGTCCTGAACTGCAAAGGAAAGAGGTGCCTACTGTAGAAGCTGGGACTCTTGAGTCAAATCTCTTTTCTTAGAACTGTGCAAAACACTTGCTGGGTTTGAGAAATAGAGTGTTCACGGGACTCTGAACTCTGATGAAGAATATTCTCCGAGGGACCCAAGATGACCATTCAAGGGTTTCAGACCAATCCCTGTGGATAGCAAATGGTGCAAACTACAAACCAGTGTCATCCTGCCCACTAAAGATCAGCTCTCAAAGGCTGTGAGTGGTATTTTCTTTCTATAGTTTCTGATTTATTATCCAGAACCCCTCTAAGGATCTGTATCTTCAGAGCATCATGCAGACTAATTCCTACCCCCCCACCCCCAAAAATAAGACCTCTGCAGAGAAGTCCTGTACCTTGGCAAAAGTGGATCCTTTCCCTTCAGACTGGATGGTGATGGTGTGGGTTCTCCTCTGCAGAATCTGGTCTATGTCTTCTTCACAGAACTTGGAGCCTTCATCTTCTTCATCCATTAAGGCTCCATAAGCACCTTTCCTGAGTAGGTCTTCCACCTCCATTTTTGAGAGCTGCTGCACCTGGATGGGTCACCAAAGGCTACTCACAAAGTAGAAAATGCACAGGAGAAAAACAGCCTCCAATCTCACCTGTATGACTTACTACACAGTTCTGCCACTAACTATGTATGTCAGAAGAATAAAGGACATGGACAACAAACTTCAGACTACGAAAACCAAGGTAAAAATATTCAAGAACTATGGGGACGGCAAGGAGACAATTCATTGTAGGGAGCTCTGGAATAAAGCCCAGCATGTGGCCCACCGGCCCAAACGCTTCACATGACATTGGTTATTATCAAATGTCACAAGCCATTAACACAACACACCACTGAAAAGGATGTATTCAACTTTTTTTGTTATGTTTTAGTTTGAGTCTGTATCTTTAAAAACCTCCAGATGTACCGAACAAGTTGAAGAATAATGATTTATTCATTATTAAATAAGTACATTAGTATTGGAAATGATGTCATTTCTTGAAAGAAAAAAAAAAATCCCGTGCCAAGTGCGATCTCCTTAACTGCTTGCTGAAAACAGGAAATGGGGTTCAAAATACTCTTTCCTGGTTCTAATTAAGAATCTGGTTCTCTTTATAGCAATCACAAGAGGGAATACCATGAAGAATTATACTCAGCAACGCATGTATAGCTAAGAGGACAGAGAACATCTGGACAAAAGACAACTCATTTGGAAGGTTTTAATTCCCTCTCTTTGATGCCCTGATCCCAGAGATTAAGGAGGTATTTCTGCACTGCTTGCCTACACGTCAAGACGAAAACTCTAGCTCCAATTTTTATCACTGCCCCCAGAGGGGAAAATACTTTATTAACTGCCATATTTCAAGCTGCTAATTTATTCATTCATTTATTCACTAAACAACACACACTGAAAACCTTTAATATTCCAAATGCTGCTAGGGGCCATGGGAAATACAGAGAAAAAAAAGATCCTGTTGTACCCTCAAGGAACTCAACGTCTGGGGAACGAGATAAGGTGTGGTAACAAATATATATTTACACAGAGTCATGTGCTAGTATCTCCTGGCTTCTAACAGGCACAGTTAAGAACTTTGTTTATCAAAAGGTTCCTCCATGCTGGACATTCCTACTACATAACTGTTCTTTTAGCTGCCCTTTTCCCATTTACAAAAAGCACAGACCTGACCTCAAACTACCCTATTCCACAGAGAATTACCCCACAAAGATGTGAGAGCTAACTCAACATGGTGCAAGTGAATCATGAAAACAGCTGCAGGAAAGAAAAGCCCAGAGAGGCCCAGACAGTGGGACAAATGTTTCCTGGGTTCCAGAGCAGATACTGTAATACTCACGCCATTGGTGCTACCCTTCCGGTTGATGTCCTGCAGAACAGCCTTGTCCAGACCCAGTTTCAGGCTGGCCTTGTCAAACATTTCCCTCTCATAGGAGTTCCGGGTAATGAGGCGATACACCTTTACGGCTTTGCTCTGGCCTATCCGGTGACATCGTGCCTGGGCCTGGGAAGGAAGGAGGGTCACAACACATCACCATCTATAACGGCAGCAGCCCTGGGAACAGGAGAACACTTACATATCATGTGGTATGAGTGGTGGGTGAGCAGCTCTCACAGTTAGGAGATCATGGGACTGATTACAGGACAGAATACACTAAAACATAAGCTGTCCCTTCAGGGTCACTCATTTTATCACCAATTATTTACAAAGTGGCTACTGTGTACCCCAAAATGTACAAGGTGCTGGGATTAAGCAATGAGAAGACACAGTTTCCTACCCTTCTCATGCCTGTGGTCTGAGCACAGACACCTTATAAGGCAGCCTCATTCAAGGACGCGCTGCCCCACTTTCTTGGGAAATGTCTAAGAGCTAGCTGGGTACTCTTCACTTTTTAATTTTACTACAGAAAATTTCAAATATACAAAAGAAGAGAAGATTATAATGATTCCTTACAAATAATCTTGTTTCAGCTATAGAAATTCTAGGCATCGTATAATTTCCTCCTCATATATTTCAGTTTAAATTTCTAAAGATAAGGACTCTTGTAAAACATAATCACATTATATTGTCATTGCTTTTAAAAAATTCATTCTTAGCATCAACTATCTAGTATGTGTTCAAATTTTCCTGTGTAACTCATATACACACACACCCATACATACACACACACACCTATATATATATATATTACAATAGTTTGTTTGAGTCAGGATCCAAATAAAGTCCACTCATTGTAATTGGATACTCCTTGCCTTCAACTTTTTAAAAAAATACAATGTATCTGAGGACGAAGCCAAGTACCTGCCTTCTGGTTTCCCATAGTCCCCATTCTGTGACTGCACTCCTGCTGTCACTGGACAGGTTCCTCTGCTACCTGTACTCCCTGCAAACTGAGCCTTGATCAGATTCAGTTCCAATTTTTGGCGAGAGCATTTCATAGGTGGTGTTTCCATTTCCATCAAGAGGCCTATGATGTCTGGTTGTCTTTTTTGTTTTTAATTGATAATCAATATAATCCCCTTCATCAGTTTTTGGTTACCCTGACACAGTTCATATAGGAGAACCAAGATGAATGTTTGATTCTCCTTCTTCACTTAACCAATGTCCAAAATAACACCGTCCAAAACTGACTAAAGATGATTGTATTATTATCTGTAAGGAGCATAAACAGGGAAAGAGAAAGACTAAAATGCTGTGGTGTCAGAATGGATTTGGAAGTATCAGGATGAACTCATGGTTGGGGTATGTGTGTATATGTACGTATGCTGTATAACCTCTGTTCAGGCAAAGTCCCACCACACATTTGTCTGTGGTCCCATAGAGTTTTGTTTCTTCTTTTAAAAGGGAAAGCAGCATTCCTTTTTCTCCCTAATGGTTTTAAAGACCCCTAAGTCCCCAGAATGAAAGAGCAGCCGGCCTTCAGGGTACATCCCAATCTCTGCAACTCCTCTGCCACCTTCTCCTCTTCCTCCTCCTTCCTCTCCTCCTCCCAGCAGCCATACAGCTGTTTGCTCCCTTCGCATGGTAATGGCCGGGCCACAGCTCACTGGATCTCGGCTTTGGGTCCCAGCAGCAGCTGCATGTGATCAGGAAGCAGCCTCATCAACAGGGTGGCAGCAGCCAGGGCCACTACAACCATGCTCCTGGAACCCACACAGCTGCGTCACAGCCACGTCTTCAAGCCCCGCCACCCACCACTACTCCCCAACCCCGTGCAAAATCTCAAATAGGCTGCCAGTGCAGTCCTCGCCTGGGGATTCAGCCACACACCCAGGAGGCTGACCTCCTCTATTCAATGGATATAGTTCTCAGGCTTTGTCCTGTGGTCCCATAAGGTTTTAATGAAATGGGTTTTATGGAGGTTGGTTCACGGGACTGCCTGTATATAATAGGATGTTTGCACAATGTTCAAATCCCATAACATCCTATTTCACAGAATATATTGTGGACATTAAGTCCTGCATAACTATACACATATGCAGGAGCCCTGGAAGCACAGTAGTTAAGTGAAAGGTTGCTGGTTCAAACCCACCAGCTGCTCCATGGGAGAAAAATGTATGGTAGACTGTTTCTGTAAAGATGACAACCTTACAAACCCTACTGGTCAGTTCTACTCATCCAATAATGTCACTATAAGTCAGAATCAATTCGATATCAACAAGGTTGTTTTTTTACACACACAGGTATACCTTGTTTTATTGGAATTCACTTCATTGTGCCTTGCAGATAATATATTTTTCACAAACTGAAGGTCCATTGCAACCCTGCATTACACAAGTTTACTGGCACCATTTTTCCAATAGCACGTGCTCATATCATGTCTCTGTGTCACATTTTGGAAATTCTCACAGTATTTTCAACTTTTTCATAATGCTACTACACACTCAATAATAGACTACAGCATAGTGTAAACGTAATTTTACATGCATTGGGAAACCAAAAAATTTGTACAACTTGCTATATCACAATATTCACTTTACTGTGGTGGTCTGAAATCTCAACCACACTATCTCCTGAAGTATGCCTGCATATGCATGTATACATATATATGTGTACATGTGTTTTCATATACACACAAACACACACAAATATCCAAACAAATGTAGAAACAGACACAGATGTGTGAATGTTTGTAGGTTTACATATCATGTATGTGCATACACATATACATATGAATGCATGTTTATATATATATATAGGAGCTCTGGTAGCATAGTGCCTAAGGCACTTGACTGCTAACTAGAAAGCTGGCAGTTCAAACCCACCAGCCACTCCTCGGAAGGAAGATGGGGCAATCTACTTCTATAGTGATACTGCCTCGGAAACCCAAGGAGTGGTTGCTACGAGTCAGGTCCGACTCGATGGCACATAACAACAACAACAATATATATATGTATATTTATATTATGTGTGCACGTATATTCTAACTTTTTCACTAAAAGGGTCTAAAAGTAAGGATATCCAGATATCGATGAATATACCTAGCTCAAAGATTTTGGTTTCTAAGTACCACTCTCCATAAAATGGAGCCAAGGCTTGTTAGAGAAATAGCTAATTCCATGGCTAGAGCAGAGAAGCACAGGATAAACCTGAAACACATTACTGTGCCAGAATGTTAGGAAGCATGCAAAGACCAATGGAGACCTATCAAAATAACACTTGAAGCTTCAAGAGGATCCCACTGGCTAGGCCTAGGACTATTTGAGCAACAAGATAAAAGAAGACAACAAATTATAACCCAATGAATGAAAAAGGAATCCATGAGCAGTTCATTCTGGTATGAATAAATCTGAGGAAGGGAAATGCTTCCTCACAGTAGAATGACAACTGCAAATGTAGAAAGAGTGAGAGTTGAAAAACCACCACTTCATAACCATCACAGTGAAATCTGATCCCAGTAAAAATAATCAATAGAAGCTAAAACTAGTGGGTAAAACTTTGATGAGGAATAGGGTATCTACAAAGTCTCAAAGTATCTCTTCAAAATTGTTAATTTCAAAGGGGGAAAAAAATAGCAACTTTATAGTGGAGAAATTTGGCAGACACTACCGAATAAAATGAACAAAGTCAACATTATCAGGAAAATGGATATAATATTCCTCCTGATATGGTAAACTGAGAAGGACATATCACTTCTGGTTTCTCCAAAATTGAGAAACATCTACAAAATAACTGGCCTGTAAGGAGCTCTCATGGCACAGTGGTTAAAGCATTTGCTGCTAGCCAAAAGGTGGGCAATTCAAACCCACCAGCTGCTGTGTGGGAGAAAGCTGAGGCACTCTGCTTGCATAAAGACTTACAGCCTTGGAAACACTACAGGGCAGTTCTACCCTATCCTACAGGGTCACTATGAGTCAGAGTCAACTCAATGGCAATGAGTTTGGGTTTTGGTCTGGTACTCTTCAAAAAATGTCAAGGTCAGTAAAGAAAAGAAAGCATGAGGAACTGATTCAGATTAAAGCCGACTAAAGAGACATGGAAACGAAATGTAATGTGTGATGTGTGATATTAAGATTGAATCTTGGACTAGGGGAATAATAGCGCTAAAGGATATGACAAATGATAAATTTAAATACAGACTGTGGACTGAAGAACAGTATTCTTATTTTCTCATTTTGAGACTTGTACTGTGGTTATATAAGAGAATGCCCATGCTCTTATGAAATATACACCAAAATACTTATGAGGTAAACAATGCTTCCAAAAATAAATGTACAAAAATATCAGACACCTGAGTTAATGTCTCTTTACATTATGTTGCCCTTTTGGTATACAAAAACAAAAAAAGCCAAATCCATGGCCATCAATTTGATTTCAACTCATAGCAACCCTACAGGACAGAGCAGATTTGCTCCACAGGGTTTCTAAGGCTTTAAGCCTTTATGGAAGCAGACTGCCACATCTCTCTCCAGTGGACTGGTGGTAGGTTTGAATCACTGACCTTTTGGTCATAGCCAAGCCCTTTAACCACTGTACTACAAGGGCTCCTATTTGGAACATAACTAGAATCAACTGTTTCATTTTTACTTTTGAATTTTAGGGGTATTTTTTCACCCTTAATTTAACTGCCCTGAAAGGGATACTCCAAAAAATCAAACTCACTGCCATCAAGTCGATTCAGACTCATAGCAACCCCTTTTCAGTTTCTGAGGCCGCAAATCTTTACGGAAGTAGATTGCCCAGTCTTCGTTCTAGGGAGTGGCTGCCGGGTTTGAACCACCAACCTTCTGGTTAGCAGTCAAATACCTTAGGTACGATGCTACCAGAGCTCCTTCTGAAGGGGACAGGAAAGAAAATAACCTGTTAAGTTAACTCTGGACAACAGCATTACGACTATGTATTGCAAGGCTAAAAGACAAAAAGAACTACAGACTAATATAATCTAGTGCATTTATTTTTCACAGGATATAGGTTGTTGTTGTTGTTGTTAAGCGCCGTCGAGTCATTTCCGACTCATAGCGACCCATGCACAGCAGAACGAAACACTGCCCGATCCCGCGCCAGCCCCACAATCCCTGCTATACTCGAGCCCATCATCGCAGCCACC